>NW_027103282.1:985996-1366759 GCF_902728285.1 Clytia hemisphaerica
TATATATGAATGAATTTGGTGTTGAAATGAAAATGTTTGGTAATTCGTTGATTATTTATTGTTGTTTTAGTATCTGGTGTTACATGTTTATAGTATCGAAAAAGTCCATGGCTTTGTATCGTTCGAGCTTGGTATTACCATCGCCTTCCTGTTTTTGTTGTTGTTTGGTACAATGTACTCAATCATTTCACTCATCATGGATAGGTACTTTTAAACCATTGGTTCGTTTCTTCACACCTGAAATACTGAAAGAGTTCATAAAAGTGATAGGTAAGCTAAAGGTCTCTTTTTTGATCCATCAAAAATTTGCTAACGCAGACACTTTAACGTGTGTTTCTAGGTATATCTTAGAAAGCAATATTTTTATAGTCCTTCTATTTTCATTTGAATAATGTCTTTTTACGAGGTTCGATTATTCGTCCAGCCATCTCTCAAAGAACGTTAAAAATCTATGATACTGTAGTCTTTTGTCTCAATGAAAGAATAAAAGGGATTTGTTAGCTAGTTAGCAAGCGTTCTGTTTCATTACTTTAACGTACAAAATATTTGATAAGAAGTATAGGACTATACCGTAAGCAATTAATCATGAATGATCTAAGTTTTAAAGAGTGAAGTGATTTTGTTCATGTTGTTATTATTTCAGATTATTTACCAGTGTATGGGACTTTAATATCTTCATTGTTTTGTTGCAGATATGCTATGCAGGGATCAATCAATAACCAAATATCACGATTCTTTATCAACGACGGAAATATTGCTTCCCATCCAATAGTTTGAATATCGACACTACTAAAATCGAAACAAGGTACTATAAACATTGAGTTTAGTGGCTTCACTTTTCCTTATCCGGGAAAGGTTAAAGATTTTGCTCTAGCCCTTCAGGCTTTAAAATCAATGAAGCCTCAAAGTGACCTACATTAAAAGTTTGTATAGTGGTCAATTGATATTTTGATGAATAATATAATGTCAAAAAAGTGAATGTTTACTACAATGATTACTTTATACATGCTACCCTTTCAATAAAGTCAACTCTTGTTTTTAATTTGAAGAAAATATTTTAAAATATCTTTTTTTTACAGAAATTCAATAGGCGACCATGTATTTGCAAAATTTTAACGCCACTATTATGCTGGTATAATTGAAAAAATTACACACGTTCACGTATCCTACTAAACACTATCACGTTTCACGATTAGATTGACCAATGTTTTTTCAAAGCTTATTCGTTATTGGACTATTATGATGCTGCAATGAATTTTTGGTTCAGTATACCTATCCTGTATCTAATTCAATGTCTTGTTATTGGAATTATTGCTGTTGGAATGACGTTGGTATTGGACAATAATTAAAGACTTTATTTCAACTAGAGAGTATTACATATTTTAAATGTATTGCAAAGAAGTAATTAATTGTACAATAGTAATATTGTTAATATTTATAGACAATTATATGATTATCTAAAACAACATTGTTAAAAATTTATGTTAAAAATGAAATTTTATCAAACCTTGTTACTCATTTTTTTTATAAGAAACTCCATTTTTCGGGTCAGGCCTGGAGTCGCTAAGGGTTTTTCGAAATCCAGGCTCAAAGTTGCTTGTAAGGTTGCTTAAAATTTTTCAAGCACATTTTTGCATTTTTCGAAGATTTTCAAGTTTTGTCAAAGTTATTTTTTATTGCTGAGGAGAAAAGTTACTAATTTGGATTTGAGGCCTCAGGGTTGCTAAGCAAGGTCCTTATTTTTTGGGCCATATTGAGGCCTGAGCCCTTAGCAAAATAAATGCTTATAAAAAAATGTGTAATCGACCCTGACAAAATGTTGACGATTTTTGCACCCATTTTGTCTAAGCCACCTCCAAGAGTAGTTTATCGTTATCTTGTGATCACATCCTTTTTTCTACTCTCTCTTGATCCAGCTTATCCTTTGAACTATCTTATCCTTTAGGGCTGACCTTCCAGCGCAGCTGGTTTATATATATTAGGTTGTGTTTATTTGTATATCTTTATCCTCTTATTGACAAAAAACTTTTTTATAATAATGCACTTTATAATTGTTATTAAGAAAATGAAGAAAATGGTCAGAAGTCCAGTTTTTAGAGCTTTTTGTTAATCACCCATTTCTTCCCAGTGCACGTTTTTTTTAACATAGAGTAATTTAAGCTGAGGCTGGACATACTTAAATTTCTATAGTTTTATAACAATAAATACATTCCCTGGAAAAAAAAGCTAGGGGAAAAGGCAGGAAACCTAGAATTTTCCTAGTTTTTAAAAATTGACCTAGATAATCCTGCCTTTTCCGAGCTTTATTTTCTAAGCAAAAGGTGGGAAAAGCTAGGACGCAAAAAATTAAACTTTTTTAAGAGAAAAAAAGCTGAGAAATTCTGAAATTTCTAATTTTTTTCTCTCGCATCTCCTAGAAAATCCTGCCTTTCCCCAGTATTAAAATGTTTGGAAAAGTTAAGATGAGGTAGTTTTTTCAAGGTTTCAATTATTAGGCAGAGAAAAATTTGGGAAATTGTGGGGAAAGCCAGGATAGAATTTCTGACTTAACTATTTGTTAAAGGAAATTTCTAATTTTAAAAGTCATAAGAATAAAAAAGAGCTTTCAAGCAAAAAAAAACGAACAAAAAACTAATCAAAAGATGTTCTTGTCTGTCCTTTTATTTACACGTTTTTTTTTAGCACTAGGTAAATCTTTGTGAGCAAAATGAATTTTTTGAGCCTTGAATATGACAAACTTGACAGGGATATTTACACTGAAAACTTAAAATAGTAACCATCAGGTCTACTTTAAAAATCTGTTCACTAGCCCATCATGATTGATCACACTAGGAATAATATAATGACGAAGCCTAATCATACAAAAAAATGAAATAATGATACCTTGTGATACTTGCGAATAAAACCCAATAAAATCAAAGGAACAATACAAGAGCTTCTCAATTTCTGTTTGAAAATAATGCTATTGATAGTTCATGCACCAAGGACGATGGATCCAAATTGCTGACAAGTTTTTACTTTTATATTTTTTTATTTTTAGCTGAAAAAGAAATATGTTTATTATATTTCGATAGAGAAGGAAATTTTCATAATGCCGAGTAATAATAGTGTGCACAAGGGTATCAAACCCCCTCTCAAAAATAACACCCCAATAATCTCCCAAACCCCTACTTTTTTACTACAAATACCATTCAAAAGCTTTTAACCCTAAATAATTTTCATTCCTACAGACAACAAAAACGACTACCTATTCTAGTTCTATTCTTGACAAAAACTAAATGAATGAGTAAAGTTTTCTTGAGCCCCCCTCACCTTCTAAATTTTACCCCCTATTTTTCTTCAATCCACCCCTTAAATTTCAAACTGCCTCCCCTATTTCAAAAAAAATTCCCTAAATGCCAACCCCTCCCCATTTTTCAAGGTTGGGGTGTACACTTTGGGGATCATTACATTTAGTTGACTTTAGAACAAGACATTCCAAGAAAGAATAGACTGCAAATGTATCTGTCTAGTCATTTAAAATACCAACAACAGATTCAAGTTATGTACAAAGTTAAAAAGTGTGTTAAAATATTAAATATGTACAATGTGTTGGGAAAAAAATTGGACAAAAATCCTTATTACATTAAATCCCCAAAAACCTTTGTCTCGCAAGATTTGATTGAATTTCTGTAGCGCTCAATAATTATGAAATTTCAAAGGCAATTTAAATCAATTTAATGATCAAAAAAGCATATAACTAACTATCATAAATAAAGAAAAGCTATCAAAAATAAATCAATCTCCTTCCACAATGTTTGGAACTTTGGCAACACATATGAAAGATGGGTTTCCGCCAATGTAAAATAATTTGTCCCCCAAGCAATTCACAGGTGCTATACAATAGCTGGTGCTAAAAACAATAAAAGATATTCTGCTATCAACATAAAATGATTAGCTATTATCCAAAATTTAATCAATTTCTAACAGTCTCTAATGACATAATCAGCTTATTATTATATAAAATGTAAACAAACCTGCTCTGCTTATCAACTCGAACAAGCTTGCTGTTGTTCCATTCTTTGACGATGCTACCATTGGACTTTCGTAGTATTTCCTTTCCACATACATAAACATGACTTTGATCGTAGAGGAAAAATTGAATTTCAACGATTAGCTTTGAACCATTTTTCGTTAATTCAGCAACATAATTCACTGTTTTGGTAGCGTGCTTGTATTCCACACTAGAATAAGTTATTTTGTTTTTGCGGATTTTATAATACTTTTGAACTTCTTTAGATATGTGGTATTGTTCAAATTGATCTTTTAGTTCCTCAAATATTTTGAATTCGTCACCTTTTCCTCCCAATGAGATTTCGTCGTTTATCACATGCCAATTCTCACCACCACTGAAAAAGAATATTGACTTCTTTTAAATTACTAAGTACCGTAAGAAAAATAAAAATCTGGCAAACAAAACCAAAAAGTATTAACAACTAAAAAACTTTATTTACCTTTTTCTGTTGATAATCATTGAGCTCAAGCCCTCTCTAACAATCCCCTTTGTTCTGTCATCACTTATCATACTGTGAATTGTCTTCAATCCATCAAAAGCTTTGAATACCTACAGTAAACAGTGAAATTGAATAGTAAGTAAAAATACACTTACAGTAAACAGTTAAGCCGGATGCTGCATATTGGTTGTTTATAAATTTAGAAAGATATTGAGTAAAATGAATGAACGAATTACCTGAGAGCAAGCATTCCTTGTGCCATGCACTTGCTTGATTATTCGACCATTCAAGCTTTCAAACCCAAAGCATGACCATGCCCAAAGTGGCCCCCAGTTACGCACAAATTGACTAAAGTGATCACAGTTATGGACATTTAAGCCACATTTGTTTTTAACTAAAGGTTTTAAAAAGAAATAGTTCAATCAAATAATTCAATCAAACATTATTCTTTAAAACGAATTCCTCTTTTGGAAATACTAGTATAATCATATAATCATCACTGAAATCGTTATAGTCAGTCTATTTGTCATGCTCTTTAAAAGTGTCGTTATCAGACACTGCCTATACAAAATATTACCAATACCTTAAATTCAATGACAGAACAGTGTTAAATCTTTAAAAAAGAAGTGCCTTTTTGTCCCAATCAGACACTGCCTTATTGCTTTTCTAGAAAATGGCTTGGTAGAATAACTCACCATAGAACTGTACAAAGTATTTGTAGAATAAATCCAAGCAAGATTCAGCCCAAGCAAGATCATCTTTACTAATTATGTCTCCCAATAAAATATGAGTTGCTTCAACAAGTAGCGCAAAGTGATTCCAATAACTTTCTGGTAGGAGACCTTCACAGCATGGCAATGAATAATACAATAACCAGGACCTCAACTCATTGGCTAAAAAAATTCAAAAAAATCAAATCAAATTTACAGTATGCTTTAACCGCTTTAGCTTTATGAATAATAAGAAAAATTGAAATGAAAGGTCTGCGTTTTGAATCAAGAGATGGTAGTGAGCGTGCTTTTCTAAAATAATTTGATAAATTTGATTTTGCAAGCCAATCAGCTTTTGTGACAAACACTGTTGATAAGCTGCTGATTTAGCATTTGGTCTCTTAACTCATGAAATTGTCTTCAATAATCATTTAAGTGAATGATACCTTTGAGATGACCAATATTTCCGGACAAAGGACGTGGTCTTCGGGAAATTACATCCAAGGGTTTCATATTTTGAAGTCGTTGGTCGACATCAGGAAGCTGAAATATGATTTAAAAAATTTGCCTTCATCACCAACAAAGCTGATCTAGACAAAAAACGCACAATATTTCCATAAGAATCGAAATAAAAATAATAGAAATTAACTTACCAAGTGACTGATATGGTAATCAGGGTATATTTTATTCTCCTTGAAATATTTCTTATTTTCTGATGGGTCAAACCACAAGGACAACAAGCACTTGGTAATACCCAACAAGAGACCATGCATATAATCTGGCACAATGCCATTGCATAGATCGAATACAGGAAGAACCATTAAACAAGACGGCCCCTTGACTCCATTTTCCTAGAAGAAAATAATGATTTTAATAATGAATCATTATTATATGTTTGCCTTCAAGCAAAACCAAGCCAACTTCTTTGAGTAAAAAGACATGCAGTATTCAGTGCCATAACTTTTTTTTACTTTCCATTGCTTTCTTTGCATCATGAAAATAACCATTACTAGTGCGCAGACTTGCTTTCTTAGACATCTCATAAGAATATATTTGAACATTGTTCTCGTGTTCTCCTTCAATGAGGCATGTGCTGCATCCAAAATATCCATTATGTTGGTTCATGTTAAGAATTGGTGCTTTAGCTATCAGATCTAATGATCCAAGCAAAGTATAAATCTTGATTTGTTGATTGTTTTCCAATGTTAAACCTGGAGAATTGAAAATAGTGAACTACAAGTACAAGAGTACTTGACAAATTTTAAGGAAATCTATCACTAAAAAGACAATGTTTTGAGGTTTAATAGGAATCAATTTAAACTAAAGTGACTTGGAAAACATACCTTCTTGACTAAGATCCACTAATTCTTGAGTGAATGGTTTTAAAAATGGGTAAACAGGTGGTTTCCCTTTTCCTTGCCATAGTCCCCAAAGAGCAACGTTTCGACATTGAAACCTAAAGGGTAAACATCACAGAACATCATAACATGACCCAGGAACCGTCTTGACAAATCCTGTTTCTCCCCCAGGAAAACAATCTCAGCCCTTGTGTTGATACATTCTCCCTCCCCAAATAAAATCCCCATATAATTATTTTCACATCAAAGAAGGTTGTCCATTTAAGAATTAAGATTTTAGGTAAACTATAACACAGAAGGTATGGTAACTTAAATCTTCTATTGGCAAATAGAAATAATGTCACAGTAATTTATAAACAGTGATGGTAACTTAACTTATTCCATCCGAAATTAAAATGAACTTTTAATAATTGGATATTCACCTTTCAATTGCAGGTATCTCGTTTATAGCAATGTACACTGGCCAAATTTCTATTCTTGACGATTTATATAGTGCCACCCCATCTGTGTTAAAGATGATAGTAAGGTCACTCGTGTTGTGAAGTGGTCCACCCTCTTGGCATAATTTCCTATAGCTTTTAAAAGATAATCAAGTGAATTAGAGTGTATTTTTCAGGCTATACATTCTGCTATGACTGCCTAAAACATGATATTGCTTGAATCACTAAATGAAGATTTTGGAGGAGTTGCAGGATTATTAAAAAAAATATTTATATGTATAAGATAAAAAACTTTAAGTACCTTTCACCATCTATTACATCTGTATAATCCAGTTCTGTGTTATTTCTTCTTTTGTGAATAGTGTTCTCAATCTTTTTCCACATACCCGGTCCTGAATAAGGAAAATCTTGCCGCTTAATAACACAAAAGATTTTGTTTGAGTGCATAGTTTTGGTCAAATTTCATTTCATTGAAACCTAATAACTAGGATTTAATTTTAAATAACATAATTTGAATGTAATGTATAAAAATGTAAAAATATTCCAAGAATATCCTCACTTTCAAGAATGGCTTTTATCTGTTCTTTGATAGGAGATGTTAACACAAAACACTTCTTAATCTTCTTTTCTTTTGGTCCTTTGTACCGAGTTCTGTGAATGAATATTTAAATATGCTGTGAATGGTATAAATTGCAGTATTGCGGAATCCCTCCAATTATTATGAGATGAACTGGACTTGTCATTTAACATAGAAATGACACATTCTTTATGGCGGAAAATGAAAATTTTTGTCTCAAGATTTTATGAAAAACAAAATAATAAAGCTTTGTAAAAAGTCCATTAATTGTGAATTACAATGTATAGCAATGTGCCCTCCCGGTTATTACCATAATGGCTTTATGGCAACTCCTGAACTTGGGCACAGGATGTACGGTTGTGAATAATTGTGAATTATAAATTAAAATCAAAGATGAGAAAAGATTTTAAGGGAAATTTAAACATACCCATTGCAAGATTCTGTCAGACATTCAGTTACATCTCCATTATCAGGCCATAACGAATGGCATATTTCACAATATTCAATGAATTTAACTTGGGTGTTATGAGTTCCACCAACATTCTCCTTTAACTTTGCAAATGATGCATAACATAAATTATCCTCTGGTAGATGTAATTGGATGGTTGTAAGAATGTCATTCATACACTCATAAGAAAGATTATGTCTTAACGAAAGACCCAGATTAAGAGCAGCATGGTCCTTAACAGTTAAACGTGAATGCTTATTTCCAACACGAAAAATCCAGTCATCTTCATAATCAGAACAGTCACTGCTGCTATCACTATCTGATTCCAAACCGATTTCTTCACCACTTTCACAATCTGAAGAATCTAAAGGTTAATGAGATAATTGATTTTTAACCATTTTAGTATAAATAGAGCCTTAGGGACCATTCAAAAAGTACATACGCTCTGAGGGGGAGGGTACTACCAAAAGTGTACAAAAGCGTACGGGGGAGGGGGGAGGTCAGGTAGAAAGGTACGTACGCTTTGAATATTTTCAATACAACGAAATTTCAGTCAAAGTTTGGTTAGATCTTCTGATTATATCATCAACAAAGACAAACAGAAGTTGAACTTGTTTTAATTTTTCTCAAAATCCCCTAATTTACCTTTGTATAGACTCTTTAATATGATCTAAAAATTTTTTGAGGGGGATCATTTCAAAAGCGTACGTACGTGAAAGGGGGGTAATGCCAAAGCGTACGAGACACGAGAGCGTACAAGGGGGAGGGGTGGTCAATTTTCACCGATTTTGAGCGTACGTACTTTTTGAATGGTCCCTTAGATTACTATAGGTATTTAGTTAGGCTTTTGCCTTCATCGAGTGAGGAGCTATTTTATAGAAGTTAATATGACTGTATTAATCATTCTAAATAAGAATTTATATTACCCAAAACATCCAAACATCCCCTTCCACTTGATGCTTCATTTTTTATCAATTTTAGAATCTGATTAATTTCTGAATCTGAATGCTGCAGGCTCTGCCATGACTTTGGTACTTCTTGAGCTAAATAGAAATTTCAATTAAATTAAACACTTCTTGCCACGTCATTCTTCTGAGCTCCGAAAAAGTGTCAGTAGAAATTGTTTTATAAACGCTCACTCGATGATAAAAAATCTAGCTATTAGCGTTATTTTTTCCCGTCGTATTCTTCCCATCAATCAATCTTAAGAATGAGCACACTATCAATTTTGAAACTTGAAAGAAACTTTGGTCTAAGAAAAAAAAACCACGTGAAAAAGATTGAACGTGATCAGACTTACTAGATTTATTTTCTGAAACATATACTAGAGACACATTTTTTAAAGACTGCAGTGACGTATACGCGTTGTTTTACGAAAGTGGTTTGGGACATTTTTAAGAAAAAAAAATTGTGAGACCTGTACCGTAAGGTTGCCTAATGTTGCCCTTGTTTAATTCCTTCAGCTATTTTCACAGATTGGAAAGATGCAAGGACGCAGGATTGCGAGTTTCAATTTTTCTGCCTCGTTGCTTTCTGAGAAAAACAAGTTTTAAACAACGATTCCCCCATCGTATCTTTATCTCCCTTTACAATCCCTGAAAGTGGCTGACGGAATGAAACAGGGGTTGACGACATTTTAGGCAACCTTACGGTACTCCGTAGCTATACCAGTGTCATCTGGAGGGGATTCTATTTTTCCAGTAGTATTCCATTCAGGTCCTGACTCTTCATTTTCGTTTTCCAAATAATTGATATCATTATCATTGCACAGCTCTTCTGATGGTGATGAGTCTGATGATAAACAACAACCATCTTCACCACCGCCACCATCATCAGCATCATCATCATCATTATTATTAGCACCACCAGCCGCCATTGCATAGCTTCCATCTTCAAGTCTTTGTAAATCTCTCTGCGGATGAAGAGCTTTGATGTGTCTTTCCATATTGTATCTCCTTGAAGTTATTGTAGGGCAATAAGGGCAAATAAACTGGTTTTCAATTTTCGGTAGATCCATCTTCCTTCTCTTCTTAGGCGCCATTTTACTGCAAATGAATAAGTTCACTCTTTTAATATTACCTATTGCTTTATCATTTATATCTTCCTGCAAAGCGGCTCAAAATTGATATTAATTTAGTAAGCAAAATCCCGCGGCGTTTATAAAATTAGAAAACAGCGTACAGATATTACTCTCCACCGTAGATGCTATGAGCACTCCATCATTTTTAGGCTAGTTTCTCCTCTGGACGGTGCGGCAAGCGGCGGCTTCACCACCTTCGTTTGCGTCGCGCCATCACCATTGAATGAATACAGTGGAACCTCTACACGTTTTTTTTATAAGAACAAAGTATATAAGAACATAAGGCTTCGATGTCCGAAATATTAAGAACATGTTAAGAACATTTTAAAGCTTTGTGGACTCGAAAACACCCAATTTCTTAGGAAATTGCACAAAAATACTCACAAAATGGTGAAAATAAGAACATTTTAAGAACATTTTAAGGCTTAAAACTAAAAAAGTTTAGAACATCGGAAGGCTTCAAAAGTTTTCGACGTTCTTATGAAAAAAAAACGTGTATTAGCGGACACCATCGGGGAAAGAGTTTAGTGTCCGCTAATTAGAAGTGTCCGCCTTTTAGAAACTTTTGATCGCTCGGAGCTCCAATTTTGAAATTAGGCCATCCCAGGGTGTCGAAAATACAAAATTGGGGTCTAAAGTACTTATCTGCAGACACTAGGCCATAGAAGAAACAAGAGAAAGGTTATTAAAATAAAACGCAACAATCTAGTTTTTAACAAATAGTTGATTTATGATTTCTTTGGCCCACCTAAATTCGTTGAATGGGTCAAGGGAAAACTGGAAATTTGTAGAAATAATTTGAATAATAAGACTAATAAATAGTAATAAGTGCTTGAAATAAAAATATCTAATTTTTTTTTTCGATTTTGGACGTCTGTGACCTGTTTGATATTCAATGTCCGCTAATTGGAGAGCTAAAATAGGGGTTTTGGCCATTTCGTGCGAAAAATATTGTCCGCTAATCAGAGGATCCGCTGATTGAGTGTCCGCCTTTTAGAAACTTTTTAATGAGGATTTGACTAGGAAACGGCCAGGGAAAATGAAATTGTCCGCTAATCAGAGGTGTCCGCCTTTTAAAGCCAAAACACCGTCTAACCAAAGTCGACATAATGCCGTACGTCAAATATCGAACTTGCTTTCACCCGCCATTACTTGCCTTACTCGCCATTTCCCTCGCCACTTTAGCCGTAGCCGTAGAATATCTCCGATACATAATCTCGCTATTAATTTACCCAAGACTACTTTGACGATTTTTGAGAAGTAGAAGCCGTTCAAGTGTTTTGACGCAAATTCGATTCTATCGTTACTGAAAGGACTTCAAATGTTTAAAGTGACGTCAAAAATTCGAATGTTTAGAGTCCGAAAACATGGGCTCAAAACCCTCTCAAAGCATTCGAAAGAAAAAACGTAAAAAACGCGGGTGACATCTGTAATAGGCCACTACTAAGCAATGGTCTGTGTCTGTTTATTTTGTTTATAAAATATTGACCGATGATGGTAATCAACATATACAAACAAAGTGCAAACAAAAATGCTTGATTTAGACACCCACTTCGTTCCTGCGCCGGCCCCACTGATGTGTGTATCCATAGCTAGCTTTTAATATAATATTCTCTATCGACGACAATTTTGATGGCGCTAGACTGTCATAAATTTCTTCCGCCAAACAAAATATCTTCTCGTCGCGAATATATATTTCTTCCCTTTAAAAGATACAATCTGAATCAGATAACAAACGTTTTATTCCTAATCCTACTCATTATTAATCAATGACAAAAAAGAGAGAACGTCGTAAAAAAATATTTTTCGTTGGTGTATACTCGCCGTGCGTCCAAAAACCCCACCAACACCAAGCACAAACAGTCTTTTTTCTTTCCGCCGACACTAAAGAGATGAGATGAGATATCAATGCTACAAAACGATCAAATTAATCAACAAAAGATAGCAATCTAAAATCACAAAACTATTCAAAATAATCTGGGTTGGCATGTTAAGGGTGGGCCGATGGCTGATTGGTATTCGAAAGACACTTCTTTTGAAGTATAATTATAAACCGTTTAACTTAACCCATGCGAGATTTATGACTGTAATTTAACTAAAGCCGATTCTCTTGTTGGAGAAGCAAATTGTTTCTAAAAACATCGGAATAGTCGCGTTGCTTAGGATGATAGATGTACGGCACATATGGCTTAAAACTCGTTCTCATCCCTCCCAGCATCATCTCCTCCGTGCATTTTGAGTTATTGTGCTACAAAGAACACCCTACCTAGATAGAACTGGAACAGGTAGCTATGTTTGCGTTAGACGGGTTTGCTTGATAAAACGGTCACACGTACTACACTGCTTACTACGCTACCTCCATGAGGTAAGCGTGGTATCATACCAAAGTCATAAAAAGTGGTGGAGACGACAGGATTTCATTACGGGTTGTTGTCTAAATGATAGATTAGATAGACAAATGTTTTTTGTGAAATAAAATAAACCCTTTTCTTCTCATCATAAGGCATTGTTCCTGAATATAGGGCAGCGAAATTTTCTCTCTGGGATCTATTAATTAGGGGTTAGGTTTAGGGAAACTTAAAGTTGTCCGCCCCGCCTCGCCCCTCTATTTTTTTTCTATTGGGTTGAGTTGCAGAGGCTCTAAGGCCTATTTTCGCAACTATATATAGACGCTTTCAATGAGCGCCCCGTCAGCACCTTGGACTGACTACCCAATTCCCCTCACATGGCATGGGTTGACCCGGGCGAAGGTTTGTTCACTTGCCAAGTGAACTGCTGTGAGTGGGAATCGAACCTCGGTCGCCTGCACAGCAGAGCAACCAGTCAATGACCACTACCACGGTGCCTAATATCATCATCAAATCATAATATATCATATGAAAGAAAGAAGGGACAGAAAAAATCGGCAATTTTGTTATTATAATAAACAAAGTTTTCCACCAGTTTCATTTTACTAATCGGTATTAATGAATGGAAATTAATACCTAATACTAATGTCAAAATCAACATCGTTCGTAAAGATTATAGTATAAGACATTGGAGGGGATAACCCTCCTCTGCCCCCCGGGAGAAAAAAAGTCGCGCTCGTGCGTCCGAAACGAGAACGCGTAAGCAAATTTCGTGTTCTGTTCACACGGCGAATTCTTATTTATGCACCCCTATTCTGTTTTCTTTATCTGATACCGTCCATAGTAGAAACTCAATATCGGTCAGAGTTTACAGAGGATTGTGGTTAATTTCGTCACCATTTTTTTTTTCGGAAGAGCAAGGAGCACGTTAGTTTAGCGACAACACGAGGCAACACAAATATTCTCTCCGCACATCTCATCTCTCTGTAAAATTATCCATCAAATATCAATCTTATCATCATGTTTGCTGTTGTGAATTGGAATGACGAAACTTCCACTTACGAAAACATCAATGACTTGGTTGGGGACACAAAATCTGTGGAATCTACTGTACAGAAACAATTCAAAGGAAAGATACATAAATTGAAAGCTTGCATTGTAAGTTTATATAAACAAGTCTAATACACTGTTTTTTTGACGTTAAACCAGAGAACATTGTTACAGACCTTTTCACAAATTACATTAAAAAACAATATGCAACCTAACTACTGCTGCCTCATTTTGAATTGAGCGCTGCTAAACGATTGGCTATATGTAAAGATTGTTTCATATCAATCAAGTGTTGTGAAATAAGTTTGCACGTTTTTGCAAATTACAGTACTGGTAAATAACTTATATTTTCCACAGCTTCAAAGGCAAAAGCCAAGGAAAGATATAATCAATTGATTCGGAAAGTGGACTTCTTCAAAGAAACAACCACCGCCAAGAGGATACCCAAAAAGAATAAAAAGTTTGAAGAGAGCATGGATGACATGATTGCAGATGCAGAAGGTATAAAATATAATACTTCTCTTTTGGGTAAAGTAATAGTCACAAAACTTTCCTAATAAGGTTTACACATTTTACCTGCTGAATTGGGGGAACCTCACCTGTCCTGTGATCTGACCTAATTGAACTACATCGCTCATTCTGGGTATGCGCGTTACTCGATCAAGCAACAATGTCAGTTCGGCAAATTGCATAGATCCGCAACGCTGCGAAATTCTGCTTCTTTAGCGTTGTGATATTCCGCAACATTGCAAAATTCCGCAGCTTTATCGCTGCATAATTTCGGCATCGCAGGGCCTGGACCGGGGTCCCAAAATAATGTGCATTTT
Source organism: Clytia hemisphaerica (assembly GCF_902728285.1). Taxonomy (NCBI): domain Eukaryota; kingdom Metazoa; phylum Cnidaria; class Hydrozoa; order Leptothecata; family Clytiidae; genus Clytia; species Clytia hemisphaerica. The sequence continues at coordinate 1,000,328 of NW_027103282.1, forward strand.
GAAGAACAACTCAAAAGGAAACTTTTCACCCTAGCATTTTCATTTCCTACCTAGCGATTATTCACAATCATTCTTGATAGTAAGGCTATTTCGTTTAAAAAAGCGCTACTTTGTTCAAGAAAGCAAGTTTTTGCCTGATTTTGCATGTGTTTAGAAGAAAATTGGTTAAGGCGCTCATAATTTTTAAAATCACAAGCTTTCAATTGGAAGCGTTGCGTAAAATAGCAGCGCAACCCTGGGGAAACGCTGCGAAAAACCGGATCTATGCTATTTGCCGAACTGATGTTAGGTCTAATCGATCGACAGTTAGTCCAATCAAGCAACGATGTTAGTCCAATCGAGCAACAGTTTTCTATCACTCTTATTCTTTCTTTCCTGCCCGCGGTGCAAACTTTAGGGCAGATGGAATCTCCATGAATATAATATCTCTAAAAAAATTGCCGTCAAATATTGTAGCTTTCAAACAAAAATTTTCATCGTGCATAGTTCTCAAGGTTTCTCAAGCTACCGTGTTTATCCTAATTAATTTCTCGAGAACCACATAGTGAAAATTTTAGTTTGAACGCTGCGATGTGATCGCAAATTTTTTAGAGATACTGCTTCATGCAGATTTTATCGGTATATTATTGTCATTCCAACCTTATGTATAAAGTATTATTTTTTAAGGTGAAGTAGTAAGTCAAGAAAAGAAAAAGGTATATGTTTATTTCATATTCAAATTTTCAAATTGCAATAGATTTTGGCATATGGTGCTGCGCGCATTTCTTTACAATTTTTCGTCTTTGTCAAATATGCACAACTTTTGTCATAACTTTGTCATGAATTCTGCAGCTTTAGTGCTATACATAACATAAAAACTCATTTTCAATTTAGTGTTCAATAAACTGAATACTTTTGTATTATTTTGGATATTTTTAATTATCAGTATAAAATTATGCCTATATCTTTTCAAATCAAAGTTGTGGTAGGAAAATTGCTTGGAAATTTCATTGTTATACTTTTCACTTATAAGGCGAAGAAGAACAAGGAAAACGAAACACAGGTGGACAAAGTGCCAGTAACAGCAAAAGCAGTGAAATCAAAAGAATCAAACAAAGGGACTAAGAAACTCCAGGTATATACAAAATTATGCAGCTCTGATATAGTCTTAGTTACTTTGTGGGACTTAATTAATATTGAACTGTTACTTTAAGGAATAAACTATTAGAGTGTATTTTTCTGGACGTTTTAACAATGAAAAAATCAGAAGAGGGCAAAATAAGTGAAAAAAAATCAGTAAGCAAAAAAATTCAATATTTAAGAAAAAAATTATTTTCGCAAGAATAAACTTGCGCAAATGAGCGCCCTTTGAGAACTTTTGCGAAATTGACAAAAACAAAACTTTTGGCGATTCGCATAACTTTTTAATTTCAGCAAAGAACTTTTGGCGCGAGAGAGGTAAATAATATTATACAGGCAATTATCTAGAAATTGAGGGCAGCGTCCAATTAAACTATAAAGGGCACTTATTCCAGACAGTTTTTACTACTAATTTCAACATATTTGTAACAAATTAATAGGGGCAGTGTTCAATATTCAGACCCTTAAAAGGCATTAAAAAATTGCCTGGTATTATTGTGATATCTTTTCATTTATAAGGCAAAAAAAAACAAGGAGGCACCAAATGAAACGATTGACAAAGCACCTGATAATGCAACTCCTGATTCAAACAAAGAGGCAATAAAAGCTAAGAAACTTCAGGTATATAGTCAAAGAAGTATAAAACTTTCAACTACTCAAAACTCTAAAAACACAGAAGGACAAGACATTATATAAGTTATGTATATAGATGTCATTTTAAATTTTTTGCCAAATAACAGGGAAAATCTTTCTCGCCAAGTTAGTGTAGTAAACCCGGAAAAAAAGAACTTTGGTGATAATTTTTTATTTAGGATCTTTATATTGTTAATCTATTATATATTTTCACAGGTTAAAAGAGCATTGGAAGAAGCAAACGATAATTTTAGTCAAAATTTGCTTGAAATGGTAAATGCCAAGAGATTTTTTTTTCTTTCTGCTATAAAACAAATATTTTGATTTACTGATTTATTGGCAGAGATGTGAATCACATTTTTCATGATAATATAATTTCTATTTCCATATATACATACAATTTTCATGGTATTTTACTCTTAAGGGAATTATTTTTTATGAGAACTAATTTTTGCAGAACCTATTAATTCTTTGGAAATTCTTGACAAATTGCATTTGCGGAACTAATTTTCCCGCTTAACACTCAAAAATTAGTCCCCGCAAAATTTAGTTCCCTTAAGGTATACAGTTTGAAATCTGTGAAAATAAAAAAAAATCTTTCCCGAGGAAGGAGTATTATACGTGTGTACATATAAAATCGTCTTATTTCTTCAGGCACAAAAAAGACTTGGTCTGGACAAGGAGAGTAAGTACAATATTCTGACACTTAAAGTTTGGCAAGAAGAAACTTATTGTTAATTTAGGCAGATTTGTGTATTTGGCATGAGAAAATTTTTTCATTCAATTGGCAAGACCATAATTTTGTTGCAATTATCCATGATGTTGTAAATTAATTTTGGCAAATTAAATTTTAACAGGAAGAAGTTATAAAAATTGCCAACTTTTGTTTTACACAAATTTTTGTCAAAGTTTTATTGTGCCAAAACTTTTTCTTTAAAATTTATTCATAGTCTTTTGTTTTACTTCAATAAAGGTCTCCAATAGCAGTAAAAAAGTGGGATAGGTTTGAAAGCACAGGGGTAGATTAAAAAGGATGTTCTATGGATGGTATTAACCAGAGAGTACTAATGTTTGAATATTTCCATTTATAGATGACAGTACACTTCCTGGTGGTCAAACTCCATCACCAGCATCTATCTCAACAACAACAACGACAACAACAAATCAACCCAACACAACAACAACAGCAAATCAACCCAACACAACAACAACAGCAAATCAACCCAACACAACAACAAATCAACCCAACACAACAACAAATCAACCCAACACAACAACAAATCAACCCAACACAACAACAAATCAACTCAACACAACAAATATTATACACCAAACTAGACAACGTCCTGTGCCGCAGGCACTCTTTAATAGCCGCAAACCACCAACCAACAGATCCAGCTACACAGAAACGCCTCAAACCACACCCACTCAAATACCCCAAGTTACACATGTAGTTAAAAGTTCATCATCATGCCCTGGTGGATCTGCAGAAACTTCTTTTCAGTCAACATCAAAACACCAACCCCTTCAACCATTATCATCAGCTAATCTTTCAAATCAACATCATCACTTTAAAACCTCGACACCACCATCATCAATAAACTTACCAACAACAACAAACCAACTCAATGCAACAAATATCTTCCAACAAGTCAAACATCCTCATGTACCCCAGGCTACCTATAATCCCTACACTAGAACACCTCAAACCACACCAACTCAAACACCCCAAGTTACTCCTACCAGTGGATTTGAAAGTTCAAATTTTGATTTTGGAGATGCTTTGAGTAACTCGATGAACCTTATATATAATAACACTGGATCTGAGAATTATTCATTCGTCAAAGAGCTTGAAGAGGATGACTACACTGCTGAAGCTGAGTCAAACAGTGCTGGATTCCAGTCTTTAGAGGGCAGAATCTCAACATTGGAGAAAACAATTAACAAACTTGTTGACGACTCTCGTGTGCACCATCAAGTAATTACAATGTTGCTTAAAAATCAGGTAATTTTATTACATTAACATGAGAAATTAGTTAGTTGTTGAAAAAAAATTACTGCGTTGAGATCTGTTTAATCTGTAGGTAGCAACAATAAATAAACAATGTCATATACATTAAAATCTACTTAATCAGAAGATTTCAAATTTTAAACAACTAAAGGTCCTGATTTCTACCTCATCTTATACATTACATGACCGGTGCAGTGAATTCAAACATAGACCAGTAACCGAGCATTTTTTTGTTCTTGTTTACGATTCATGAATAACAACTAATAACTAAAGACTAAAGATTTAGTTCTCTAATAACATTGGCTGAAAAGTTTTTCCAATATAAATTTAAATTACTTCTTGAAGCTAATGAGTTTTGTGTGTTTTGCATTGAAAAATTTTTATCATAAAATGTTTTTGTCCATAGACCTCGAATACCCAACAAGAAGAACAAAGTTTTCCTGAAGATGATGATATTCCTCCCGAAGAAATGGTAAAGTTGATTGCCATTGGAATTTTAGATTAATGAATATTCACTTATGAGATATAAATGACATCTAAATTTGTCCATTAAATGTGATGCCTTATATTTATGCCAACTTTTTTAATTCTTTTGGTCACCTTTATTTTTGATACTCGCAAAATTATATCTAACATTTATTTATGTTTTTTTACACACTTTAGAAAAAACTGAAATCTTATGCCAAGTCATTCGATTGGTCAACTGCCCTCCTAGAAATGTTACGCATTTGCTTTACCGTGGATGAGTTGAAAACTTGTTCGACACGTGGAATGAATACAAGAAAAGATATAGAAAAGAAAAGTGCACTCAATCCAGCCAGATTGAAACTTCTTCATCGTAAGAGAAATTTTTTTATTGTAGTGACAGTTTCAAGATTTTTTCAAGGATTTCTGTCCCAAATATATTTTTAAGGCTTAAGTCATTATCCTCATCGTGTTTATGACTGAAACTGAATAATCTTGAAATTAAGTCGCATAGTCCAGTTATGGTCAATCGAGAATTTTTTGACCGACAAAGAATTTCTGTCAGAGTCTTATTGATTAATCAATTGGACTTATTGACCAATGACCAACGCTCATTTGCAGCCTGCACAGAATCGCTCATATTTTTTCTTGTCCTTTACTTAGGTGAGCTCTTCAACCACCAACAAGAGCTAAAAGCAATGGGCTTCAAGAAAGCCAAAACTAAAATCAATGGCAAAATCACTGAAGCTTTGAAAACATTTCGCAAACAAGAATAATTTTTAATTTATATTTGATAGATTTTTATTTTAATATTTTTCTTACCTATTTTTTTAGTGTACACATAATATATGTTACACACATGTTTTATCAGGTTTTATAAAAGAATTGAGACATAAGGAGTGGGGTAAAATCAAGTTTCGAAATTTTTCTCTTTGCCATGCAAATTTCCTTTTTTATGGATGCACTCCAGAAAATAAAAATTTCTCTTCAAATAAGTTTTTATGAAGTTTGAGGATGTTTGAAATATTATTTTTCGTTCGTTTCAATTTGAAATTTCATTTGATATTTTGTTTTAACTTTATTTTTCCTTATAATTCTTTATTTTGTCATCTAAGTAGATGATTTTTAACCATAGTTGTATATAATTTATCTCTCAATAAAAGTAATATTTTATTGATGAAAAGTATTTTAAGACTTTGTAAAAACGCACATTTTTATTTAGTATTTCATTATATTCTATTTTATTTTTAACCCAAGAACTCTTCTGATTCGATTTGAAAAATATGTGGCTCTGATTTTTTTTCTGCTCTCACATTAATCTCCTGTATCTGAGTCTAATCATATCATTTGAGCCCAAAAACTATATTTTTGCTAACCTTTAAAATGTTTTCCATGTTTATCTCTCAATCTTTCTTTTTTTTAGTGTACAATATAAAACTAAAAGAAAATATAATTACATTGTGGTGTTTTGAATCATTCCAGTCCTGCTACACAGTTGAAGTTTCATGTATCTGACACACAGGAAGGCTTTCTAAGAAGGTTTGTTTTATGTTTGATTTAGCTTATAAATTCAATTTCTCCTTTTCATTGGTTATTGTACTACTTTAAGTGGACTTGTGTGGACAATTTTTTTGCAAATTTTGGCTATTTTTCACAAAATTTTAAATCGTCGCTTCGCAAAATTAAATCCTTGCGAAAAATAAAAAAAGTCCACTTCAGGTAGGATTTAGTTTTGAATGAAAGTTTTGATTATAATTGAATAGGTTATAAATTCATGCAGTAGTTTTTCTGCAGCTATCTACAAGAATGAATTAAATTTTGAATTATATATAAGCACTCTTACATTTAGAAAGGTTTTCTATGCTTATAGTCTGTATACAGAAACTGGTTTTTCCTAGTAAAATCTAGTTTTTCTACAACTTTGCATTCCCAGCTATTCCTGTCTTTTCCCAGTTTTCCTATTGTAAACCTTATGATACTAATTCCTAGGAATTCCTAGCTTTTCCCAGTTATTTGATAAAATAAATTCAAGAAAATTTAACCAGGATTTCCTAGCTTTTTCTAGAAAAGTATTCTACCTTTTCCTAGGAAATTTGCTCCCTGGCTTTTGCTTAAATAACTAGGAAATACTCCTGGCTTTTTCCTAGGAAATACCTAGGTTTTTACCAGTTTTTTTTTCCAGGGTTGTATTCGAGCCAAAATCTTAGCCTTGTTATGCTTACACGCTTTTTTTATAAGAATGGCGTATTTTTGTTTTATGATGAATATTCTTAACTTTTTGGTCAAACCCCAACCTAACTAACATCAAATCAGAATACCTAAAAAAATGGAATTTTGACTTTTTAGTTGATGCTTTGTCTAGTTAGGAGTAAATTGGTGATTTGCAGATTAAAAAGCTCTTAAAATTGGAGATATTTTGGGTTTGGTTACAAAATTTAAGGATGGCCATATTCTTAATTTTTTAGCCAATTTCATCATGAACATTCTTATAAAGTGTATGGTTATGTTTTTTTATGAAGAAAATACTAAATCCAATAATAAATGACAGTTGTCCCATGCCTCTTTGAGTTTTTCCAGGTTCGAATGTCGTGGTGGAAAAATTTAGAAAAAACAATCGGTAGGGGAGGTGAGCTGACGTCTTACTTAGATTGATTGAGTAAACGGAAAATTCGGAAAAATTATTGGTGAGGTTATACCTGAAGAATAAAAGCGGTGGGATAGAGTTAAACAAACAACTTCCTAAATCTACCGCTGTTAACTTGTACAGGCGGCTAAATCTTATACACGACCAAAACCCGCCCGACCGTTTTTTTTTTGTCTTAGACCTGATGCTAAGTATCGATAGACAAATCAACGCGACGCGGACGAAAAATTCTAAAATATGAGATCTGATTTTGTTGATCAATGATATCTCAGGCTAGTTTACGCTCGTCTATCCATACTTGACCTCCGGACTATGGCACAGACCGACGTGGGATTTTCAAACTAAATATTCAAACTACTCCTGACCGTAAAAATTTCGGATTATCGTATTGCACATATATTAGCGAGGTTACGCAAGGGGCTATATACGACCTTAGATGGATGAGGTGGACCCATTGAGTTTAAAGCCCGAAGGGCTAGAGTTCAATCTCTAACCTTTCTCGTGCAAGAAAAAGTGAAGCCTTAAAGAATGCGCCGCATTTTTTACGACAGATTGAATCTAGCAATTCCTTTGTTTACGATTGATATTTTTTTCGAAATTAAGCGGTAAATTTTAGTTTCAATCTGTCATTTGTGTAAAAACCAGGCAAGCCGCTCAAGGCCGCGCAACTTGGTAGGATTTGTTGGCTTCAAATCCTACCAAGGAGATGACTTCTACCCTTCGGGCTTATACTTCATTGGGTGGACCTACACATAAAATTTTTGAACTTTGCGCCGTAGAGATTTTGCTTGCCAAGATGCCCAGTCTCTAGGTCGCATATATCCAGGGTTGGTCAAAAAGCAGGGTAGCAATTGGGGTAGCCAATTGGGCTAGGTTGTGGGGTACCTAAATATTTTACAGACCAGAATAGAAATACGAAATGAATGCATAGAACCACATTTTACTGACCCAGGAGCACGAATCTGATTGATACTTAGATTGATCATGTATGATACAAAGATAAACAAAGATATAAATTACCACGTGTTAATGCACGAGGAGTAAGAAAAAGCTTCATTATAATAGAGCTATTTCAAAAGACTTTTGTACCTATTATAAGCTGCCATATTAAAAAATTTTGAAAGGAATTAATTGTTTGAAAATCTAAACATGATATAAATTAAACAATAGATTCAAATAACAAAGGATTGTTAAGATATGACAAGATTAGAGATCATATGGCCCAAAAGGCGATTCCAAAGCTATTATCATCGAATTACAGCTTCACGGAAATAACAATTAAAAACATAAATAAAATGTAAATCTAAAATATTAAAAACTTTTTTGTATATATTTTTTATTCGGGTCTGTAAATTTTCAAACGAAGCAAAGAAGGAAGACAAAATGGCGCCAGGTCTCTTGAGAAGTAACAAAGTTCAGTACCTTTGGAAAAAAGGCTATTGTGGCTTAAGTTCGAAAGGAGTCTTAAATTTTATTACATGGAATCATTAACAAGATGTTGTATAGTTATTTCCACATGAAAACAGGTTTCAGATTTCAAAAGTTTAGGCAAAAAGAGGTACCCCATAACCTAGCCCAATTGGCTACCCCATTGGCTACCCTGCTTTTTAGACCAACCCCATATATCCTCTTGCGTAACTTCGCTAATAAGTAATATTATTGTATACACATATTAAAAACGATTCCAGTCTACCTTAGTACAAAGTCCAAGCACATTCACGTGTGTCGGGCATACTTTCAACATGTAAGGTAAGAAAAACAGATGAAGAATCAACTCATACTAAAAAAATTAAGTGGGGTCCGGGTTTTCTTAAAAAATTACGCGAGGGTCCGGGTTTTCTCGAAAACTTACGCAGGGTCCGGGTTTTCTCAGGGTCCAGGGTCCTGTTTTTCTCGGGGTCCAGGCTCCCGTCCAGGTCCTGACTCCCAGAGGGATCGAACTCGGAAACCCATGCTTATGAGACAATCGCTCTAACCATCTGAGCTATCCACGCTTGGGAGAGTCTGAGGGAAGGCTTGAAGTTATGAGAAAGAAAAAGGAAAGAAAGAAACGAGAAGAAAATTAGTTCCCGCTTTGATGTTATTATCGAAACAAAAGGATCAGTCACGCCGACATTCCTTTCCACACGTCAGCAATCTAGTTTTTATAAATATAAAAACTAGATTGTAAGGTTGATTCTAAAAAAGAATAGTCGTTTCTTTAGACCACTACGTTATTAGTTCTATTAATTATTTTTTTATTTTTTTCTCTGGGATCTATGATTGTCGTTGTTGTGTTTATTTTATCTTGTTCTTTCTATTTATAAAATCATCCTCTTAAAGGAACAATACTTTTCTTTTTTTCTGTCAGAAAGTTAAGAAAGATTTTCCCTTATTTTCTTATTTTATTCATTTATTTATTTTGTTTTCTTTTATCACTCTATTTACTTTTTTTTCTTTTTTTGTTCGTATAGAAGTGTACATAGCTCGAAAACCACCCATGGTTAAACCTTATGTTCATAGTTTTTTATTCTTCTATAATCTCAAAAAAGATAAACAAACAATATAAAAAAAATATATAATTGAAATTATAGCCTAGAAACCAATAAATCGCTCCCAGATCGAAATAATCGTTGAAATCAAGTTGAAGTCCCGAAACTGACATTCTCGCTCGAACTTCAATTTTCAAAAAATGGTAAATTAGCCGAAAGTGCCAATATGTTATGGCACTGATTGTAGTAGTTCTCCTAGAGCATACAATTTTCATTCAGTTGGTAGATTTATTGATAACCTTTGCGCTATTAATGATAGAGATGATTTTTTCTCATTTTATAATGATATCTATCCGAAAGAGCTACAGTTGAAAGTTGAACATCGTGGAACACATGCAACGTTTTTGGATCTTGATATAAGCATTGAAAATAACATCTTTCGTTACAAATTGTTTGACAAGAGAGACGCCACATAAAGATAGTAATTTACCATCAATCATATTTTACAGTTCTATATATTCTGAGATCCTACGCATTGCTAGATGCACTCTTATAAAATGTTCTACCCATAATTTCAGAACTTTTCAAAAGCATGCTCAATCAGGGAGCTGAAAGATCTTTCTTGCTAAAGCAAATTGTAAAGTGTTTTTTTTTTTGATAGATTTCCAGAGACTTTTATGAAATTTGGAGACTCTTTAAATAATTTTTTAGCGCAACTGCATTTTTGAAAAACTGAAACATTTTTATATTATATTATGTACAGTATTGTATGTTAGTTTTCTTAGTCATTTTCTTTTCGTTCTTTCCCGTGCGCACGGCATTTCGGACTTTAGGTGTCGAACCGGGTTCTGGGCCTACTTTTTGAAAATTTTTGTTTTTTGATACTGTTGTTTGTTTCTTGTCTTGTTCTTGTCTCTTTCAGTCAGGAGTATTACCTTAAACAACGCGTCTACCTTGTTCAAGTAACAATTCCAAATTTCTATTGTTTAATACTTCCTATTTAGGAAGTAGTGGGAATATTTCCCAAACTAGGAAAAAGGGCACTCTCTCGTCACACCTTTTGTCGCGTGATAGATAAGTTCGGATTTCAGAGCCATTCATTTCAAATTGAAACGAATCATCGGTACCGAAGTATACGACAAGGAATTTGATGACGTCATCACCAAAATTAAGAGTGAAATCACCAAATCAAAGGATGCTAATTCCAAGGTAGTTGCAAAGGAGCAATCAGTTGTGGACCATCAGGAAAAGGAGATGTCATTCCAAGTGCAGACAGCTGACGAACTTGCAGATGAGCTCAAAACGAACTGGTGTAATCAAGAATTGGTGATCTCTAAGCTGACAGATGAACAACTCCTGAAACTCAAAGACAAGCAGGAGGAATCTGGAAAGAAATTCTCAAGTACCCTGCAACCTCCACAAAACTGGTAACTGCCATTACAGAACTTGGGAAGACGTATAATTTACTTTCTTCTAAGAAGACTGGGTTTTTGAAAGATCTGGAGTCTCAAGTTGACCAGAGGGAGCTCAGCAAAAGGGATCTCGTCAAGGAGGGAAAGTTGAACATAAGTCTTGGAAAGTTTTCTGGCCATGATTCAGCAGTGGACATTTACACATTTCAGTCTGAATTTGAGACGCTTTACCTTCGAACAACCACTAAGAGAGTGCTTCCGGACCTCTTGAGAAACAACCACTTATCAGAGCCAGCACTGTCTCTGGTAAATAATGTCGATGACATCAGTGAAATCTGGGATAGATTGAAAGCTACTTATGGGGAAACCAAGACTCTTTTGACCAGAAAGCTTTCTACCCTTGATAACATCTCTCAATTCGTGATGTCCAACAATTCGTGATGTCCAACAATCCATGATGTCCAACAATTCGTGATGATCAACAATACGTGATTGAGTTGTTACGTGAGTCCGTAGCAACGTGCTTCTTACGTTGAGTGTTTCATTACATACTATGAACTGAGTATGAAGAACTGATTACGCACATGAACTGATACCTGAGCTCAACTCCGCAGTGTTGATTCACAAATTATGAACTGAAACATATACTTACTATATACTACGTTCGATGATACATTTGATGAACTTTTTACGGACACGCCCTTGAATTACGATTGTTTCATGGTGGGGAGTTTCGCATGATCGCTTTAATGACTTTTACTTTTATGAAACACACAATTCACAAGAGACAAATTATGTGACGTCATAATTGGTATGCGCAAAGAAGAAATTATAATTTATAGAAATAGGCGTATTGATTTTTTGACACAACACACACAACGATTTTGACTTCATGAGAGAAGGTTGACGATGTTAACATAAGTTTTTGAGTATGAGTTTTACTTAAAATTTTGACACTTTTATGAAGACTTTGATTTTGACTATTGACTGGACTTTTACTTACTTGTGGTTCAGTTTTGGAACGTATACACAGTTTTCACCTAGTCGTATGCTGGTAAGCAGATATTTTATTTACATTTATCTCACATTTTTGCTTGTATTAGTCACTTTTCTAGACATAGAAATTTGCTTGTCAAGCCAGTTTTTGAAACAAATTGTCAACTTTTTAGGCCTTTTTAATTTTTAGTGAAATTAATGAAAATATATTTTGCCTTTAGTTTGAACGCTCAGTTACAAACACTACCGACTACGTTCCATTTTGCTGCTCGCACAACACATTTGAGCTGTCAAAACTTGTCAAAACTCTAAGTAAACCCCAATTTCTCGTTGTCTCTTCTCGCGCCCGACGGCAAATCACTCATTTTGGCGTTGTGAGACAACGTGAGACTACTAACATAAAAATCAAGATCAAGCAAAAAGTAAGACAATGTTGAAAATTATATTTCAGAATCTTTAAACTTTTTATAATTTTTTAGCTTTTTTTCTTGTGCTAGATGTGTAAGTTTCAAGTATTGAATTTTAAAATACTGATTTTAAATTTGTTCAGTTTGTTTATCTCGTTACTAATAACATTAGAAAATAATTCTGATCATTACAGTATTTTTAGTTTGCATTAAAAAAGAAGAGCTTCGAGATTTTCTCAAGGATTTTTCGTTTTTCGTTACTTTTAAAAAATGATAGTCGTTGTTGTTGCGAAAAATGATTGCGGAATCAAAAATGAGCCGCAAAGGCAACTTCTCTATTTTTTCCTCACCTATATGTTATGTCACAACTTTGCCGTTGTCGTTGCCGTTCTCGTTGTGACTGCGGAAAGTCTCTATTGAATTCCTACGCTGTAGGCGAAAATTGTTTAACGATGGAAAAGGGGGGTTTTAGTAGGGGGGTTTAGGGGCCCTCGCATTTTGTGTTTTGAGGCGACTTTGTTCTTCTTAAAATGTACTTAAATTTGTGATTGATAAAATTAAAAATTCTAGAAAGTTTTCACTTAACTTAACGTTAACTCTAGATCTGATTGGATGAATAAACCAATGTAGCTGTTTTTTTCAAGTAGTTTGAATTATTTGTCTTTTCGTTTAGGTTAAAAAATGAAATATCTTTAAAATGTAGATACAAACAAAACAATCAACTCGAAGAAGCCAAGAATGGGCATCGTCCAAGTTCTCCGTCAAAACGGTCGATAACTTTTGATATCTGGCATAAAAGGTATAAAAGTCAATTTTCTCGCTTTGATAAACTCACTTTTTCCGCATAGATAAACTCACTGTTTTCGCTTAAATAAACTCATTTTTTTCGCTCAAACAAACGAGAGTTGGTAGCATTTTTTAAGCAGAGCTATATTAGACACAATCCGAAGAGATTTATCTTTTGAATGTTTTTTATCATTAAATTATAAATATAGACTTTAAATATACCTTAGGAATGATTACAGCGCGTGTCCTTTGTTCGAGTATACAGGACCTACTAATAGCTGAAAAAATGAGACAAACAGATTAATCTTCAGTCAAATCGAGGAGATTTTCAACTTTACAACAGTTTTGTAATACACTAACAGGAAAACAGGACGAATCAAATCAAAATAAAAGTCTCCTATTGGGTGTCGATTCATGACGCCAAAAGTTCATTTTTTTCGAAGCTGAAGTGACACTCTTTTGATTGTAACCATAGTTGATGGTTGCAAAAAGAGTATATGCTGCAGGAATTTGGAATTTTGTAGAAAAGGGGGATAGGTCAATCATCTCGTTTAGTACGACCTTTTAATCCGATGTGGAGTACGATCGAACTTTTAACGATCAGGTATTCTGGAGAGTTGAGCAACACGGTGAAACTACAACGTAGATTTGTGGCTGGGCAATTGCACTTCATTTTAACATCATCATAATCTAGAGAATTGAAGCTAGCAAGATAGTACCAAAATAGGTCCTTTATTTGTTGACAATTTTAGGGAAATGTTAGAGTCATGCATTTTTCTTCGTCCAACCTTGAGAAGCGTTTTGCAAGATCTACACCGAGAAACAGTAATAGGGTGCAATTGGAATTTGATTATATCCGACATTTGTCCAATCCATTTGAAGAGAAATTCTGATGAATCTTGATTTTGGTCTCTGCTAACTTGAACACCCAATGTATGGCATAGTGTAGAATATTCTTCATCCAGATTAATAGCGGGATTCTTTGAGGATGGAATCAATTCCCACGGTGATCTTTAATTGGGTTAATCGGATTCAGAATTCCTTGTTTTAGTTAAATTTTAGAAAATTGACTGAGGTAAAATGTTTTCTGTTTCTTTTATCCTTTAGAGGGAAAATAAAAGTACATTCTGTGAACGTTTCAAGTCTCTAGCACTTTCCTAACCGAAATTATCTTGATTCCGATTTAAGGGGATCTTAACCGGGACGAGGACGGGATAGAGGGATCTCTCGAAAACGAGAGTCCCCAATAACTGATGAACAATTTGATGTATCAATAAATTTTTTTCCTACTTTTACATTGCTATAAGGAGACTTCATACATCAAATTTCATCTCCTTATGAGCACTACTTAAGGAGATACAAGGGATACTAGCCAAAGTAATACCGATTTTACAAAAGTTCCAATGAAAGATGACTGTGTCCTTCAAGGCTATCCAGTAGAGTATTCCAATTTTCGATTGACTCCGTTTTCCTAGTCTAATAATGTAAAAAGTTTGCTAAACCATTTGTTCTTTTCTTGACATGATTCACAAATAAAGATCTTCACCAAATCCAAAAACTCTGCATCTAAACTTAAGCAATGTCCATGATACCGCTTCTCACAATCAAAACAGATTACCATGAATACATCCCCGGCAACAGCATCCTTGCAATGTGGTATTTTGAGAGTTGATTTGTTCGTTAATTACGTCACCAGCGTTTCCAATCTCCTTGTATACTTCCTCTATTTCTGCGGTTTCGTTCGTACTTTCTTGATCTTCTTTTCTTTGACTTTCTGTAGCTACATCTTCTTTTCCAGTTTCGCGTGTTTTGATTTGCTTTCCTCCTCTACCTGAGTTCTTTGTTTCTTTTTTCGGAGCTTTCTTTTGCACATAATCAAGTTTAGCCTTTTTCGAAGGATGGAGGAACTTGTTTCCAGTAGTTTGCTTCCTTTTTGATCCTCGATTCCATTTTTCTGTCACGACTTTTACATGGTTATTTTCGACGTCGTTTTGAGCAATCTTGACCAGATTGATGTTTTCTCTTACCCCGAACTTCCCAGCACCTTTGATGATTTCTTCTCCATACTCAACAGCAAGCTCTTTGGTTCTTTTTCCATATTGTTGGATGAAAGTAGTAACCGGCAGGTTGGTATCGTGTTTGAAATAATTCTCAACACTTGCATTTGAGGGCTTCGGAAGATTCTTAAAACAAATCTTTCTCAAAATTACTACCTTTGGAAGCATCTCCTTCCGAAAATAACTAAGAAATGACGGCGAGTAGTACTCGTTTTTTTTTGGTTCGATCTCTTTGCTTCACTCAGCGTTAGTTTACGATCCCAATCCATTCATTTTTCCTCCCATTCTTCTTCATTTTCTTCGTTTTCTTTTTCTTTGCTAAGTTATCGTTTATCTCATTGCCAAATTCAGAGTCAGAGTTGCTATCTTCGGTTTCTTCCTCTTCTTCGTAAAAGTGGTGACATCTTCCTCTTCAACTTTTCTGAAATCTTCATACAACTCATGGTCTTTGAACTCGTTTACTAAACGTTCAATATTTGAAACTGATACTTCTAACTGTTGATTGGTCCATTTTGCAGATAGAATATTATTGAAAAGTTGGACAATGATGGTCAATTTATCTAAGGAAACGGTGACGATCATCCTTCAGATATTGTTGAACCAGGTGATAGTTTATGGCATCGAAATTTTACTTGCTTGAGTATGTGACTGCTGCAGCTGAAAACTACTGTTTTGAAATCGATTTTCCTTCCTTTTCCTTCGACTAGGAATCGGTACAATTTATTCGAATATTCAACAAAAGTATCTCCATTAAGTTCCTTGAGAACTGCTGCACGTAAAGCGTTGCTGTTGTCGATTATAATTGTAATAGGCTGACACAAATCACCAAACAATTCTTTCTATTTTTCTCACAATGTCAGCAACATTACACTGATTGATTCGGTATTGTGATTGCTTGTAATGTACGAAGCCACAGGAAGAGCAACTGTACTGTTATACTGATTCTTCATCGCCATGGCATAAAGAAAGATCCCTTTTATCTTCTTTACGATTCACCTAGTAGCATCGAAGCAAACGATATCTCTTTCAGCAAGGTCATGATAGATTCGAACATTTTCTTCCGAGAAAAGAACAATTTTTAATTCTTTTTCATCCACAACAAATCTCTGGATGAAACCATAAAAGCGACGGTTCAACATTCGCATCTTCAATTCCGATTACGTGCTGAAGCACTGCTTGGAACACTTGTTATGGAATTTCTCAAGCGTCTGATTTGACTTTCACTAGCTCTCTTTGTCTTGTAATAAGTCTCTGCAATTTTCTTCCAATCACGCTTGCACAAAGTCTTTGTTTTCTTCCCATTACCAAACAGTTGAAGGATATTTTGCAGCTCAATTTTGTTGACTTGACATTGTTTCCCTTTTCTTGGTCGCCCAGACTTTGGTCTCTGATAATAGTGGCTAACATATTTTGCTCTCCCTCGTAGGGCTCAAAACGCTAATTAGTCGATTTTCAAACTAAGTGGTTGTATAATTTTAGAGCTCCCCCATTGTGGTGGAGAGCGACCATTTTTGGTGGAAATGATACTTAGGAATAGTGGCTAACATATTTTGAAGTTTAGAAGTGCAACAGATGACTGCTCTTCCTCGTAGGGCTCAAAACGCTAATTAGTCGATTTTCAAACTAAGTGGTTGTATAATTTTAGAGCTCCCCCATTGTGGCGGAGTGCGACCATTTTTGGTGGAAATGATACTTAGGAATAGTGGCAGCGTGAAATAGCAGAGGAAGCCCGAAATTTAACAGTTTTCCACATGAATGGTAAGCTGTATCGATACAAAAGGCTGGTCATGGGTTTAAAGCCCTCACAAGGTGAAATAAATGCAGCCCTTCAACCCTTGTTTGCTAATCTTCCTGAGGTACACGTGATCCATGACGACATAATTGTTGTCACTGATGATGAAACGTCACATGTGAAAATAGTTGAAAAGGCACTCTCCATTCTACAAGACAAAGGCCTAACATTAAATAAAGAGAAATGTAAATTTGGAGCCAAACAAATAAAATTTTGGGGTATGATAATATCCGCCGATGGCATACGCCCTGATCCCGAGAAAGTTGAAGCACTCAATCACTTGACCATTCCTGCAAACAAAGAGGAGTTAGTCAGCTTCATTTGCATGACGCAAAGCAATGCTGACTTCATCGAGGGATTTGCTCAGAAGGCTTCAATCTTAAGGGAACTAACAAAGAAAGGGGTGCGGTTTAAGTGGGAGAAGAAACATAATGATGCCTTTTATGCACTAATAAAATTTTTCAAGGGAGGTTAAGAGATTCAACTCCATACTCAAAGAACTGACCATCGTTGCAAATGGCATCATCTTCAAAGAAGATCGAATCGTTCTGCCAAAATCGCTACACGATCTGTCCATTAGTCTTGCACATAGAGGTTCGCATCCCGGTCGAAGCGGAATTGAACGAAGACTTAGATTTCACTTTTTCTTTCATGATATGTTCAACAAAGTTGAAAGTTTCGTCTCCGAATGCAATGAATGTGCCATATTTGTTGACAAGAAAACAAAAGAGCCTATAACTGGCCATAAAGTGCCTGAGCAATGCTTGGAGACCGTAGCTGTGGACCTGTTCGGCCCAATGCCATCATCAAAGCATGTAGTGATTGTACAGGATATAGGGTCTAGATACCCTGCTGCCAAACTAGTTTCGTCCACAAAAGCTGATAAGGTTATTCCAGCGCTAGGAGAAATATACGACGAGTATGGCTACCCAGAAACCCAAATCTCGGACAATGGGCCTCCCTTCAACAGCAAAAAAATGAAGGCCTTCACTGATAGTCATGGGACAAACACAAGATTCTCTTCACCCCATTTCCCAAGCCAAAATCCGGCGGAGACGTTCATGAAAACGATTGGGAAAACTATGAAAATTAATAACCGCACTACCAAAAAGGAGGCTGAGGCTCTAAGGGAAGCATTGAAGACCTACCGTCAGACCCCACACCCAGCAACAGGGTTACCACCTGCCAACATTCTTTTTAAAGATGGTTTAAAGGATAAGTTTCCTCGGAAACCATCAAGTATAGAAGAGATAATTGAGGCGAGGGAGATGGATAAAAGAAAAAAAAATTCGACAGGATGCTACCAATACATCCAAATACAGAATTGAGTCAAACATCACCCCTGGAGACCTAGTTCTTGTGAGAGACTGGACGAGGAGGTCGAAGTTTGACCCGATTTTTCTACCATCTCCATTCCTGGTTTGTGAATTAAATAAAGAAAAGAAAAACGTTCTGTTAAGTGAATTAGATTCCAACCGAGTTCTGTTGGGGCATCTCGATGATGTCAAAAAGTGTAATCACTACGAGCCTACAATGTCCGAAAAAAAGCAACAAGACGAACTACCATCAATTACCCACAACGCTGAGGAACTTGCTAGAAATCTCATTGAAGAAGACAGTGAAGATACAGAAATACTCCCACAGCAACAGTTTGACATTACGGTCGACCTTCCAAATAATGTTCCCATCCTCCCGCAGGAGGAGGCAAGGGAAGAAATACAACCAAAAAAGTCAAAAAGGATTAGAAAAACCAGACAGCGATACATCGAGACCTGCTGATCTTCCATAAGGACTACCAATATCTATCATTGGTCTCAGCGGCTCTCATTGTTCCTGTCTGCACCTCATCCATATAATAAATTTTTCCTTTCTTTTCCTAGAACATGGGCAAGAAAACCCGAACAAAGAAGCAAATAAAATTTTACAGACACCTTGCCCGACAAACAAGGAAAGCAAAGACACATTCAAATGATGTGAGACGAGTCGTACTTAATAATGTAGAGGAACCAAAGCGCACTGTTGTGATTCCTCCTAACGTTGAAGTTATCAATAGCGACGATGCTATATCGATCACGGCATCTGATAATGACTTTAATTGATCGTGTTTAATCAATTTAAATCGCGTTACACACAATAATTTCATGATTTTTTTAATTTTCTTTATACTCCCATATACATATTTATTCATTTTTTTTATTCCTATTTTTCCATTACATTTGGTACATATGTCATTTATAATTTATCAAAATATATATAATTTATTATATATGGTTATATAATTTATTATATATGGTAATGGTCATGATATTTTGTCTAATTTTCTATCCTATTCTATTTATTTTCAGTCAGGGTCAATAAATAACACTAAACTAAAACACAATATTGACATATTATTCTTATATTATTATAAGCTGGAAAAATCTCCCTGCAGGCGAGTTACCTACGCCAAGCGTTAAACCAGCAGCAAAAATATCATAAACTAGACTGTGAAAAAAGTTTAACGCTTGGATTCCCAGGCTAAACTCTAGCTTGTTGGCACGATGGCTCGCCGATTTCAAACGCGTCCCATTTACTAATCATGTTTTCGACAATGTATGACCGAGCCATTTATTACACAGATGATGAATATAATCTTAAGACAGGTAGTTATATGGTTCTTCATTATCTTTAATCTTTAATTCTTTATTTTATTAAAATCCGTAATTGACCGTAAATAAATTCCACTACATGAAAAATACATTGTTGTTGTAACATTTATTATTCTTTGCTTTATTTCGAGTTTTGAGCTTCGTATTATTTCTAAAACAAGTGTGGTCACCCATAGAAGTATTACTTTCATTAGGATCTTTCGGAAGCATATCCATCGGAAAAATGAGACAGACCTTCAGAACTTACCCTGAAGTTATCCTTAGACTATTACGATTCGGCTGATTTTTTATTATTTTGATATTTTAATTAAAAACTTTCACACTCTACTGTGCTAGGACATTATCAAAATGTTTTTTTTGTCTAACTTGCTCAGCAGTATGAAAAAAAAACGACTTTAAACGAAACCTTTCGGACACACAGTTTTTTCACGGCCCATACCGGCAATATACAGCCTAAATATGGGCAAAGATTATTTTGGCTGCCATCGACCATATAAACGAGAAGTTTTTTCAAGTTGAAGGAATGCAATATGCAGTGGGGTTTAAGTTTTTCGGTGATATATTGTACTGACTCCTTTTTCAGTATTATTAGGGATATAAGGTAGAAAATTGTACGGTTTTTTCGAAATTGAGGATAAATCTTATTAGAAAGTGAAGTATTAATCAGCAATGCAAGAAAGCTCCGTACTATTTGTACGTCTAAAGTATTTTGCGAATTTTTCGCCCAGTTTCAAACTATATACTTTAATGGGATAAAATTCCGCAGGGACTTAATTTCGCGGATAACACCCAAATCCCCTTTAGCAACACTTTGTCTGGAAAATGTAAAGAATTTTCAAAATCTTCCATATAATTTTGATAAATTTGACCCAAAGATCATGATGTTTTACCTCTAAATTAAACCATTCCATTAAAAAATCTTGAAAAAATTAGTTTCGTACCTTAAAGCCAGTTTGCAGAGTACACAGGAAAAAATTATTGATTCCCTAGCTTAGGGATTTTCGGTCTTCGGATAGGGATTTCACATTTGATAAAAAAAATTTGCATTCAAAGTTCGGGAAATTATGGAAACCAGGGAAATCTAATATCCCATTCTGGAAATCCATTACTGCTCTTTAGTGATAACTGATATCCAGAGTGTGGAAAATTAAAATCTTAAAGTATGAAGTCGCGATATTCGGGAAATCGAAAATGCCAAGCCTTATATTTTGAAACTTAGAGGGGTCGGGAAAAGACAAATCACGAGTTTCTACATTTGTTTCACTCCTCAAGATATATCAAGCTGAAAAGCCTCGGAAAATTGAATATCCCAAGCCTTACATTTTGAAACGTAGAGGGGTCGGGAAAAGACAAATCACGAGTTCCTACATTTGTTTCACTCCTCAAGATATATCAAGCTGAAAAGCCTCGGAAAATTGAACATCCCAAACCTTACATGTCGAATTGGTTAGGGAGGTTAGGGAGGTTAGGGAAAAGACAAATCACGAGTTTTAAATTTTTTTCTATCCTGAAAATATTACAACTTAGGGAATATAAATATCAAGAGTTTGTAGTAACCTGACAAACTGGTCTAAGATAAATTAAAATTGCGAAGATTGCTTTGATTTTCAAACAAATAATGTTCGAGTCTTAGGAAAATAAGAAATCGCTGAAATTAATTTCAGTTCGTATCTAAAGTTTGAGGGACTAACCTGTAAGTTACTAGTTACAGTTGATCCTTTAATAGCTTATTTCCAACGTTTCTTTTGAGATTGGAAACCTCATGCATAATATTGTCAGTTCTTTTGAAATAAGTTTTATGATGATAAAAATACAGTGTGATATATACGTATACACAGCTGTATTGAAAGTTTTTGTTTTTGAAACCGATAAATCTTTTCAACTAAAAAAATGTTGAACAACATATGGATCTGGCCGGAGGTATTCCACCGGAAACCGCATATATGCAGCCATCGATGGACACAGAGCCCAGTAGCTTCTTCTACCTGCTCCGTTAAGAAGGACCGTAAAGACTCAACCGACCGAGGGCAAGAATTACTTGTTGACTTGCTGTGAAGGAAAAGAGGAGCACGGTCCATCCCAACCTCACACGTGTCTTTCTTTTCTACACGCTCGGGCGTTTACTCCGTTTGTTTTCAAAGTAATCATGCCCGACTAACCAGATCCTTTATTTAATTAAACACGGTTTATATATATTCTGACAATTTTATGTCTTCGTATAATTTTAAGATCTCGTTCCACCGGAAACCGCTTATGCAGCCATCGATTTCAAGATCTTAAAAATTGTTTAAAAAAGCTATAAAAAACCATAGCAAATTGTCTCGTTTAACTATCAAAGGATCATCTAAAAGTCGAAATGCTAAGACAATAAAATATAGAAGGCGATATCGGTGTTGAAAAAATTACAGTTACAAATCTTATGGTAAAGCACTAAAATTAAACTCGAAAGTGGGACGGTCATAATCCACACAAAGCAATTGATCGTTTTCTCCAGTATATACAAGAACTTTGCGCAAAACCTTCTCTATTGGAACAATGTTTCGTTGTGCGGATCGTCTTACTGTTTTTATGTTCTTAATTGTGTGACCATCAAAGGGAAACATTTCTAAACGGGCCAATTTCTTTGAATAATCATCCAGTTTAATAAATATAAATTCCTCAATTTTGCCAATGTTACCACCAGACAATACAACGAAGGAACCGATTTTTTAAGATGGACCTCTGATGATACAGATAAGACGATCGAAAGGACTGATACACGTCAGCATTCAAATCCAAAGATTCCAGCGCTTCTCGTAATGCGGCATCAGCCACATGGACGTTGGTGTTAGAAATTGACATAGCACCGAATATTTGAATATTTTTTTAAAAGTCTGTATATATCTTAGCTGTCACTATTTACATAAATTGCAAAGAGCAGCCAGTCATCACTATTTATTTGTGAAGGATTTATTTTTAAAACTTACCTGAACAAACACATTTTTTTTCTATTGCATAATGTAAATACTCTAAACATACAAAAGATTTAGGGAGATATATCAAATGTACATAATTATCTTGGATATTTTTTTCAAAGTCTGTATATATCTTAGCAGTTACTATTTATTTGTGAAGGATTTATTTTTAAAACTTAACTGAGCAAACACATTTTTTTCTATTGCATAATGTAAATACGTTAAAAAGACAAGATTTTAAAGTCAAATTTCTTACTATTTATTTCTTAGGATAACTTCTAAAACTTTTACATAATTTTTCATGAATTGTGCAAAGAAACTTATCTCGAACTTTATATCCAATCATATTTTCTTGTTTCCCGATTATCAGATAAAATTTGAAATAGCTGTTACGTAACAAGAAAAAAAAAGCTTTTTCGATCGTCAATTTTCGTACTGATCTTATATTTCACTAAGACTCGGGAACTAAGCTTTCCATATTAAAATAAATAGCTGGTGAAAACGTATATCCCTATGGGCTCAATCCAATAATACATTGTAATGCAATTAAGAGAAATCATCCTTCCACTGTTAGGGAAGTTAAGTATCCCGAGGGAATTGCAATTAATATCCCTATCGTGTTCCCATGAATCCATTGTAAGATTCGAGGTTCGGGATATATCATTTCCATAGTTTTTACTATTGAAGAAATCAACTTTCCAACATTAGGGAAATTAAGAATGCCGAGTTTGGTAGGATTAAAATCCCTATAATGATTCTACAAATCCATATGAAACTTTGAGGTTCGGGATATGTCAATTCCATAGTTAGGGAGCTGTTGCACCTTCCCTAGCTATGGATTGGCTAGGGAAAATTCCGGATTTCCAGATCTGGAAATATATATTTCCATAGCCTAGGGAATCAAAAATTTTTTCCTGTGGTATGGCACGCCTGCACTCGAGGAAAATTGAAACTACCAAGTTCCGCATTGGAAGAACGTACCTGATAAATTTTGGTCCGCGGACAAGGTGCACCTATACCTCGGAAATTGTCCCAAAAAGGCAAAAATTGCACTTGCACTCACTAGACTTTTTCTGAGTTGTGTACGTAAAACGTAAACGTAAACGTGCCACCCTTTGCAAACTGGCCTTAAAGTGAGGATGAACTAAAATCAGAACCCCTTTGAAAAATAAATTTTTTTTCTCAGATTACTATGTGGAAATGTTTGTCCACCCACACACAATGGAGTTCCTATTGAAATCTGAATTATAAAAATTTTCGAGAAAGTAACCAGTTAACAACAATAAATAGTAATTTATTTTTTACAGGAGAGACGAAATCAATTAAGGCGGAGATTGAGAAACCATGTCTGTATCCATTTGCGCGATGTCCTTCTAGTGTAGAAAACCAACTTATGTACAGTGATACCAGATTGGAAGATATTCTTGCGTGGAATAATAAAGAATGCAAAGTCAACGGCGTAACCATCACAGATAGTATTAGATTTTTTAAAGGCAAGCTAACTTATCAGATATTATTGCTGTGGTCTAGGATTAGTCCAAACAGTAGAATTTAAAGGCGTAAAAGTTAGACGGCAATGAAGAAATAGTCTCAAGCTTAGGGGAAAGTATTTGTTAGATGCATATCCTAATCAGGTTGCACAGCCCACTTGGTTTTCACGCAATATTTTTATAAGCAACCAATTTACTGTGGTTTATTTCTTTTCACTGTGTTATAAAGTAAGAGCTTTTTAGACCATCTAAGCCTTGACCCGAAAATTGCAGAAGCTTATCTTATAAAGTATAAAATTATTTCATTCGATCAGTGGTTGAAAATGCGAAGCAAATAGTAGGGCTCTCAATTAATTTTTGACTAGAGAATGATGCTGATTCACTTCTCTGACAAACGTTCATAACATTATCATTTATTTAATGGTTTAGGTGACGCACCGGCATGCCAAATAGAGGCTGGTCATCAGAAAGGAGGTCACTATTTCTCATGGACGAGCAAAATCAAATCTTCAAGGACAATAAATGTGGCGCATAAATTGAATGCAAAGCACTTGACGCTCCAAGATAAGATCGACATTCTCAAGTCTACAGGGTAAATTTATTTTTTCTTGAAAAGAAATGAAGCGTGTAGGTCAGGTGAAATACTAGGAAGAAAAAGTTAAAAACAACACAACTAAAAGTAAAAATATGAATATATTTAAAATGTTCGTGTATATTTTCTTTGCTCTTAGACATGGATGTGGGTCAACCGAGAAGAAATCCTTGAACGTTCTCGGAAATATCAAACTCAACGCCGTCGTAAAAGATTTGATGGATCGACACGTCCAGCTCAAAGGCGATGAGAAAGCTGAAGTCCTTCGAATCAAACTTGCAGACCAGTACGCCGGAATTCATCATCTGCCTTTCTTGTTGTACGGCAGTGGCCTCACTAGTATGTCAGACGTAGGTTTGGAGAATTACGAAGTGTTGGGATACGAACCACTGCACGGAACTGGTGGACACACGAAAAATCTGTTCTCAGAGATTCCTAGTCACTTGAATAAAGAGCAAAAAGGAGTAATTATTAAATTCAATGCTTAAGTAGCACATAATGTTGAAAAAAAAGAGTCAGTCAAGATGCCTATTATTTGTAAGCCACTGTCTGCCGATAGCCAGGCTTGGGTACGCACATGCTATCAGCAAATTCAGGCTAAATGGAATGAATGATGAAATGGTATGGCTATACAACATTTTATTATCGTAAAATTATTATCACAGTAAATATGGGCATTTTTTTCCTTTCAGATGTTCGAGGCTGCACTAGATGCATCATTTGGTGGAAGAGAAGTCAAACGGGGTAGGGACTATCACAAAGCCTGGTTGACATGGTCGGCTGCCTCTAGAGTGGAGACCCCGAGTATATCCTCTTGTTAAGGCAACTGTCCAAAATAAACGAAATTTCTTATGCCGATGAGAAAGATAGATCGATGCTAAAAGTATTTCGTTTGCACACTGTAACCTTTCTGCACACTATGCTGTGTTGGTAAAAAACTACTTCATCCACCCAAAAAGCTGACATCAAGAAAACTGTTTGGCCAATACGAGCTAGAACTGGTAAGAGATGCTCCAATTCAGTATAGAATCATGGCACTATCATCAAGCAACACAGAAAATGAGGAGCGTGCGTTTACCTTTATAAAGCCCGATGTCCACTTTCGTGCGAAGCGCGCGAAAGATTTTTCTTAACCGTTTTTGCCCGAAGAGAAGATTACGTCATAAAGAAGTTTCGCGCGAACAAAAAAAAAGTTGAAGGAAGTTCAACTTTTTTCAAACGCTACGTCAATTTTGACCAATGGAATTGCTTCTTTTTTCAATCAACCAATGACGTTACAAATACCGTGAAAAGTTTCGCGCGCTTCGCGCGAAAGTGGACACCGGCCTTAAAGGATGTTGCCAAGAAATGCACAAACCATCATCCACAGAACGTCATCTCAACATGCTTGATTCGATCTCAGGTACGAAAAGATTGGAAGAAGCATCTCGGAGGCGCAAAATCGACGACACAACGAAACAACATCAGTCTTCATGGTGACAAGCTAAAAGAAGAAAGAGTTAACACAGTTGTCCCCTTCAGTTTACTTCAAGAGCATCCTGCCGACTGGCAGGCCTTTCATAGAGATTGTGAGCGATTTCATGACTCATCATTGCTGGAAAGAAGTCAAAGAAGGAATTGAGTTGTTTGATGTCACCAGTGAAGTAGACTATCCACCAATCCATCATTTTAGGAGTTCATCACTTAAAAATGAGTACAAGTAAGTATTTGTTTACTTTGTCATTTCATATTAATAGGCAGTTTCTATTTCTGTAAAAAACTGAAATAGCCCGAAAACTTGGATTATTTATTTATTTATTTTAGCTACCTGCCTGAAATTTGGAAACGTATCGAAGACAAAGATATTCCAGCATTTGTTCATATATTGGAATCGGGCCAAACACGAATTTTGTCATCCTTAGAAACTCCTAATCCTTTTGCGAAACCCAAGTTAATATTATTTGAATAACTACATTATCCCCCTTTAGTGCGTACGTACTATGTGGACGGCCCCATATTGCTTTTACGAGCAACAAATTTATCTTAACTTTCTGAAATTAAAATCTGCAAATTTTCACACAGCATGACATTAAAATGACGAAAAATTGCCAAGGAAATTAGTACAGTACTATTTGTTTATTACTAGGTGGTTCCAAAATTACGAACACGTCAAACCTCAAACGTAAAAAGAGGATTGTTCCATTTTTATGGCAGTGATGTTAATTCTGGTAAGTATTCAAACGAGAATAAGAGATTATCACATGATTTTTTTATATTTGGCTTAGAGATACCTTTAATGGTCCTCGAAATCTTTTGACCATAAATGGACTCCTCTTAGTCAAATATCAAAAATCATCTGATAACTGACTAACTGACCCTTTAAACTCATTTGTTTTTTCTACCAAAGTATTATATAGAAGTTTTTTTCCTCTTACCTAAGGTATGAATGTTGAAGAGATCAATGAAGAACATTGCATGGAAGTTATGACCGTACTTTGACATCAGCTGAAAAAGTTGGTAAGTAATGAGCGATTTCCAAAATAGAATGTAGTGGCCTGTCCTCGTTCACGCTAGTAAACAGAGCCTAATATTTTTGGTAATTTGAAATGTTCAGGTTCTCCAAAGGATCAAGATGAATTTATCCAACCTCAGTCCGAGCTCTGGGTCTGAACCAGTAGTAAATAAACAATGTTTTTCAAACCTTTTGTCTGTTGCATCTTTTCATCCTGTTTCTTTATTTTGCTCTTCTCTTCTTTTCTTAATGAAACAGTATATGTTGAAGATGAGAAAATCCACCTGAAAAAGAGGGTAAAGGAAATTAATTTTGTTTAAAATGGTTTACCTACTAGTTTAGTTGAATTTGGATAATCAGAAAACAAATTACTCCACAATTAGTCGAGTTCTAGCAAATAAAAATTCATCTTTCACAAAACAATCAAATGAGGTGAAATCATCATATTCAAAGAGTGCTCGATAAAACCAACCAGGAGTAGAACTTCTCTAATCAAAAATATATTTCAAAACCAAAAAATTTAAAAATGCATAACTCTGCAGTTATATCTGATGATTGCTTAGAGCATGAAACTCCGAGTTATGGATTTTTAAATTTTTTGGTTTTGAAATATATTTTTGATCTTTCACAAAACATGGAGCTTCTTAAAGGTCTCTTCCCTAATGATGGAGCTATTAGCAAGTTTGAAGTAGCCAGAAGGAAATTCAAAATGAACCCAACATTTTACAAAGATGATTACAAAGTCATAACAGCACAAGTCATTGTTAAGTTGAATGGGCTAGAAGTAAATGGCAAGACGCAACTCAAGCAATCGAGAGAAAAGCGTTGGAAGAGAATGGATCTCTGTCAGTGAGACCAAAAACAACAGCTGATCAAGAGGAATATGGTAAAATAATAAATCAATTAAAATGTGCTAAATCTTTAAAAGAGCTACTTTAAAGTATTTGTTCTTGACATATTGGTGTAAGCATTACAGTACCTTACTATTAACAAACAAGTTTCTTAACCACAGTTTGCACATACCAGTGAACTGATGCAGGATTAATTATCGTGAATTAGGCCTTTCTCGCTAAAAAAAATTCTGTAAAACTTAAATTTTGGCAATTTGCATCACATTATACCGTCAACTGCTCTAACTTGGGACTATCTGACAAAACAATGGACGGCAATTCGGCCACCATTTCACCGAACCTCCAAAGTGATTTGAGTGACTTATGAGCGGCGTATTAAAAAATACACGAGAACAAATTTGTTGTCAAAGAGATTTAACACTAATTGAAAATACAGACCAGATATCAACCATTCCCATATTTCGACCAATCGTCTTAAGTTTGAGCAGTTGACTTCACATATTGGCGATTTTCAAGACAAATTGAAAAGAATATTTTAGAGAATAACCTAACTACTATTTTTACAATTTTACGCAATTTTATTTCATAATTTCATAAATTGAGCACGGAGCAGTTCCTCTTTTTCTGATTGAGCTGCCTTGTGTCATAGCATTTTGTTCCCTATTTTTTATCTTATTATAACTTATTATTGAATTGACAATATTTCCATACTATGACTTATAACCTTTTTAATTAGATCTATCACCTTTATTTTTTAGTTCTAAAATCTATTTTTAAACAATAGTGTATAAGTTCCTATTTTTTATTATAACTTATTATCAAATTCACATAAATGAGAAAATTTTCATATAACTACACGCATTTAAAAAAAATTATTGGATTTACGGGCAGCTCCGCCATCAAAGTTAATCATGCTTGCTGGTTCCTCTATCATAAAATAGAATAACTCAACTAAAAGGAGATTCTTCAAAATTAAAACAAAGACTTTTTATTCAATTAACATTATTCCCAAAATGAGCATTAAAAATGTTTAAACAATGACACCCTTTTAATCAGCTGAAATTGATAGAAATGTCAAAACAGTTTTTCTTTGCTTAGTGGTCACAGGAATAATCCTTTTTTAATCAGTGATTCAAGCTTTCATGTAATTCCAGTCTATGAAGAAGGGTGTCAGAATTAGACGAGGAATGTCGACATTAGACCAACTTACGGTATTCCTCAAAAGGAATGCAAATAAGTCCCAAAAACAGTGCATATATTGAAGGAAAACGGTTAAAAAAAAGCAAAAACGTTGCAAATTGTATCAACACCTAAACGGTTGTGAAAATAAAGTACAAAAATAAAAAGAACTCGAAAAATAAACCTCATATTCAACCCTTTTGGTGTGAACCAAGCGAACATAATTGATTAATTGCGATTCGATTGTCTAACATAATCGGATCTCAATCGTTCGAGTAAGGTTAGATTGGTTCGATTGATAGTTGACTATGTTTGATTAAATCGTTGATTTCGTTCGATTACGATTATGTTCGATGAGTTTGATTGCGATAGTCTATATATTAATAGCGGTATTCTGTATGTCGTTTTGTATGTCTGTCTGTTATACTTTCGTTTTCGCACGCAATGTTTTTGTTCTTCCGAAAGATAACTTTTAGTTCTTGCTCCACAAATGTGTTAAATCAGATTCGCGCTGTTTTATAAAGACTTTGTTTTGATTGATAGATTAGACTTTTTCTTTTTTTTCTTTCTTTTATTTTGTTTTGTTTTCGAATGTAATTAACGACCTTATTTGATTTGAGACATTCGAATTCTTTTCAAAACAAATGAAATCTTTTAAACAGAATCTGTTAAAGAAAAGAACAAATATAAAATAAAACACAAGAATCACATAACAAGTTTGTTAGAACAACAGCAACATTCAAAAGGCGGAAAAAACTAGAATTCTTTTTTCGTAAAAAGGGACCTTTAAACATGTATGTCGATAATTATTTTGCAGTAAATCTAAGTCATTGTTGAATTTGAATAATTATTGAAGTTATGACGAAGTTATTTTATAAAAAGCAACATAAAATTGCGCTATCTATCACACTTTTTTGTCTGCGTGTCCTAGCTGCCTTCCGGGGGGGACTATGGTTGCGAGCTGACTTTCGGCCCTGCCCTTCGGACCCTTAGCAGAATAAAGAGAAGAAGAAACAAGGGAAATTGTGTGAATTTCTGGGGGCAAAAAGTTGAAATTTTCCTATTTTTCCAATTCTTAGTGGGACTGAAGTTTGATTTTCCGATTTTTCAAACTGCCATGTTTAAAAAAAGGCACCCTTAAGGCCGGCACATACCCATACCCATACCCTTCTCTTGCCTAAGTACCCCCCCCCCCGGGCTGCCTTTTTTCGACAAATCGCGTGTCATGTCTATTTTTTCACTACGCTTATCTTGACATCAAAGTTTTCCTTATAATTATAGTTTTATTATAATTATAGAACTTAAACTTTTAAATTTTTGCGTATAAATAATGATGTAACTTGATACAATATTTCTAACTCGTAACTGGGTATGGTTATTAAAGATTAAATTCCTCAGTACAGTATTTCACATCCCTGTCTCAATAGACCGACTGGTGTTTAAACCGGATAGTGCTTGACCCCTTGCTTGAACCCGAGATTCTTTTGTTTTGATTGGGTTTGGTTGTATGCAAGGGACTCAAAATAAAGACTAGATTTGATATCAACATTTACATGTAAAAATCTTCGAAACCATGAATACTAGCATCAAGTCACCAATCATTTACTGAGGAAAGTCTGTCTACCCGGGAATTCTAACAAATAAAAAACTATTTATGGCAGGGCGATTCGAATGTTTGTTTTTCTTGAAACATTCGAAATTCGAAAGTTCGATTTTCGAACACGAGGAATTTAAAACCAGAAGTAAAATGAGTCAAAATAAAAACCAAAGTTAAAAATAATTTACTTTTCAGGTTTAGGTGGAAAAGCTTTCCCGAACGAAAGACGCGATTTTAAAATTGTCTTCGAATATTTTTTACTTACCTTACATGAGTATTAGGAGACGTGTAATTAAAGGGACCCCTCGCTTAAAAATGATAACAAGACACTCACTTCATAATCATATGAAAAGCAACTTCCCAAAGTACTAGCACGCAAAACTCTTTCTTCGCTCCATAATTAGAAATTATAAATTTTGATGTTCACTCAACTTTCAGAAATTTCAAATGGCTTCTGAAGGCCTTCGAATTTTCTCGCGCTCTTGTCGCACCAAGTTGTTGACACAAATGCACCGGAAAATTACAGTGCGAGTGCAGAGGCTAGCTCTGGTTCGAACAGTCTAGAATCCGCGCTCTTCTCCTAAGAAAAACTCTTTGCTTGGAGTCGAGTTGCGGGTTTATGGAGAATTGGTATCGGCTTCAGAACTCCCAATGAGCCCCGGTTGTGTTGGTTTTCGATATCTCTGCAGGAACTAGCAGTAAGTTTTATGTTCTTTGAATATGCTGTTAGGGGTTTTTGGACCAATATAGTTTGATTTCCTAAAGATCACAAACAAGCGAGGGGTCCCTTTAAGTGAATTAAACACGAATTGATGAGAAATGTCATGTTAATTTCGAGGCCGTTAAATTCCATACTTATATTCAACTAATAAGGTATAAATCATATTTGTTTGGTGAGACCCCTATAACGTTAGAAAAAAGAACTTATCGGGCTCGTTCAATACTTTCTATCTTTTTGCTTGCAACTTGCGAGTTTAGTGACCTGCCTCGATCGCTTCGCAACTTTTATACATATACGGCTTGTTCTGTATACTTCTGTAGCCTTATGTTAGATAGGCATGACGTGAACGTCATTGTCAATAGCCATCAAACCTTAAGGTTCTAAAACCGGGCTCTCTTGCTCGACCCAAGGTTATGTTATATACCTTCCAGGTCATTTGTTTGATATAGTAAAAAATGAATACCGAAACGCAACACTTTAAAAGGTGACCTTCAAGACCTTGCCCGTAAGTAGGCGAAGGTAAGAAATCAAATTTGCGGATGCGAAAGTACCCGTTTATAAATGCAAAAACGTGGACTTGGCTTGAATTGTTATAGGTATATTTATTAAATTCTATCGCCGTCTGGCCTAGTGGTTAAGGGTGCTATCGTACTGTTCATCTGATTCTTCCCTGAGATGGTTCGAATCGGGTTACGGAATTCTTTTTTTTTGATAAGTAGATTTTGAATCATCTGTATTGATCATGAAAGGAAAGCAATACAACAAATCCGTGAGATCACTGAAAATTGCATACGAAGCTTTTCAGAGGCTAAAGATTGAATCCTTGAGGAGTGGCTGATTTCCAAATACGGAAGTAACGCTGTTCTGGTTTCTTTTCTGGAGTCTGCGGAAATGAAAGAGCTAATTAAATGTCCAACTTCCGCCAAATACAATGTAACAAAGCTGATAGCGTATTTCAGAAGTTTCAAGAGTTTGAAGAGCTTCTTGCAGGGGGGTCAGGATCCAGATACCAAACCCAGGGCCGGGGGTGGTGTCAATTTTCTTTTTCAAATTTCAAAAAGTCAAGTTGGTATATATACGGGGGTTTTTTGAAAATTAGAGAATCTTTAAGTTGATATCGATACCAAAATGAGTGGGTGGGTCCCCCTTTTTTAATTTTTGCTGAATTTGAAATTGGTATCTGACTTAAAATGTTGTATAATGTAAGTATAATAACTTAATTGAATCGCTTACACTATACCCTGATTCCATAAGTATTCTTCATTATATAATTGAAATTAAATTTTTATTCAACTATTGCTGCTCTCAATCCTTTCAATCAACGAAAATTCATTCAAAACTAGAGTTGAATAAACTGAATCAGGCTGGGCTTAAAAAATTGTTGGTTTGCCGTCACCCGACCCTAGATTTTGGAGGTGGGTCGGTCGGTCGGAATTTTATTTTATTTTGGCGATTTATGAAATTTCAGTCTACACAATAGACAGATCCAGGCTTTTAGGCCTTACTCTTGGTCTATAGGCACGGGAATTGCTTATTAATAGGTTTAAACGCAATAGACAACATTCACAAAAGATGTTTATCAATAGAGATTTTAAATAAAAGAATGTTTAAAACACAGCTGATTGGCTTAGGTTTCGAAACTCTCTATTGTTTCATTAAAACCTCAGTGCGCATGCGATTAATCTGGAGAATTTCAATATTCAAAACAAGAGCAGTGCTCATAGCGCGAAGAGTAGGAGTTTTACGCTCGAAACGAAGGAAGATATGACGTAGCCTATGAAATTTTCGTCCATGGAAGGGTTAACTGTTTGTTTACATTTAGGTAATTTTGAATGAAAAACCGAAGTGCTAGCAGGGAATTTACGATTCTTATGCTTGAGACAAACAAGATACGAGTTTTGATTTTTTATTGTTTGAAGTTTTTGAAGGAAAAAAAATCTTCTTTAAAATGGCAATAAAATTTTTTGGGTCGGCAGGTTTCGAGCTAGGGTCGGTCGGGTGACGGCAAACCAACAATTTTTTAAGTCCAGCCTCAGTCCTAGCAGATCTTAGAACTTTTTTAGTTGTGATAACATTTTTCTGTACATAACGTTCATCATATAAGCTATGTTACAAAGACTCTAGGCGTGCCTAATACAATGAGTTTTTATCTAGCTTTTTATCTGAGTCTTTTATCTTCATAAAACTAGTTGATAAACTAGTTTAATGAATTTGATACATTTTGCCTATTTAGTTCAAGAAACTTAATTTGCGTTGTGTTAGAATGAGAAAAACTTTTCATTTTCAGGAGTCTAAAGTGTAGTATATACATAATTTAAGTGATTAATAAGAGGAATGTTCTTTGAATAAAAACATTTTGATTAGCGTCCCATGTATGCAGTATCCTTGTATGCAGTATCCTATGCATATAACTTCTTGCATTTTTACTGATTGCCAATTTAGGGGGTGGGTCCCCCCCCTTTTTCAGAAAAATCAGGATTTTCAGGTTGGTATCGATACCAATTTAGGGGGTGGTGGCCCCCCCCCCTTTTATGGAAAATTTGGGTTTTCAAGTTGGTATTGATACCAATTTAGGGGGTGGTGGTGTCTACTACTTTCAAATCTCGAAAAGTCAGGTTTTCGGGCCCTGGGTTGGTATCCTGGACCCTGACCCCTCCTGCTTCTTGACCAATACGGAGAAATGGCAAACTTTTGGAACTCCTTCGTCACCATGGTCCAGATTTCATCAGATCAACAAGAAAGGTGGATTGGATAGCCCACTTGCAAGCCTCAGAGAGAATGATAAAATGGTTTCTCGCGTACGATCGTACAAATTATTCATGCCACTTTTCATACTACTGGGCAAGTCAGGAAAATCTAAATATTACACATCCAGCAATATACTAGAATTTCATGAACGGCCATTTCTCAGTACGAAGAACCCCGGGAGCTTTCAACATGCTGCCTGCAGACCAAGTCATCGAACAAACCATCAACAAGGAACAAAAGGGCTCTGGGGGCATCATTGGATTTACGACTTCAGAAGGTGCAGTCCAGCGATGGATTTTGTCCAGCCATACAATTGCATCGTTTCTCTTGTCATTTCAAAGGGACTTGAACCTGAATTCCTCCACAAGTAAGGCGAAAGATCTTGGGAAGTCAAGAATGAAAAATGACGAGGCTGCAGTAAATCGTTGCTACACTGAAATCAAAGAATTTCAAAGGGATAAAAAGCTTGTCGGCTTGTCATCCCAAATTGAAGCACCTGATGAAGTCAAGAACTATCTAATCAACGCAGAAAAGATTGTTCTCAAGACACACATCGAATCAAATGAGGTCGACTTTTATTCACCGATCAAGAAGAGAAAACTCAGAACCTTTGACAAAAACAGTGGGCCGAAGATCATTAAATTCAAACACAAAGAAGGAAAACACAGGGAAACCTTTGCGAGGCTTCTTGTTATTCGAGAAAAAGGCGATATTTCGTTGGAAGAGGTGATGAAATACGAGTTCTCGCCTTCACCACTGTCCCTCTCAAATCCTGATACATCTTCACTCTGAGAAAGTCCTTGGTTAAACCCATCTCAAAGATGGCATTCATGTCTCGGGTAAATTAATACGTGTCCAAATTTTCGTTATTTTTCCGGAGGCAATTCCACCCCTCCTAGCATAATAAATTATACCTTTAAAGAAGCGCATTACGATGTAGAACATGAAAATCGGTGTTACTTAAATTTTGGTTTTGCCAATTTTGCGAAAAATCGCAAAAACCAAAAAATGCTGACGTCAGCAAAACTTGTTTTTTAAATAACTCCAATTTGGCTAATGGTATGAACATGAAATTTAGACCAAAGTTGCACATCATAAAAAGAATCATTTTGAATTTTTTTTTTTTTGAAATTTAGCTGATGTCAGCACTTTATTGCAAATTTTCGTATTTTGCTGATTTCTGCTGACGTCAGCAAAATTTGAAAAAATAGATTATGCAAAAATGTTTTTATTAATGATATGCAACTTTGGTCCAAATTTCATGTTTATACCATTAGCCAAACTGGAGTTATTTAAGAAACAAATTTTGCTGACGTCAGCATTTTTTGGTTTTTGCGGTTTTTCGCAAAATTGGCAAAACCTAAATTTAAGTAACACCGATTTTCATGTTCTACATCGTAATGCGCTTCTTTAAAGGTATAATTTATTATGCTAGGAGGGGTGGAATTGCCTCCGATAAATTAACGAAAATTTGGACACGCGTTAATTTACCCGAGTGTCGTGGATACTGTCCCTGAAAATACGCCGCCAATCTTTGATGGACTGGTATTGTTTCAAAAGCTTCCAAGTGATCTAGTTACATTCGACGATGTCTCCGATTACGTCTTGGAGAAGATCATGAACCATACGGGAAGAGTGTCATTCTTTGTGACAGACCACTATTTAAGGCGATTCAATCAAATCTTTGGAAAGAAGAAAGATGTCCGATCTCGCTGGCATTATAAGAATGAAAGCATCCAGACGCAGTCAAAAACGACCAAAGCAATTTGACAAATTTCTTAGAATGCCACAAAACAAAATCGATCCGGTGCAATTTTTGATTGAAGATTGGTCAACGAATCCTAAACATTCGATATTGTTCAACGGAAAAGAGCTATACCGTGCAATCGAAGACAAAACGTACAAAATCTCGTAAAGCAACTCAGTCACTCAAATCACTGAAGAAATCAATCTATCCAGTAAGCAAGAAGAAGCTGACACAAAAATGTTTCTTGCAGCAAACTTCGCCTTTAGTCTTGGATTCTCAAATGTTGTCATAAAATCCATCGATACAGATGTTGATATCCTTGCCCTGTATTTTGCATCCATTGTAAACGGAAACCTATTCTTGGAACACGGATCCGACAAGAAGATTTACAATATCACAATGCACACCTTTGACGATCAATTGGTCAATGCATTGCCTGGCATCCATGTGATGAACGGATGTGACTCAACTAGCTCATTCAAAGGAAAAGGTATATCTAGTTCACTTATGACAATAAAGCGCTTAGTTTAAAATTTGACCGATTTTTCTTGAAAAATACATTGTCTTCTTTGAGGAACACGTCGATTTTCCTTTGGAAATACATTGATTTTCCTTTCAAAATACATTGATTTTCTGATTTACATCAATTTTAATTAATCACAAAACATGGTACAAGAGTTACAAGTTTCATTAGTAATTTCATCCATTCTCTACTTCAGGTAAGGTGACGGTGCTGGAAGCATTCAAAGAAAGATAGGACTTTCTCATTGCTGCTGCGTTACTTGGTGAAAATGAATTTGCGTCAACGATAATAAAGAAAATGATTTTGATGACGAGAGTGATGTCTAGGATGATGAGAATGAAGAAGACGATGAAGTGAATGACAATTTTGTGGCTGATGATGAATTGGACTACTAAACTGATGTTACTGATTCTGACACAGACGAAGAATGATGACTTGAAATGTATTTTTATTCATCTCGTTTATATCTAAGAAAAGTTTGAAAATCTCTCATGGATCAAAACACTACCCTCAACATAATCTCAGAAAAAGCTGAAACACCATCACACCCCAATTGCTTGACCGACAATACCAACAAATATGATACAAAACAGACAAAACATTCAAACAAACAACTATACAAAGACAAAGAAAATGGCAAGATGAAGACAAAGCCTTGTTATGTTCAGAAACAAGAGTAAAAGCATGTGTTTTCATGACGCCATCTTGGAATATTCTAGCTCCTTCGATATACTATATACAATCCTATACGCGTACGCTTCTAAATATAATACCGGTCGCGTACATAACAAATAGACATAACCACAGATATCTAAGCCCGAAGGGCTAGATAGGCAACTTTAAGCTTTCTCCAGCAAAAAAAAGTGAAGCAAAAATTTGACTTTTTAAATTTCGTGCCGATGGATAGGATCTAGCATTTTAATTGTTTTCGGAGCGCGAGATCTAAAAACGTAGGCGGCAAACGCTATTTCACATCTCTCAAACCGGTGAAATTGCATATTTTAGTCACGTGACTTTGGTAGGAAATCCTTCCAAAGATGAGCTTCACTTTTCGATAAAAGCCGCAAATCTAGCCATTCGGGCTTTACAGATATCTGTGGACATAACAAGCCTAGAGTCATGTGTGGTATCAAGAGTAAGCACTCTCTGGTACCCGCGAGCCACCCGTTGATCAGACACTATTTCGTACATAAAAAAACAGAGTAAAGGGATTAAAATAAAACAAATTGTAAACAAAAAATTTCTGACCATACAGTAAAGTACAGCAGAAAGAAAGAGAAAAAGTTGAAAGGTTGACCGAGAGCCCGGTTCGGAAAAGACTAAGTAGGGACCCTACGCCTAGGACGTCTTCTAGGTCGACGCCGTCAATCTG
Source organism: Clytia hemisphaerica (assembly GCF_902728285.1). Lineage (NCBI taxonomy): Eukaryota > Metazoa > Cnidaria > Hydrozoa > Leptothecata > Clytiidae > Clytia > Clytia hemisphaerica. The sequence continues at coordinate 1,038,034 of NW_027103282.1, forward strand.
AAAAAGTCGGAAAAGGCGTCCGGTAGAAGGCGTCCTTTAAATTTACATTCCTACGAAATATTTTGAGAGTTCTTTTTTCGCGCCAAAAATCCGCCATATTTGTTTACATTTCGAAAAAGGACTTTCCTGAAAATAAAAATAAAAGTTGATCGAACTATGATAAAAAATGCCTGCTTTAAGAGAAATTAGAGATGCTTTACTGATCTCTCATGCATTTGACATGATAGACGATGCAGAATTTGCTTTATTATATGATCTAAATCAATCAAAAAACCCTGACTTTCCTTACTGGAATTACGATTTCGACTTTGACAGGCTAACAGATGATGAGTGCAAGGCAGACTTCAGATTTTACAAAAATGACATATATGTCCTAAAAGATGTTTTGCAAATTCCGGATGTTTTTGTGTGTAACAATAGACTTCATGTCGATGGTGTCGAGGCGTTGTGTATCCTGCTAAGACGATTTTCGTACCCTATCAGATTTGGAGATATTGTTCCCAAATTTGGAAGACCAGAACCTCAACTCTCCATGATAGCAGGAGATATGACCAACTTTGTCTTCAACATCCACAACAACAAAGTTCACAATTTTAACCAGAACTGGTTATCTCCAGCAAATTTACAAAGATTCGCAAATCCGATCCACCAAGCTGGTGCACCCTTAGATAACTGTTGGGGGTTTGTAGATGGAACTGTGCGACCTATATGCAAACCTGGCGAGCTCCAACGAGTGGTCTATAATGGACATAAGAGAGTTCATGCATTGAAATTCCAGTTAATTGCAGCACCTAATGGCCTTATTGTCAACTTGTTTGGTCCTGTGGAGGGAAGACGCCATGATAGTGGGATGTTGGCAGATTCAAACGTTCTACCACAGCTTCGTGCAATGGGGCAAAGGCCAAACCAGATTCCACTCTGCATTTATGGAGACCTTGCTTATCCTTTGAGCGTGGAGTTACAAAAGCCTTTCCAGGGACTTAATCTGACCCAACAACAAAAAGATTACAATAAGGCCATGAGCAAGTGTAGGATAGGAGTCGAATGGGATTTTGGTGATGTAATCAATTATTTTAAATTCATGGACTTCAAGAAAAATTTAAAAATAGGGCTTTCACCTATTGGGAACATGTATACAGTCTGCACACTTTTAACCAATGCTAGAACTTGCATGTATGGTTCACAATCATCAGCTCACTTCGATATTGACCCACCCACTGTTTGGCAGTACTTTTCCTAAACTGTGGACATAATTATTTATTTCCAGAAACTTGTTGCTAATTTTAAAACTGATATCTTTTTTTTTTTTCAAATATAAACATTCTAAAACTTTTACGTAGCTCTATTAAAATATTAACAATTCAAAGTAATAAAATATTTTACTTTATTTATAAAACTTGTAAAAAATGAAAAAATGGGTAATGGGTAATAAATATGTTCTGAAAATAAATAACTTAACTGTCAAAATTTCAAAGAAAAGATGAGTGATTTACACACTTCGACAAGATGATTTGTACTAGTAATCTCATGGTTATGAGGGAAATTCGGGATAAATTTCCCGAGGTCAATTTTGAAATTTTTTGAAATTTCCCGAGTGCAACGAGGGAAATTTAAAACATTTCGAAATTTGACCGAGGGTAATTTATCCAGAATTTCACGAAAACAAGCATGGGATTCCTGGTTAATCTCATGGTTTGGGTTGAAATTCTAGCAATTCTGAAAGACGTCAATTTTACACTGGAAATCAATCTGAAACTTTAAAAAGAGGTCTGAAAAAAGTCATAGAAGCGCGATTCGAGTTTTAATTGAATAATATTCCATTTAATTAAGCCTTCGAAGTTACAGTGGAACCTCTAATTAGCGGACACCATCGGGGAAAGGGGTTAGTGTCCGCTAATTAGAAGTGTCCGCCTTTTAGAAACTTTTGATATCGGAGCTCCAATTTTGAAATTAGGCCATCCCAGGGTGTCAAAAATACAAAATTGGGGTCTAAAGTACTTATCTGCAGACACTAGGCCATAGAAGAACAAGAGAAAGGTTATTAAAACAGAGCTCGAGTGACCGGCAAGAGGTTAAATTAAGGTGGTGGGTACGGACTTGAAGTACCAGTGATTTATGATTTCTTTGGCCCACCTAAGTTCGTTGAATGGGTCAAGGGAAAACTGGAAATTTGTAGAAATAATTTGAATAATAAGACTAATAAGTGCTTGAAATAAAAATATCTAAAAATTTTTTTTTCAATTTTGGACGTCTGTGACCCGTTTGATATTCAATGTCCGCTAATTGGAGAGCTAAAATAGGGGTTTTGCCCATTTCGTGCGAAAAGATTTGTCCGCTAATCAGAGGGTCCGCTAATCGAGTGTCCGCCTTTTAGAAACTTTTTTATGAGGATTTGACTAGGAAACGGCCGGGGAAAATGAAATTGTCCGCTAATCAGAGGTGTCCGCCTTTTAGAGTGTCCGTTAATTAGAGGTTTTACTGTAGTAAGAAATTTGAAAAAGGTGATGAATTTCCAAACGATCGAAATTTCACTTTCGCGGGAAATTACAAAATCTAGGAGGGAAATTACAAAAGCTAGAAGGGAAATTACAAGTTCGCGGGAAATTACAAATTAACGTAAGCTAAAACGCCAATCGAATTTCAATCAACCATGAGATTATCAAGAAAATATTAACAGTTGATTAGTTCTCTCTTCATTTAATAAAAATCATAAGCAATTGTTACTGAATGAAGCAAAATTCTGAAGTCCTTTAATCTATTTTAAATTATTTTTTAATTAAAATTTTATATCCCCTATCATCAGCAGTTCAACTGACCCAAACAGGAAACAATAAATTCAAACATATGGAAAATACAAAATATAGTTTTTCTATGACCCAGCCAAACACCAAACAATAAATTCAAACATATGAAATGTGCTAAATATTAGTTTATAACCCTAACATCGAATTCAAGTTAGCCTTTTATCCTTGGGCTCAGAATTGTTTTTCTTTATCAATTCTCCCACCAATTGAAGTACAAGTTTGTTTTGCTCTTGCTGATTAGCATTTAATTGTCTTTGCTGTTCCAACAACATTGAAAAATTGTTTTGCGAGGCTAACTCCCTGTTAACGGACTGGCGTTTGAGTTCAAGCTCTTGCTGTTTCCACTTGTTGTCTGATTCGAGTTTTGCCATCAGAAAGGCTTGGGTACCACTTCCTGTATTTCTCTTGATTTTACTACTAGTTGGGCTCTCATCATTACTGTTTCTCCTTTTTCTTGTTTCACTCAAATTTTCACATGCTACTGTTCGAATTGTGTCAGCATCATCTTTCGACTTTTGAATTTCTTTCATTTTTCCTAAGGTCATTTCATCATAGCGTTCTTTTGCTTCTTTCCATTCAGACTTAATATCATACAATGCTTGGTCTAGTTCAGTCGGTTCTTTGTTCCCCCCAGATTCGTTCTCTTGATCTTTCATGCGTTGGTTATATAGTTTGGTGTGGTCTCGAACGGACTTTTGATTAACCATAAACTTTGGTTCTTTAACATTATTTAAATCGTTGGCTACTGAAGTCCAAGCATGCCCACTCTCCTTAGTTCCAGGCTTGAAGGTATAGGGTCTCATAAGAAGGAGCTCTCTGCATAGGAAGACATCGTGTTGTAGGGTCCATTTCATGTTGCTGTAGAGAAAAAATAGAAAAAATAAACAAGAATGAGGACAAACAAATTGAGAGGATAAACATTATATACACTTAAGCTTGAGCACAATGAATCTTGTGGAAAAAACATACTTTTTCGTAGCCACCAGCCCATTGGAAAATAGTCAAACATAACTTAGAGTAATAAATCCCTAGATTTTTTAGATATTTACCTTTTCATTTGGTCTTTTTCTGAATTATCCATGGTTGAAACCTTCACGACACAAGGACGACTTCACAAAGGTTGTTTTCACGCTGTCGACTGATACTCGACGTGATGAAATCAAAGGTGATTCCCCTGTGCGCATGCGCAGTACGAAAAAATATCCAAAATGGCGACGTCGACCTAGAAGACGTCCTAGACGTAGGGTCCCTAGTTATAGTGTCCCGGGGGGGTACTAGGGTTGGTGAATGAGGGGTATGTGCGGACGGGACCTCTGAAAACCGACCCTTAGAGAGACCAAATTTTAGTGAAAAAGTGACCCTTAGAGAGACTTTTTCGAAAAATATAAAGGAAAGTTTACTGTTTCAAATGTTTTTCAATTAGTTAAGTGTAGCTCTGATTTGCACCCACAGAAGTGGATGCTCATACTTATTGACCTAAAAGCTTTTAAAGACTATTTTGAAAGTTGCATTTTTTACACTGATTTTTGCTTGAGGGTTTTCATCGATGTTTTCTTGTATTGTTCAAAATGAAGGTTCAAGCACCAACCAGATTATTACAGGTATGTTCTCTTATGTAATGTTTACTACTCTCTTGCTATCTCCTTGATGATTAAGAGGAATCAGGCATTTTATCAGAATAATTATTAACTTAACGTGTGCGAAATGTGTGTTCAGGCTTTTATATTCGACAAAAAAAATTATTCAAACAGCAAAAGGTTGACTAGAATAGCCTCTATTTGTATTGTTAGATATTTTGATACTTTTTCTGCATAAAATTATGGTGAAATTTTATATTTGTTGAGCTTTTTTAAAGGAGTCTCGATCATGCTCAGTTTTTTTAGTTTACATCAGTAAATACCAGACGACATAATTAATCAAAATTTTTAAAGGTTGCTAAACTAAAATTGTGAGTATTCGATTAAGTTCCACTTAAACAAATTCAACCAAAACTCTGTTCAACAAAGTTTGACAACAAGAAATGTTTGACAAATTCGACAAAAATTCCGTTCAACAAAGTTGAAAACCAAACAAATTCTTTCAACGGTCACACTCTTTAAGAGAAAACGCAAGATCAGAAATATGGTTTTTATTTTAATAAGTGAGGACAGCGATAAATTCAAATTTCCCACAGTAAATTTTTTGTACAATATACCGTGAAGTCGGGTAACTTGCATCAGTGGAGACTAACATGCATAGCAAAGTGAAATCAAAACAAAAATGGTAGAGTAGAGCTGTGAGCAAAGCTGCGTAGTTCATTTGTTTTGATATTTTGCTGCTTTGATTGGTCAGTCATTTGAGGGCTTTGCATGTTAGCCTTCACTGATGCAAGTTACCCGATCTCACGGTAGGGGTAGGAGTCTCCATGTTGCAGCTTGTATTGCGGTTTTGTCTGATTTTGCAAGTTTCTTTTGCCTGTTTCTCCTGGTAAAATTGAACTAAAAAGCTCAAATTTTGTACACAATTTCAGCATATCATAATGATTAAAAAAATAAACAATAAGGACATTTTACATACATTTACATAGTGTCCTTCAGGGTCTCTTCCCCCCATGCCTAGAATGAAAATTTTCCATTCCCCCCCCTCATTTTTCCCCACCCTGCCTCCAAAAATTTCTCTGTCCCCCCCCCTCAAGCAAAAAATTAAGAAGCTGTAATTTGATGAACTTAACGCTTATTGTTTTCCCTAAGGTAGTTCTAATTCAAGAAGAAATGGAAAGGATGGTGTTTTTAAACCATAATATTAATAAAACTAAGCATTATGCTATATCATCTCATAAAACCAGATGTTTTTCAATTTTGAATTGATTTTGGTGAGTTCCCCCCCATGCCTAGAATGAAAATTTTCCATCCCCCCCCCCCTCGTTTCCCCCCACTCCCTGGCTTCAAAAAAAATTCTTTCCCCCCTATACGTCCTTTTGACCTCAAAACCCATTCCCCCCTGAATCCAGGGGGGGGAGGACACTATGATTTATCTAAGAAAATTAAGGCATTTCAGTCCAAAACAGTCAAAAGGGCTTATCGGCGCCACCCTGTCAGACACCATCTTGAAATAGCCTCATTTTGGGAAAAACACTTACTGAATCATGATCTGCATCTGAAAGTGAGTCACTGTACAAAATTTCAGCCAATAACTCCAAATTGTTCAGTTTTTATGGACATTTTTATATACAAATTTTGCAATTTTTGAGTGCTGCTGTTGAGGTTGCAGCCGCTGTGGTTGCAGGAAAAAATTTTCGAGGCTAGTTTCTTTTTAATTTTACTTTTTATCATTTGTTTTTGCTCCCTTTAGTTAGAGCTTTAACACAATCATGTTTGTTAAAGATTTTTCAAAAGTTTTATTTTTACATAAATAAGTGTTCCCGTTTCATGTTAGACACATGTTTCATATCAGTTTGTTATATTGTGCTAATATAAGCAAAAAAATGTTTTTCTCTTCCTCTTTCTGACCAATCTTGCTCCACATTCGTGCCAATTCAATATAAAAAAGCTTGTAAATTAAAATTGATGATTTTAAAGCTAACTTTATCACTCTTATTTTACAAAACTTTTAATGCTGGGCCTTCATGCCCTTGGGCTTCTTGTTCCCTTTATATTTTCTTGGAACTACACTTTCTTTTCTAAGAATAACAAATTTTTATCAACAGTCATTTTTTTAAAAAGTTTGTAATTTCTTTGCAACAAGAATATCTAGCGAAAAATATCTAGCTATTTCAAAATTATGTGGACATCGCATTTTGGGTCCTAAAGAAAATTTGAGGAATAAATACTAATGCGATGCTTATCAGAAAATAACTTAAATGGTATGTACATTATGATTTATTCAAACAGATTGTGAAAATAGCTGTTTAAAATGATTTTCCATACTTTCTTGTTAGGTCAAAAAAAAGTAAAAGAGCTTTATTTAAAGTTTTTATTATATCTTAAGTGAACTTAAAACTTTCAATGTTTCCATTTAGAACTTGATGGTCTGGATGATTAGCTCACAGCAAACGAAAAAGTGACTGGTCCACGCTCCTGCCGAAAGCTAAATCGATAGTATATCTATAATTTCATCTCTTATATTTGTTGATCTTTTTTTTTTTAAAGAAGTTATTTTTTTGTGTTGTTCTTCTATATTTTTTTTATTTAAACCCAGTTGATATTTTTAAAAAGAAAAAGTATTTTGGACGTTTTCGTGTCTAAAAGATATGTTTTATTTTATTTCTATATTAACGTATTTTCTATATTTACAAAGATTTTTGAAGAGAGTAGATATTTTTAACACCTCGTACATTTGAAAAATTCAAAGAAAATCTAGCAGTCGTCAAAATTGATCCGTTTGGCTGTTCAGTCTTGCACACTTGGTTATTTTCAATTAATTCTTTTAGCACCTGAGTTAAAATGTTACTTTTAGCCACAGATTTTGTTGATTCGGGCACATTAAGCTTATCCAATTTGTAATCATGCCTACGAATAATTTAAATAAAGTTTGAGCCCAGTGCGGATAGCACGTTCGTCAGTACTATATCTGAATATGGAATACAATATATTTTGCGTCTTTTTACATTTAAACATTTTAAAAATTTGGTGAAACAATTTAACCAAAAGAAATAAACCCCCTGGAGGATTTTTCTGGATTGTTGTCCTTGATATTTTGCAGGTGTATAGAGGCTTTTAGGATATTTTAATGTATCATATGTACTTATACTGATTTATTAACATATTTTGATTTTAATGTATGATATGTAATTATTCTAACTTATTGACATTTATTGCTAGTTAGTTTGTTTCTATTTTTATCATCGTGGTCATAAATAATACGACTTAATTATAATCCTGGTGCGTGAACAATTCTGCCGTCCAAAGCGAAAATCAGGTAAAGTCCAAAAAATCATTTTGATAAAAACATAACATCAATATAGAAAATCAAAAACACCAATAGTGAGGTCTGTTGGCACAAAAATACTTCAGATGGTGAAAAAAGCATGAAATTTGGCACAGATGACCCTTAGGGGGTCCAAAACTTAATTTCAAACAGTGACACCAAATTTTGTGACGTCATCAGGTGGCTGGGAAAAAAAATATTTTTTTGAAAATATTCAAAAGCTGATGGTGCCAGCGGAAAGAGCATGAAATTTGAGGTATAAAACATGCCTTGAAAATGTTGAAGTTGAAAAGTTTTTTGATGACGTCATCATAAGCCTTCCAGGCAAAACTTAAAAAGCTCATAATTTCGGAACAAGTTGACCAAATTTGATGTTTATATTATACATGGATTCCTGTCAGAATTCAACGTTTTTCGAAATTTTGGACTTACCTGGGTTTTTTCGCTATGGACGGCAGAACGATTTTTAAATTGATTAGCAAAATATCTTATTTTTCTTTTTTACGCCGGTCCTTATTGATTTTTCCATTGAGTATTAGTTCACCCATCTTAAATGTTAGGCTACCTTAAGAGAATAAATTAATGCGAATTTGGCCCTAATTCGCATTATTTAATTCCGCAATTCCTAAAATTGGTCAATTCGCAGTAATAAATTCCGCATTTTCAATAATTTTGCTGTGATTTTATCATGAATAAAGCTTTAAATGAGGCTCATTCGTATTAATTAATTCCGCAAAACATGAAATTTTTGAGGTGTCATTCGCATTAATTTATTCTGCAGTAATTTATTCTGCAGTAATTTATTCTCGCATTAATTTATTCCCTTAAGGTAGATTAAACCACTAATTTGTAAAATTTTCTATATATAACATTTGAAAAAAGTTATATTTACTCCGTTGGTCAATTGTTGTACCTGAACATAACAATATGTACTGTTAATCTTTATTGATTTGTTGCAAAGACTGTTACTTTGTTTAAAGTTATATTACCGTTGTTATCTCTATACTTTCCTGTGACTCTAAGTATTGGCTTTACAGACTCTACCCCTAGCCTTAAGGACCTTCAAAGATTTTCCTATGGAGGAACTTTCTAATTTCAATTTCTCAAGGGGGTTGTCATATAAGAGGGGATACATGTTTTTTTATAAGCATACTATTTTTGGAAAACAGGCTCAGCTATGCTTAGCTATATTTTGGAATCAATCTCAAATTATGCTTGCGATATGCTTACTTTTCCGAAAAAATGAGGTTGATTTTTTCTGTAGATTCTTCTGTCACCAAATTGAGTGCAAAAATAGCAAACTCTTCATTCACTGAGTTTTTCCAAGGTCCATTTAAAATGGAAAAGAAGAATGAATCTTCCCAAGTACACAACCCATGAGCAATGACCAAAGCTCACTGATATGCTGATGATATGCTTATTTTTTCACCAAATCCAGGTCTCAGTATGCTTATAAACGTGATGCTTATAAAAAAAACAAAAATGTAATACTATGCAAGGTCTTCCACAAATACAAGTTTAACTGGGACAAATAATTTGTATATTGTAATATTTATGCCTGCGGCTCCATTGTTCAACCTTTTCTTTGCACCTATAATAGTCTAGCCTGTACCATAGTAGGGTTTGTTACGTCGAGAAAGATTTCTTGTACAAGGTCATTATGACGTACTAACTTAAGGCAAGTCTAATTCCCTTGCAGGGAGTTGTTGCAGATAAAAATTGATCCCATTCCAACTTTCTATGACACATGCAATGATTATATGTTTCTAATTAAAATGCATGCAATACAAAAATAACTTTCGTAAACAATAAAAGATTCTAAAGTTTTTCTTTGTTCCAGAACGCCTGTTTCTGGGGTTTCTAGGGGGGGGGGGCTTGTATAAATTAACCAATGTTTGTCCGTTCGTCTGTCCTACTAGTCTGTTACCTTTAGCTTTTCTCGGGATTCTCTACGACCATCTTCTTGTTACCCACCCTCACGAGCCAGGGCCGATAAACGATTCTGCGACTTAAAGAGGCCAGTAAAGTAAAATTGGAGGAGTCGTTTATATCCCCCGTCAACGCGTCCATCAGAATCATCAATAGCGTAAGGGGGTTAGATAAACCATGCAGCCGAGGGTGCCTGTTGCCAGTATTTCTTTCTTGTCTACATCTATTCAGGCTGCTTACTGCATTTTATTACTATCTGGCTATTTTTCTATTTTTATCCAACTCTCATAATCAGTATGTGGCTCGTTTAAATTTGGGAGACAAATTCGAAATTTCGAAGTTTAAAAATTATTGAGACCTATGAGATGCTAAAAAAGATTGCTGGCCACTCTAAATTATCTTGATCGTTGCCGTTGGGGTAAATTACATGAAAAAAGTTTTTCCAGACTTTTTTAAACTTTTTTTATTTGACTATTTCACTTTCTTTAATGAAAGATTTTTTACTTTTCTTTTGACTTTTTTAAAACTTTTTTGAAAAATTAAAGTCAAATCTACAACCCTTATAGCTTTAAAACTCTAAAAATTAGATATGGGGGAATTTAAGTTGAATATAGTCAACTTCTCTCAACCTAACTCGAGAAAATTGATTTCATGGATAAATAAATGCATGAAATGTAAGTTGTATGGATAATCAAACGTATCGATAAGTTGATCATGGATACGCATGGATATGTGGATGCATAGATATGTAGACGCATGGCTAAGTAGATACATAAATAAGTAGATGCATGCATATGTAGACGCATGAATATGTAGATACATCGATAAGTAAACGGGCGTGGATATGTGGATGCATAGATAAGTAGACGTACGGATAGTAGATGCATAGATAAGTAGATGCATAGATATGTAGATACATAGATATGTAGATGCATAGATATGTAGATGCATAGATATGTGGATGCAGAGATATGTAGATGCATAGATATGTGGATGCGTAGATAAGTAGATGCATAGATAAGTAGATGCATAGATAAGTAGATGCGTAGATGCATAGATATGTGGATGCATGGATATGTAGACGCATAGATAAGTAGATGCGTAGATAAGTAGATGCATGGATATGTAGATGCATAGATAAGTAGATGCATAGATATGTAGACGCATAGATGCATAGATAAGTAGACGCGTGGATATATGTATGCATAGATAAGTAGACGCGTGGATATGTGGATGCATAGATAAAAAGACGCGTGGATATGTAGACACATAGATAAGTAGATGCGTAGATGCATAGATATTTGGATGCATGGATATGTAGACGCATGGATATGTGGATGCATGGATATGTAGATACATAGATATGTAGATGCATAGATAAGTAGACCCATGGATTAATGGATGCAAGGATACGTAGATGTATAGATAAATAGATGCATGGATATGTGGATGCATAGATAAGTAGACGCATGGATATGTGGATGCATAGATATGTGGATAATTGGATATGTAGATGCATAGATAAGTAGACGCATAGATATGTAGATACATAGATATGTAGATACATAGATATGTAGATGCATAGATAAGTAGATGCGTAAATAAGTAGATGCGTGGATAAGTAGATGCATAGATAAGTAGATGCATAGATATGTGGATGCATAGATATGTAGATGCATAGATATGTAGATGCATAGATATGTAGATGCATAGATATGTGGATGCGTAGATATGTAGATACATAGATATGTAGATGCATAGATAAGTAGATGCATAGATAAGTATGCATGCCAGATGTAGATATAGTAGATGCATAGATATGTGGATCTGTGTATATGACGCATGCATGGATATGTGGATTGCTGGATATGTAGATACATAGATATGTAGATGCCATAGATAAGTAGACCCATGGATTAATGGATGCAAGGATACGTAGATGTATAAAAAGATATAATGCATGAATGTGGATTGCATGGATGCATAGATATGTGGATAATTGGATATGTAGATGCATAGATAAGTAGACGCATAGATATGTAGATACATAGATATGTAGATGCATAGATAAGTAGACGCATGGATATGTAGACGCATAGATAAGTAGATGCGTAGATGTATAGATAAGTAGAGGCATAGATATGTAGATGCATAGTTATGTAGATGCATAGATATCTGGATGCATAGATATGTAAATGCATAGATATGTAGATGTATAGATAAGTAGACGTGTTATCAACGCTCTTTTGCATGAGGCCAACGGTGTCCGCTGTTTCTTGTATGACAGTCTAATTGAAAGTGATGAAGGTAATTGTACAACATTTCTATAAGAAAATAAACTGCAGTTTCTTCAATGTGTGCTTCCTCTGATTGCTGCAAATGCCTTTTCTCTTCCTATTTTGGTGATACCTTCGTGTCATGGAATGCCCATGTTTCCCATCTTACCTGAGGAAATAAGTAATGAGTTGATATTTGTTTTTTATGACATAACCATGTCTTCATATCATTTGCTAACCAAACATGACCCTGGAAAATCCAGAGCCTTTTGTCGTTGTGGCACAAGAATCAAAAAGAAAGAAGGCAAGTCAGAACCACGCTGTATCAATCCTTATGTGTCCTTGCAAAAAAGAAAATGTGCCGTGCTCAAGTAAATGTACTTGTCGGAACTGCGACAATGCAAAGACACCACTTCAAGAGGAAACGAAACAGAAAAGAAGAAAGAGGTCACAATACTTTCTTTCAAAATCATCAGTAAATGAAATTGATCATCAATCATCAACATCACATATTAATGGAATGCATCACTACATTCTGGAAGCCTGTTTACATTTAATGTTGAAGGAAATGCACTGTGACTTTACAGATTTAACAGTAATATTTCTGGCTACAAAATTAACTGAATATTTTAACAATGTTAAAGAAGAATTGCAAGCTTCTGAAATCAACAATCTGGAGGACTTAACTTTTGATACTGTGAAAAACTGGATTAAATGGAGGCAATGCAAAAGCACAATTTTACAACAGATACCCGCATCTAATCTCTCATCTTTTTAGCTTTATTTTTTAGTCCAATTAGTTTAAGGCTATTTTGCAGGGATTCACCATAGAGTTAGAATTTTAACTTCTTAGAAGATAATTGCGAAAAACTCTTTAAAAGCTTCAATGCCAATGGAATATTTTCACTGTGATTTATGACTCACATGTTGATAATTCAAACCCTGATTCAATTTATTGGATGAGAAAATTTTGGCAGTGCCTTCTCTTGCTTTTCTAAACAAACATACCATTTTGAAATCTTTAGTGCTGAGGTTGGTCTTCCTCATCCTCTTTTCGAAAATATATCCACTTTAATAAGTTTAAAGTTAAAAGCCAAGATTTATTATCATACATAGAGTGTCAGCTTAACTGGACTTAGCTGGACAACTTTTTTCACATTTGCATAGCACTTACATAAGTTTATATCTAATATCTAATATATTATTACCTATTCTGTAAAAAGGTTTTCTTGCTATTCATTTAACACAACATTACTGTCTATAGGTGTTTGAAAATATTCTGACTTTTAAAGATGACAATGAGAACAAGAGTCCTTATCAATAAACTGTTTTAAAATATGTTTACTTTATGTAATGTAATGTATGTCCGGGTTTTCTCAGGGTCCGGGGTCCGGTCCGGGTCCTGGTTGTACAGTACGCCTTTTATTTCCAAAACCCAATTTGCTTGAAAATTGGGCCTATAGAGATATTTAACATTGTAGTGATGAAAGGGCCAATGACATAGCATCAGCAATCTAAGAAAAGCGTAGTTTTGGAGATAACATTGTCCTACGAAACGTTTACCATCTGCCGCATAATATCTTAAATGTTCTTTGGTAAGCTTGAGTACATAATCTCCTGTTGATTTTCTGAAAGCTCTTTAGTTTTGCGACAAAAAATCACATTTCTTTTATAAGCAACCAGGTTGCTAAGGGTCAAGGCCTCAAGTTTGCTTTTTTTTACTATTTTGTAAAGTAAAAGCATTTTAGATAATCTAAACATGACAGAAGATGTTAAAAATTCCAAATGACTTTTAATGTTTTAGAAAACTGTCCTTATGATTATGCGGCTAATCAGGGTTAATGGCAATGGACCTTTTTTAAAGTATGCCAGCAGTGAAATTCTTTAAGGATATATCAGAAAACAATACACGTTGAAAGTCTACCCAAAAAAATTAATGTCCCAGAATTTATAGAATGTGAAATATTTATGTATGCATTATTTTTTTCCAGAAACTGGCGATCGTACTTCACAATGCACGACATGAATTCTTTTACCTCAATCGTTAAAGCAATGAAGAACAAGGCTTCATTACTGACAATACAGTATGTCCAAGGCACAAAGTATGACCACTTTTTGTCACGGCTGTTTCTGAAAACCATAGACGCATACAACGAATCAGACAATCCAGTCAAACTAACAACCTTAATTGTGAGTATATCAGATAAGCTCTGTCTAGGTAGACTTTTAATAATGGTGTTCTACCTGGCTGCCGAACTATTTACAACTCTGCCTTTCAGATTGAAAGAAAGGTCTACATGAAGATTAATTCCCTTATAATATGAAATTTAGGAATTACAGAATAACTTCTTGTAGATGCTACAGATTTCAATCAAAGTTTTCGTGGGTAGACACCAAAAATAATGTGATTATTATATTATTCCCGCTAAAATTAGTCTCTTATTAAGATAGCTCAACAGGCTACAAAGTATTGTTGTAGTATTCAGCATTTTAATAAATATCAATAACCATTTTATACTTTTTCTTTTCTTTCTTCAGCGTCAGGGTAAGCAAAGTGAAGATACCTGGGCTTATCGAGTTCAATCAGAGTTAAACAGACCTGGAGTGGTGTTTTTAAAAGGATTAACGGAAAAATTCAAAAAGTGGGAGGGGAACACTCGGGCTATACAGTTACCATACCAGTCAAAAAATTCAACAAATGTCTTGAACTAAATTAAGCATAATTTTTAATCCTAAAATACTCTTATTTTTTTTCTTTATTTTTTTTTCAATGATTTATTGGCTGCAAAAATAAATTTAACAGTTGGAAATAGAAAAATCAAAAAGGAAAGCAGGCCAGGAAATTACCATTCACCTAGATGTCTAGCATCTAATCAAAATGGCAACCTCAGAGAGACTTTTCAAAAGATTTGGTCCAGGGGGGCTCCTCAGAGAATTTGGGTGTGTGTTTTAGGGGCCTATTCTCAAATGATACAGCCTGTTTATAGGACAAGGTATGATTTTGATTTTTCTTTGGCTTCATTCCTTGATTCCCTGCATTCCCAGATCTTGGTAACTGTTTTAAATGGGCGAGAAACTGTATGATTAAAGAAGGTGTATCGCCTTGATAACAAAACGGTTTTAGCATCTAAGTAGATTGAAGCTGTTTAAAATTGAAGTATGTTTATTTTAGAAATATCATTTCTCATATTATTGACTTTTTTCTAGTACAAGCTGACATGAATTTCAAAAGCATGATCAAATTCGTTCAACAAAAGTCAGGAGGGAATTTTCCTGCAGCAATCCAAATCTTTCGTCGTCGTGTGCAACTGTCTTAAGTCCGAACATCGAGAATTGTCAGTTACACCCGACTGTCTATTGGAAGTATTACGTAATGGATTTTTTCCAAGTCGAGCTCCGGCGTGAAAAACAGTAGGATGTTTTTTATACGACGATGAATTACGACGTCATTTCTTCGAGAAACGTCCCGGGAAAATATAAGTATCCTTCTCGATCGGGAAACTTCAATCGGTTCGGAAGCGTATTGTTGATCGGACCATACTGCCTTTTAACAGTCAAAACAAAGATGGCGGCAAAAATAAACAACTGGTTGCTACTGCTCTTTTGCTATTTTTCTTTGGTTTTTATGCTTTAATGAGTTGAATTGGATCATGATTTTTGTGTGATTGTTACAAGAAAACTACAAACTAACCTCAATTTTGCCGTATATTTACACAAATTCTAACAAGGCAGTTGACTGAATATTTGTGGATAAATCTGACCATGCTATATTTAAAAAATTAAATACTTGCGACATCAAATAAGTTTGAACTCACTTCTTTATGATGGTCAGATGGTAGATGCGGCACCCAAGGAAATGGTTGTGGTTGGATATGAACTGGTTAGCTTTAATGTAAAAATTTAAACCCACAGCATAATTTACTGATTGATGATTGATGTTTTAAAAATGCAACGTGGAAAACTTTTGGTTGTTAATTTGGATATTTTTTTTCCCCGTGCGTTTAAAATGTGGAAAATGTTTGTCTTTAACTTGACATTTTCTTCCACATGCATTTAAAAAATGTAGAAAAATTTTGCTGTCAGGCAAAAATAAAAAAAAATGTAGTGTTTCCGGAATGCGAGTGAAGGAAAAAAGCTTTCATGCGGCCGGCCAGAAGAAATTTTTTATTTGATTTTTTTGATGACTTTAATAATTTATAAGATCATTGAAATAGAACTTTAACAATAACTTTTATGTACAAACAGTATGAAGTAAGCCCTGAATATACTAATGTATCAACTACTAACTAACAAACAATTCTTGATCTACAAGTGGGTATATCTAACCAAACTACTTTTATAGCTTAAATGCTCCAACTTGATTTTTTTATAATGAACTATACTGTATATGACCCATAGTCTGTGGCCAGATCAGAAATTATTAATTTTTCACCGGTTGGTTTCCAGAAATGCTACATTTTTTATTTTTGCTCAATTGAAAATTTTTTCAAGGCATATCCTGGCATGAAGACTTTTTTTCTTTTTGGAAATTTTGGAAATTATGATTGCCAATTATGTGACATTTTCTGCATTTGCAGCATGCTTTTTAAAATTACAAAATGCCTTCTGCTAGGGGAATTTTTTCCTTTCCGCGTTCTTTCAGATTATGAAAATGTTTCCCAGTAAATGAGATTTTTTTTTCTTCTTTTGCATTACACTTTTTTTATTTAAGAACCAGTAAAAATTTTCTGAGCCTCGACTGTTCTTTTTTTTTTTTTTTTGCACTTTGAGCTTCTATCATGTTCTTATTAATAGGATGTAAGTCAGGTACTTTAGGAATCATACCCAATTTTTAATTACTTTGACCCTAAATTGAGTGAATTGAAGTAGTTTCAGGCTCAGCATTTTTCTTAATTGTTTCTTATTTTTTGGCGATTTTGAGCCTCGTGTTCTTATAAAATTGTTCTTATATTAAAAAAATGTAATGTTTGAAATTATGAAATTGTTTCCCTTTTTGAAAGTTTTTTACTTTTTGACATGCATTTCAAAAAATATAAACTTTGGATGCTATAATTTTTAACTTTTTTTCCAATATTTTTATATTTTTACCTTTTCTCAATATTTTATATATTAATTAACCTTTTTTCCACTATTTTATATATGAAAGTAATATGCCAAAATTTCATCTATTTCGAAATATAAATTTTCCTTTGGTTTTCTTATCGTAAAATATTCTCAATTTTGATGAACAAGATCAATTTTTGTAGATATACATTACCCCCTGATTGAAGAAACGAGAAAAGAGAAAAAGTATTTTAGGTTGAAATTTTAAGATATTTGAGTTAAAAAAACTTCAAAAAAGCAGTTTGTTTTGAAAATAGAATATCAACTTTCTTTTGGTTCACCAGAGTTTGTACATGTTTAAAATGCATTAAGAGAAATTTCCCTTGCTCTCGTGACGATCATGAAAATTACCAAAAAAGGTTTGTTCACCATGCAAATATCGCGAAAATAGCCCAAATCATGCCTGAATTATTTCCCGATCACACATCACGCAATCGGCTGGGTACAACTTTTTAAAATTGTATCATAAAATGGCTAACTTTCTCATTCCCGGGAAAAAACCTGCCCCGTCTCCGGGATCTTTTTGCTTCTAGGCGTCTCCGGCTAAAATCGGTGTTAAATCTACTTTTGTGGCGTTTTGGTCCTTTTCTTTTACACTAGCAATCAGAAAGTTTCGCTGGGAATAAGAAAGTTTAGCAATCCTACTACGGTATGTAGTGTAAAAAACCTTTCGCTTGCGAACACGAGATTTTCGTATCGTGCGTATCCCCTTACAATTGATTAGGGAATCTTTCTTTTTATTTGGGGAATAATTTTTTTCAAGGGGGAATTTTTTTTCTTTCAGGGAATCTTTTTTCTTTTGGGAATTTTTTTTTTTCCGAGGGAGAATATTTTTTGGATTCTTTTTTTGGTGCACGTGTTTCATAAAACTGGCTATCAGTCGGGTCTGACTTTGGTATGTAGTATATTATTGGAGCAACATCTTGTATTGTAATTATACTATATTAGGCTATATTATATCATTTCGTTAATGCTTTAGTCTTATAGCGTGGAAAGAGTACAATCTAACATAATAAGATTTTTTAGTATACTACAGCTAAACCCAACTGCATCAAATCACACTTGGAAAATTGAAAGGTTGGAAGACTATACATACATCATTCCTCTGACTGCAAACGTACAAATAAACAACACTGATCAAGCAGAAAACCTTTTATTAAAAACCAAGTTAAGTGGTTTGGTTGGCTGTGTGGTTGGTTCTTAGCTAAAATGTGTTAAACATTAGGGTATTATAGATAACTAGCCGGTACCCGGCGTCGCACGCCGGTTAAGCTGTAGCTGAACGCAATAAAAGTCCTTTGGATGTAGACGAATTTTTTGTTTAAGTCAAAAGTTATCAGGAAGAGAATCGTTTACTGTACCAGTGTCGTCTGAAACAACTCTGAATATGCCGTCCAGTTGAAATGACAATTCTTCAGGAAAAAGTGGGAAAGTCACAAAGAATAACAGTGCAACTCTTTGTTTTTATCAGATTGAAAAAATAAGACAATTCTAAGTTGCTTTTTTAAACCCTTGTCATAACTGGCTGCGTTTAAACCAGCTGGCATTTTGTAAATTGTTCGGTTTGTCAAATGCCTAATGATGCCAGCGTGTTGGCATTTCGTTGGCATTTGAAATGCCATTTTGAGCAAAGGAATCCCCTTTTCTGGCATTTCAAATCAAACAAAGAAACCAAAACAAAGAGAAAAAATGACATTTTTGATTTTTTAAAGTATTTGCACGTTTTTTATTCAGTTCTTTCTATAGATTGTAAAATTTGCAACATTTGCCATAGCCTAGTCCTACGGCAAAAAGTTTCAGTCTTAATGACTTCAGTTTTTGAAAGATTACATGCTTTTCATTGTTTGATCTGTCAAAGTTGAACTTGAGGGAATCACCTTTTCAGTAATGACTCTAAAAATTCCTTAAATGCCTGCCATGACAGAAAATACAATGGAAAAGCTATTAAAATCGAATCCCTCATGAGCAAATGCCAAACTACAAATGCCAGTTGGTCTAAACGCAGCCACTTTTCAAATTTAAACATGTAAAATGACGTACACACTTTTTGACAGTAACGACGACTTGAATGTTTTTATATGAAGAAAGAGGTTGACTAATTTTCTCTTTTTGCTTTTTATCGCCTTTTGAATGCTGTCGTTGTTTGGTTTGACAAACTTTTTGACTGTTATGTTTTGATTTACATTTGAATTATTAAATATTTCCCGCTTTCCAAAAGGGAAATATTTATTAAAACGGGCTTTCTCCATAATTTCCCGTGTCAAAACGCCTTCCGTACGCCCTGGCTGACGCCCGTTTTTATTTTCACAGCGAAAGATGCATCCAGTGAATTATAAGTAATGCATCATGATTCAAGTCGACTGATAAACTATATATATAATATATGTTACAAGTTCCTTAGGGATTCTCAAGCCCAGTTATAATAAAACTATAACATGTTAGTAGCAGACCCGACTGGCAAATGTTATGTAGCAGGTTGAAACATGAGTATTTGCTGCTAGAAAGATGCAGTTTGTTTTCAAGTTAAAATCTTTAAAATAAATCAAACTGTGTGGGTTTCTTTACTTCCAAACAACCTACCAATAGTTTTGGAACACTCCATAATAAAGGGAGATGGCTGTTCTTGTGGATTGACTTTCTGGTTACCCCATATAAACACGATGTGACATGAAAGTGAAGAGACTTGTTGTTTGTTTGATTTCTTGACTCATATATCTCATGGCAAATGGGATAGCAAATGACTTTTCATGTATTGCTTGGCTTTACATATGATACATCTAACTTTGAACCCTCCAGAATGTTGAAAAAAGCATTTTATGAGATAAGTTTCGATTGTGATTGTAATTTTCATGGAAATTTTTAATCGACAGATTTGACTTGGCGTCAGTTTTGTTTGGTTGATAAATCTTTAGCTTTACCATGACCGTGGGATGATTTTCAATAAACTTTTGTTGTTATACACAGTTTTGTTTCCTACACATGATGACTCCAGCCATGATTGGTATCAGAATTTTGGAAAAAAAACATCTTACGACGACGAGAAATTGTTGATAGAAATTATATTGACTTATTTTTACAATTTTTGTGGTGTGGGTTTTGTTGTTGTTTACACCGTGGGATCCTGTTAAGGTATCTTGATTGTTGTTTGTTGGAATTGATTACCAAAAAAAAGAGAACCTTTTTTTGATAAAACTTTATTTTTTTCATGAACCGTGTGGATGGTTGACATCTTTCTCTAGTCTTGTAAACCAATGCAGTGTCTGTTTTCAAATCTTGAATTCTCTATACCTACTGAACTGAATTTAAACTCTGACTAGCTCTGTTTAAAGCTATATAAATGCTTTAAAACTTTGAGGCATATTCTTTTCTTTGTTGCTATTAAAGATAGATTTTTACTTTGTCGTATAAATGTAAATTTATTGTAAAGTTTTAGTTTTTGAGTTTAGTTCATCTGCAGTACACGTTTTTTTTTTATTAGAACAACTAAAATTTGGCTGAGCCTGGATGTGCTTATTTTTTTAGCAATTTTCAGCCTAAAATGTTCTTAAATGCGTTCTTAATTTTTCAGACTAATCTAAATCGATAATATGATACAAAATAAAGAGCACTTTAATTTGGCAAAATTTGGACAATATTTGACTCTCGACTTTTGAATATCCACCCCTAAATTCGGTTAAAACTGCTTAAAAAGAGGAAAAAATTGTAGTTTCTTGTCATTTTTTTCCAAACTGAGGCTGGGCATGTTCTTAAGATGTTCTTAATTTTTCGACGAATTTCAGCCTATATGTTCTTATAAACTAGGTTCTAATAAAAAAAAAACGTGTAGTATTTTTTCAGTAATCCTTAAATCTTGTGAATAAAGTAACATTTAACCAGACTTATTGCCCTCATTATATTCAAATTTTTATTTTTTTTAGGACTGATGAGTACATATTTTTAAATACCAAAACAAAGCAAACAACATGCCAGTTCTTTCTGGACAAATATATATGTATACTTTATTATGTGTGCTTTGATTTCTATTTTAATCAACCCTCTCAACTGCTGATCTTTCAACTATCATTTAGGAGTATAGAATGGGCTTTCATAGTACCATTTTCTCTAAGTATTTTTTACCACTTGCGTGGATTAAAATATTATTTTCTCACGATAAAAGCTCACCCTCAATAGGGTGACACGACATTTGTAGAGTTGTTGAACAACTTAAGACTTGGAATTGTAACTTGTAACTCTCACCTTGCTTTCTTTTACTAAGGCTAATTATCCCTTTTTATATATGTCAATAATGACCTTCATTTTTAAGGAAATATTTAGTCGCAATTTTGCGATTCTTGTTCTTTTCTATAAAAGGAATTTGTTTTGAAAAGAATTCGAATGTCATTAATAAATACGATCGTTAATTACATTCGAAAAGAATTTAAACAAAAGAAAAGAGAAAAACAAAAAACGGGCATGCCTAGGCAGAAATTAAAATTACTAAATGTAGACGGGCCTTAAATTTCAAAACAAAGGCTGAATAAAGTCTAAACCAGGCTCTATCTGATCTGTCAATCAAAACAAACTTACTGAGAACAAAACATTGCTTGCGAAATCGAAAGTGACACACAGACAGAAAACAGAAAACAAAATGACATACGCGTTATACTATTAATATATAGACTAACTTTCAATCTTTTATTTGATCACTCATGACTCATCACGCCAGGGGGTCTGCCTTGCAGGTCACAATCTTGAAAACAAGGATGAAGGAGTGCTCTGGCACCTCTTGGTACGCTTGTGGCAGTGGGTGTTCTGCTGTCGTCTGAAAAATGGACCCTACTACATGTAGCCTGGATATCCAGACCGTAAACTATTTCACCGTCTAGTTTTTTTATAATCTTTTCTCTGGTTGTTTATGGTCTGGTCCAAGTAACTGCAGGTATATTTTCCCTGCGACGAGTGAATCTGATTGGTCAGTTCTCTCCGACTCACTGAGCAGAATTTTTTACTTGTATTTTCTATGCGCTCGCATAATTTATGGAAAAAAAAGCTGACATTCTTGCAAAAACGACCCTGCCGGTGCACCTGACAGTCGGGATGCTGTTGTCGGGTGTTCGAAGTTAGAAATTTAAACACCCAACAGTCGGGTGCATTTTGTCGGGTGCTACATCTTGGCGCTTTTAACAGCACCCCACATGCAACGGGCGGGTGGCGATTTCCAGAGGGCGGAAACAAGAGGGTCTTCTTACTACCAACAAATGCCATCAGGTGGTGTTGGGTGTTTATTGTCGGGTGCTCTCACAAGTTAAGCACACAACATATTCTTATGATTAATTCTATTGCCAACGGAAGAAAGAGAAAGTTTATTATTTCAAAGTATATCCTTAGAACACCTGAATAATGTGATTTTTGTAATATTTCCCTTTTAGGCTTTCCTGAACTGCAAACCGTACGATCAGTTCGAAATTTATTTGTTTCTCGAGAAAACATATTGATTTACGTGTTGCCTCAATACATTAATGACTCTAATTTGGAGGAAGGTCTGAATTTAGAGTTTGATGGAGAGCCAGCAATCGACTTCAACGGCGTAACTAAAGATATGTTTTCCTCTGTGTGGAGAGATGTGAAGAAGAAGTACATGCAAGGTGAAAATTTTCAGAGATTTGTGTCAGTGCCGTGTAATATCCCAACAATCGAAGAGTTGGAAGGGTCCTTCAGCATGGTTTCAAGCTGAAACGATTCATCCCGTCGTTCCTCAACCAGGCTCAACTCTACACGGTCCTGACAACTGAAATGATGTCTGATGAAATGGTTGATATCTTGGTCTTCGATCACACAATGAAAGTTACATTATTAACAACCTTTACATCGTTTCAAATACGAGGGCTTCCAGAGCCTAATAATTTCAAACAATTTCTACTTGATCTCGGCCATGTCGAGATGATCATCAAACCATATTTCTTCTTGCGTAACATTTCGAGGAAGGTGTGGCCCGCCAGTGAGAAATCTTTTGCCCGTCGCATAAAAGGTCTAAAACCGACGGGGGAAACTTGTCAAGGCGATTTTAAATAGTGAACCAAGTGATCCCCATGAAGAGCGTGTTATTGATTTCTTGAAAACATTTTTCGATGGATTAGATAAAAGTGTAAAAGCCAGCACTATTACGCGGTACATCATAGGTATGGAGGTGTTGGATGAAGACACATTTATCAATGTCGAGTTTAACAGTGTGACCCACACACAACTCATGATGCCAAGATCAAATCCATGTGGGAATGTGTTACATTTGTCGCGGTATATTTTCACTTTCGAACATTTATCCGACTTACTTCATGCCATATACATGACCCATCTGCTTGGAAGCATTTTACTTCATCTTAAAATCATAATTTTTCTCACAATGATAGTGACTTTCCTGTGATAATGTATTTTTTGCCTCTTCAGTTTGAATAAAACATTCTGAAGCTTTTATGATGCAAGACTTTGGCTGAAAATTTGAGATCAAAAGCATTTTCAGTTCTTTTTCTACGGAAGCCGAGAAGGGACATCCAAACTTTCTTTTTTGTCGTCTTTTTTTCTTTCTTTGCCGACTTTTTTTTCTTTTTTATCGACTTTTCACCCTCGCGAGCCAGGGCCGATAAACGATTCTGCGACTTAAAGAAGCCAGTACCGTATAATTGGAGGAATCGTTTAGGGCCCTGGTACTTTAGAAGAGAAAATATCAAGAATCTTGATATTTTTCGACCTTTGGACTCTGGCAGCTTGAGTGTGGGCAATATGTTGCGAAGACAAGTACAGCCGAGCTGCGAGCACACTTACTAAAATAATTTATATCAAAATGCTGTAAATAGTTCTTCTCCGTATGACCATTTGGCATGGGAAAAGAAAATAATGTTGATTTGGACATTTGGAAGGGAAATGCAAGTAGAAAATGACTGTGTTTATTGTTTGGAATAGAATGGCTTTCCTCTGTCTTTTAATGTTTTTTTACTGGCTCAAAATAAATTAGTAGCCTTGCAATAAGTCTCAACTTCCAATTACTGTTTTTTAAATTTGGCTCTCTGATATGGATATTTTTTTGTGGTGAAGTTTTAGGGTTGGTGCAGAAAACTGCTGTGAACTGGTCTTAAAAAGTTAAAACTATAAATTAACTGGCTTTAAACACACTCAGCAAATCTAAAGAAATTTCAACCTTGAAATTATTGCTTTGTTTCTCACTTTTAGATTATGTGAAAAATAAATAAACTATTTTCAACAGCTCTAATGCTTTGCTGCTGACTCTGCTGATGCTGCTCATCCCAAAAAGTAGCCGATAGAATTTTTATATCCAGCCTCAAGAACGTAAACTCCAATTGTCCACCCATATCATGTCACCACAGCTGGGAACGATGAACGACAGTGACAGTAGCAGTAGGATGAATTCAATCAGATTTTTGTACAACAACATAATGTTTTAGTGTGTAAAAACATGAAAAGTATCATGTCCTCAACATCATCATTGCATCTTGCTTTTGTGACTAATTGGCTGATTGGAATAAGCATGAGCTATAAAAACTCTGAGAGATTGCACTATTTGTTAGCCCTGGTTTTCCAGGATGCTAAATAACTAAATGCATTGCTCAGTCATCAGTGTCAGTTGAAGTTAATTTTAAACATTTGGCCACTGTTATGATGTTTAACTGGTTTAAATAATAAGAAAGAAAAGATTGATGGACACTTTATGGACTGTGTAACTATTAAGAGTGAAAATGCTTGATCTTTGTTACTTTCACTTCACTGAAAAACAATTATTTAACGAA
This sequence comes from Clytia hemisphaerica, assembly GCF_902728285.1. Lineage (NCBI taxonomy): Eukaryota > Metazoa > Cnidaria > Hydrozoa > Leptothecata > Clytiidae > Clytia > Clytia hemisphaerica. Next base: position 1,062,829 of record NW_027103282.1, read on the forward strand.
AAGGGAGGGACAATTGAAGATAAAATGGTGAAATCAGCAAGAGGCAAAAATTGCGAAAAAATAAGAATTTGGGGAATACAATTGCTTTAGAGAGAACTTATTTTGGCAAGGAGCTAAATTAAATAGGATTTTTTATAAATGTGGTTTTGAAGAGAAATGCAATTTTTAATTTGGGCAAAAACTAATTTGGGCAAATAGCACAGTATATAAAGTGGTTCTTTTATTCTAAAAATTAGTGTTTCAAATAGAACTTTGGGGTTACTTAGGGGCCATCCACATAGTACGTACGCACTAAAATGTCAAAAATTGAGTATATATATACCCCTCCCCCTAGGAACAAGCGAATAATAATTCTCTTTTTATTCTCTTTCAATCAATTTTACAAGCAAAAAAAGGGCTGTGAATTTTTTTTCTGCGTACTTACTTTTTCTTTCGACCCCTCCCCTTCCCCTTCCCCTCTGTACGCAAGCATATGCTTTTGAGAAGACACCCCCTCTCCCCCTTAGTGCGTACGTACTATGTGGACGGCCCCTTAGGAAAATCACTGGAAATTTTAATTCTGGCAAGAACTTATTAGAGGCCCTTATTATGGTGAGGCATAGCCTGGGAATCCAAGCGTTAAACTTTTTTCACAGTCTAGTTTATGATATTTTTGCTGCTGGTTTAACGCTTGGTGCAGGTAACTCGCCTGCAGGGACATTTTTCCCTGCAATGCAGGTTCGGCCTGATTGGCCAGCTTTCGGCGTATTACTTAGCAGTACTTTCGCGCGCATTTTGATAATTTCGATGCGCGCGCATAATTTATGGAAAAAGCTGACTTTGCAGAAAAAAGGAAAACAAATGAAAATGAAAACATAGATTCATTTACAAAACAAAATGGCTGTTGACTGGAAGTCTAAATACATGTGGCTGATGTTTTGATGCGGTTTTTAGTAGTTTTGAAAGTCTTTAGAGCTTGTGAAAGAGTTTTTATGGTAAGTTGATTATGTGTGTTTGCCTGGGTTTCCAAAGTTCAGCAAGTCTGTCAACAAGGGTTCACACACAGACTGTTTATAACATTCTGTGTCAGACTAATCTACCTGTACCAAGCTCTATAATTTTAGAACTTTGTGAGGTGAGGTATTTTTTGTTTTTTCTAAAATTATGAGCTTGGATTCCCAGGCTAGGTGAGGCAGGGTGAGGAAGCAATTCTTTCAATTTTGGCGATAACTAATTTTGGTGAATTTTGTTCTGTTACTATATCATCATTCATTAAGAATTTATTTATTTATTTAGAACACATTGAATTATGTAAAATACCCATTCGAAGTTTTATGTAAATTTTAATGCTAGCTATGAATCATTGTATATAAACGATTTTCAACTCAGGGTTTTGATAATAAAAACATGGTGTAATAAGTTTTTTAGAGATTTGGTAGAAATCTGCAGGAATACATTTTACATGAAACTTTAATAAACTTGGAACATTTCGTTTTATTCAATTAACAAAAAAAGTAAGAATTATTTACTGGTCCTATCAGGGGGGTGAAGCAGTTAGTACAAGACATTATGCCTACTAACTGCTTTCTCGGAAGAAGTTAGTAACACCACCACCTTGGTACACTTAGTACAGTTAGTACTAACTGAATTTAGCCTTTAAAAAGGCTTTTGACCTTCATAAATTCAATAAAATAAAATTTAATATCTTAAAAATGATTCAATTTTCCATAGCTTTCAATAGGAAAAAACAACATTTTAGAAAATCAAATTTCAATTGCAACCAGCAAATTGTTTTTAAGATTTTAAAAAAAATTTCGAAAATTTGAAAAAAAAATCTACTTCCGAAAAATTTTTTTTGGTAAAATACGGCCATTTTGTTTAGAAATGAACCTGTGTTTTCATTTTCATTTGTTTATATTATTTTGCAATATCAGCTTTTTTACATAAATTATGCGCGCGCATAGAAAAATATCGAAAACCCCGCGAAAATTCTGCTCGGTGACTGGGCGCGTACTGACCAATTAGAGACACTCGCATATGCAGAGGAGTTAATTGGACCAGACCGTAAACCAGAGACAAGATTATAAAAAACCAGACGGTGAAATAATTTACAGTCTGGATATCCAGGCTACCTCCATCCCCCTGCTTGCCATCTTTTTCTTCTTGGATAGATCAAGATGTTGTTTTAATTTGATTCTCGTCGTAAAGGTCACGTTGAACAAGCGTAGAATATGAATGGATGATCTTTTGGATTCTTTGGTGTACAATGTTCCTTGGATTTGACAAAAATTTCTTAAGACCGAAAAGACGTCGTTGTTGATCTTATTTGTTAAGGCGACTGTTCAATCGATCAAACATTTTCTATAATCAACGCCACGCTTGGCTTCTTTTAATGAAAATGATGCGTCTTTCGTAAATTTAAAGACACCTCGATCACGTTTCGCCAAATTGAATGGGAACAACTCGTATACGTTCTTCAAATGTCCTAGGTTGTATGGAGTGGCTCGATGGTTAAGTTTTCGAGATGGCATTTCTCTGAAACAGACTTTTTTTTTTAATTTATTTTATAATGAATAGTATTATATGTAGTAGAATAAGGTAGAATTTAGGCAATTTTATCATTGTTGCATAGGGATTAAGATATTGTATTTCCAAACTCAAAATGAATATTAGAACTTAATTTTTTTTACCTGGAGTCAATAGTGGATCACGACAAAACAAAGCCGGTAGTCCCAGGGATTTTTTCCCTCAGTATCTCAATAAGGTCTTTTCTATCCTCAGATTTACCATATTCGCCTCGTAAACGCAGTTCCTCGGTGATTTCAATTTTAACTATTCCATCTAGCATACTAGTTGATCCTTTAAGAGCGCATTGTTCGTCATATCTTAACCCTATTCATACTAGGCTTTTAGGGGCGGTTCAGAACTAGGGGGGGGGGGCTTTTCCTGTACCACCCCTTAACTTTTGATCTAGTGGGTCTTTTTGGATGAAATTTGGCACACAAGATCCTTGTCACGTAAGGTAACTTTTTACAAAAATTTTTTTTTGATGACGTCACTCATCATGCCCAAAGTGAGCAAAAACCGAAATTTTCCATTGTTCTTATAAATAGCTATTGTATTCTAACAAAGGCTTTAGAAAAAAGTTGCCTGAGTTTAAAATGCTTATTCTATCCTAAATATTCAATAAATTACGGTTTAAACGATATATTTGACATTACAAAATAAATTTGTATTGGAAAAGTGTCAATTTTTGTGACACCTTACTGTCAGAAATGTCATCATGCTCAAGGTGTGAAAATATTTAGGTGTCAAATTTTTTTTATTTTGAAGCAAAATAAAAGTTAGGAATTTACAGAAAATTTCACGGCAAAAGCTCTATTATTTCAGGAGCTATTACCAATAGTTTGACTTCCGAACAGAAAGAGCCCCCCCCCCCTAGTACGAATAGGGTTAAGGAGAACATAGTATATCAGCTTTTAATGTATAATGGTTTCTGATGATAAAAACTATGATTTTTTTCCACAAAATACGAAAGTAATATATAGTAGACATAAAAAATACATACGTTTAGTGCAGGATCCGTTGATTCATTACCTTACCATTACCAAGAATACGCACTTGATTTCACAAACATACGTTGTTAACAACGTTCTTAACAACGTTCTTTCAATTTTGGATGCAAGAGTTTTCCGAGGGAAGTTTTTTTTCACGTAAACTAAATTGTTCATATTCTTTGCGTCAACATCACAGGCCCAGCAGAAAAGGCCTTTCTGATCTCCTGCCTCAAGCTGACAGGTTGGAGCGTCACCAAGTAGTAAAAAATGTATGTTGAAACTTTTATCGTAAGAAAAAATGGTTTTCTACGCAGATGATGTCGTGCTGAGATATGAAATATTTCAATGGAAATTGAAAGAAATTGCCAATTGAGTATCCCCTAGAATTTAGCCAGATAAGTTACCTGTCATTTAAAAAGGCAAGCTCGCAATGTATGGATGGATTGAAATAGTTGGACAATTGCATATTTAGTCGGCGTATGATGTGCAAAAATCTTATTATACATTATATCACTGAGTGTTTTCGAAAGTCTCCATAAATAGATTGAGGTGAATCCCTTAGTGATATCGATAATCTAATCTGTAAGGGCGCACAGTATAAAGACGGGACTCTAAGGACTCCTTAACATATTAATGAAAGTCTACCTTTAATAATGGTATTGTTCTTATAGTAAGACCCTCTGATATCGATAATCTTGTCTGTAAGCGTACAGTATATTCGATGCTCAATTCAATTATCATTTTTTGAGCGGTGCAAGGATGATTGTTTTCAATCACAGCTTATAAAAATGTAGCGTGCGTGGAAGAATAAAATACTATTTTCTTTTCAAAATGCAAGTACAATATCTAAATACGTCACATAAATACTTTTTCTTTTTAAAATGTAAGTTAGTAGGCACGCTATGTACAGTAACTAGCAAATAAGTTGTCACTAAAACATAAACAAAATTTTTACATCTTCTAGCAGGTGACGACGCATGTAACCTAGCAGAAGAGAAATGCAATGTTGGTTAAGTTGGTATACTCTCTTTAATCATTTTTCAACTTGATTATTATAGGAGCCAAGAACACGTTTGAATTTGTCAAAGAAAAATTTAATCGGGATATTTTTCGCAGAATTATTTTCAACAAATGATCTTTATGCTTTTATTTCAAGGAGAAGAACGCCCCGTTAAATGTTTACTGGATTCGCAGTCCTCGACTTCATTAAAAGAGACCAAACTTTGAAATCATTGATAAATTCTAAGAATACCACCCTCAAAAAGAATTTGGGCCATCTTACATGAATCCTATAAAGGATTAGTTGAAAATGCAGAAGAAAAGGAGATTTTCGGTTTGTCATACAATTAAAGTCAAAATTATACATTCGAGATCATTGAAGCTCTCACGTATACAGAAACAGTTGACCCAAAGGACATGACAAGTTTTGCTGGATTGCAGCAATAGACAAACCTATTTTGAGACGGTTCGCTACTGCATTCTTCCTGAAATGTTAGTGCTATTTCAAATGAAATTTTTCAACGAATCTTATAAGCAAGCTACTGAATAGCAAACCACGTGAATATACTTTCCAGTGTAAGCTCATTTTATTCAATTGGTTGGTTTAAACCGCCGGGGTGACTCATATTGTTTGACTAAATTTAACCAATTTGTGGAATCATAATTATGTTGTTGTAGAGACCGAGTGCAACATTGTAAATCGAAAAATAAAGGAAAAAAGAATGCCCTACAGAAGGAAGAGAATCTCTTGGAAAAACAAGTCGAGGTTATGAGGATGGCTGTGAATGTTTTGAAGGAGAGTTGTAATGGTCGAACAAACGATCAAGATGATGAGAATGAGGTGTTTGGAAGACTCATCACCACTACCATAAGAAAGATCCCAAGTGGAGAAAAGAAGGAAAATCTAAAATTAAAGTTGCAATCATATATGTGACTCCCCAAGCGATTTGAAGTACACAAAAGTCCGGTCGGCTAAAGCGGGTAAAAGACTGGTCTCATAGCGGGCGAAGTGAAATTTCAAGCGGCCTAACATTTTAGAAGATCGGCCATGAAGCGGCCAATGGAATTTTTCCAAGAACGGCCTCAAGGCCTCTATTAGAGATTTTTTCTTGATCGAGAGACCGGCCAAGCGGCCAGCGGCCTATTAGCGGCCTTCTTTAGGGATCTTCTCAAAAATATAATCGATTTCGTTTATGAAGTTCGATTAATGATTCGACTATTTAATCTCCCATATTCGATTATTTAATCCTTGTATTCGATTAATTAATCCTTTTTCGCTTATATCTTAGGGATCTTCTCAAAAATATAACCGAATTTCGGTAAAAAGTTTAGCTAATTCGGTAAAAGTAATTATTGAATTCGGCTTAAGCTTGTGGAATTCGGCTATAAAGAATTTTACATTGTCTAAAATAATAATAGAGAATTCCACTGACTGAGACGGGAATATGAACAAAACGAGGATCGTTCGTGGTGAGACAGGGTTATCTCGAAAATTGTTCTTTTAATTACTTACAGATTCTGAATTTGTTTATCTAGTATTTTTGAATAGCGAAATACTTTGCTCTCTTACATTTCTTTTCAAATCATATAATATAGAATTGGAAAGCAAGAAAAATGTCTCGAGAGACCAAATATATTGAGGTTCAGCCAAGCCCAGCATGACCCACAACAAACGACGGAGAGTGCAGACTTTTACTAAATGTTTGTTTACATTGAGCTCCCTCTGCGTGCTCTCCTTTGTGTTATCACGTGAACTTTTACCAAAAATAGTGATGAAATACACTCCTTCTGAGTGGGTTCTCTTTCTTTTCACGTGATTTTCACTTTTTCTCTCTCTTGCATACTAAAAGTTGCATCAAACATTCGAAACGTCACAAATCAGGAGCTTAGAAGAAAGCAAAGCCTGCGAGATGCCCTTTTGGAAGCTTTCCTTCTCTACTGGGGAAGCAATCATTTTATTTTATTTCACAACATTTGATGGCTTCTGAGGTCCTTCTTTATTTTGAGCGCTCTCCCTTTTATCTTTTTTTTTTGTTTTGCCCTTTTTGATTTCTGAAAAAATCTTTCTTTGTTCCAAATTTACTTGAAAATAAATGTAAGTAAATTGAAAAACAAAGCTAAGGGACGCTAATGGCCGCTAATGGCCACTAAAGGCCACTAAAGGCCACTAAAAGCCGCTTATGGCCGCTAATGGCAGCTAAGGGCCGCTAAGGGCCGCTGTTAGCGGCTTAAAACTTACTATGTGGCCGCTTCACTGTGGCCGCTTTTAATAAGCGGTCTCGCATCGGCCTTCTTCAATATCCGATCGGCCCAAAAGGTAAAAAGACCGGTCGAATAGAGGCCAAAGAAGATCGGTCTTTTTACCGATCGGACTTTTATGTACTTCAAATCGCTTGGGGAGTCACAACATATATATATTTTTAAAAGAGACAATTCTTTGTTCTAGGAACTCATTTTGTTTCTTACACTCTCAGGTAAAGGGAGGGGATGTAAGAATAGATTTCGGATTTTCCTCATTATAGAGGTATTCTCAAAAAAGAGTAAGTATCTGTCATCAATTTATTTCCCATAATATTATTTACTTTTTTCAACTGTTCTTTTGATTTTTGTAAAGAAAGGAAACATTAGTATCGAGAATAACTATAAATACCAGAATTCTTGTTTATTTTTACTAATGTTCTTTTCCAATGGTGTATAATTATTTTTTAGTAAAGCTTCAGTCTGGCTAAAGCCTATATAAAGCCTATAAAGACAGTGGGCAACCTTTCTAGAAGGATTTAGATTGATCTTTATCCGTAATTTTGGTAATCAGCAAAACTTGAATATGCAAAGGAACACTATTTGACTAATCTAATTGGATAAATCTTCACGAAATTCGATTTCGCGAGGCAAAATAATCACAAAACTTTCGGAATTTAATTTCATGCCTTGGCTAAAATTTTCTGAAAGTAGCACTGAAAACGGCCTATATCTATCCAAACACAATACTTTTTTATCACTCTGTTGGTCTATGACTTGTTACCACTTTCACGTCTACGATGGAGAACTTTTTTTCCGTATACGGTTGGAAATATCTTTTAAAGGTCGGCAATATCATTTGATGGTCGGCTATATCGTTTGATGGTTGGAAACATAAAAAAAATAGCCCCATTCTAAGATTTCAAAGCGCGCCATTCGAAACTGCTTCATCAGCAAATAAAATTTCCAAAGATGGTAGCCAAGCTGTGCTGTTGTACACACAAGGCAAGGTACACGTTTTCTCTGGATAAATATTTTGACTTTTCCATAGAGAGTTGTTCATTTCAAAGCCTGAATGAATTCTATTGATTATTTTTGTTTGGTTTGGTGTTATAATGGTTATAAAACACACTCATCTAGGTGGTATTTTAGGGTCCTCTCCACCACACACACATCACATCACATCATGATGATAGATATATACAATCAATACCAAGTTTTCTCCCATCATGGACTAGCCAATGAATTGGATATCGATTGATTACACGTTTGTTGTTTTTAAGAAACACACTTTTAAGAAACGTGAGGCTCAGAATGCCTAAAAACTAAGAAACATCTAAGAACCATGCTGAGGCTGAGAATGAGAAAAGAACATTTTTTAATTCGTTTTTTTTAAGAACCTTCCAATCCAGCCTTCCATAAGGCTGATTATGTCAAAAAGTTTAGAAACATGTAAGAAACATCTAAGGCTCAAAAGGCCAATTTCTTAAGAAACATTGAGGCTGCTTGGTAGAACCATTTTCTTACAAAAAAAACGTGTACCTATTTGATTATTGATCAGCAGCAGATTGACTGATCATTATAGATCATTTTTATCATTGATTGGCTTTTGTTCGTTAATGAACCTGCCAATCGATTGATCATTTAAGAGTCAACATTAAAGGAATAGTGTATTGCTACGCAAATCAAAATATTATGGTCACGTGTCTGGAATTTGATTGGTCGAACGGGATTTCACTTTCGTTTTCGTAATGTAAACAAACCGAAAAAAAATACTTTGCGACATAAAAAAGTTGGGAGGGGAATGAGAAATCTTTCGTGTAATTTCTTCTGTCTTGTATCATACTTATATGAAGGAAATTTTCTGTTTTGCTATGCCAAAATTGATTCACAAATGTAAATACTACACAAGAGTTTTTCTATACACAAAGAGATTGTGAGATGAGAAGATATAAACAGTTCTTTTTTGTTTTCCTGTGTTCTTTGTGTTTCATCAAGAGCAGATGAACAAAATAACAAATAGTAAATAATGCATAAAACATTTTTTGAAAAAAATAACATCACATTACAAAATTCCTGTATATACATTTGGATTTTGAAAACTATATAGGTATTTACAAATTCTTTATGGCTTCACTTTTATCAAGAGTGATGCAAAAGTATTTGAATAATAATATGACCTCCTCTTTGAAGTTGCCTTCCAAAATATTTCTTTCCATTCAAAAAAAAATTCTCAATTAAAGCACCCTCAGAGTTTTTCACACAGTAGCACTTCATAGGGAAAAAGGTTACCTAGAAAATAAAATTTTATCAATACTGTTGGTGAAAAAATACTTCCTTTTTTTAGCAGAAAATGTTTTAATATCTTAAAATTTTATCATTGAGTATATATGTATTTATCGTCACTTCATACAACACCAGTCACAATATTCCACAATCACTCAAGTTAACAACGTAAATAAAATGTAAACAGTTCTTCTTACAGCAGCATATCCATACCACTGTAAAAAATGCAGCTATGTCCATCCATAACGAAACAAACTGGTACATGAAAAATATGTTCAACTGTTCCCAAATCATAGCATGTACGAGGACTTTCAAAAAGGATGCAGAGATATGTAGCTTCAGAGTCGAACCATGCCAGAAGCACAAGAAGACAAAGTCCCTTGATCGATGGTTTGATCTTAATTTTCAATGATACTACAGGATTTTAAATTTAATCAAATCAATGTGTCCTACTGCTACTTCCTCAACATTATTTCATAAAATTCCAAATCAGTACAATATGATGCTCAGAGTTTTTCGTTCATCGTAGAGTTACTTTTCACTTCATTTTATTTGGTTCGTGCAAAATCTCACGATACAGTGCTTTTATTATCGAGAAAATAATATCCGCGTTCCATGATTCTATCGAAGTATTCTGAAGTTATGTAGACTACAGTGTCCAGAGTTGATTTTTCAAGTCATTGGATGAACAAAAATGTCCCATATTTTGAAGTACGAACCATGAAAATCTTCTTTGAACATGACTTTCTTGTCTTGATGAGTTTGATTCACTTCTCAGATCCATATGCACACTTTCGAGAGAAAATAGAAATCTCTTTCTCCTCTTGAGTGTTCAAAATTGACTACATTGTTATTTAACTGAAAGCAAGAGAAGAGATAGTTCTGTATAAATTGGTTACTGTAGCAAAAGAATTCAATCTTGATATTAAATATCTTCTTGTATCTTCAGCATCATAGAAAAATAAACATTGAAACTTTGCACAAAGATAGTTGAATAAAAACACTTTATGATTTTGGTGCTTTACCTATTTGCTTGACACTTAAAAGTTTCACATTAAAAATCATATCCAGCTGAATCTCGAGCATCACTGAAAAATATGCTTTGAAACTTTCCATAATGATAGTTCAATAATAATATGACCTATTTCAGTTAATATTAACACTGCTCAGCCACAAAATGATCAATAAAGATCTCGTAAACATTACAGTTTTTCTCAATAAGGATTTTCCAGTCGCCATTTTCTTCTAGCTCGTTTTTTGAGCAAGACTAGAATCTCGTTCGGTTTTCTCGCGCCCTTGACGGGAAATACTCACTCGGGTAGTTTCACTTTTTGCGGGAAAAACATGAGCGAGTTTCTTTGCTGTCGAGTTCAACTGTAGCAATACACTATTCCTTTAAATTGGTAATCGAGCTCGAGAGAGCCCAGTTCTCAATAAAAAAAATGCCGAGTATCAATAACTTATCAATTATCTAAATCATTCAATATTTAGTCCATTGATAGGGCAATATGCTTTTGAAATAGAGAAAAAATACAAATTTTCATCACACCCTCTTATTCTAATCTCACAGAATTACAGGAATTTGATTATTCGAGAAGGATTTTAAGGATAACAATTAATGAATGTCCTTCAGACTCAACAAATTACAATTTTTCCTTGTTACTCGAGTGATGAATCGTTAATTGTACTCAAAAATGTGCGACAAGATTGTATTAATGGTGTAGCTATTTCTTTCTTGCAACACAGGTCTACTGAGAATTATCATTAATCAAGTCAAGCTCTTTGAAAGCGAAGATGTCACAAAATGAGGGTAATGAATTCTATCTATATGTAGATCGGCTACGATTAATGTTTGACGTTTACTCTAGATCTTTTCCCTCTCAACTCGATTTCTATAATTATGAATTCCTCTGAAGTAAACAAAACAAAGAGCAACTGGAAAGTGAATGTCAATCAAAATGGTAGTGTGATCACATAAAGGACTATTTTGAAACAACTGACTGAAGTAGTTTCAATTTTTTTTAAATGAATTAGACCTTTTTTACAAATATATAAATATTGTCTCTAATTTCTTAACTGAAAACCTTTAATGATTTTCTTTATTCAACTTAAAAATGTTACTAACCATTTGAGAATGATTTGTTTGTGGTTAGATCATGATAATGATTAGATGACCCACTTTAGCCTATAATTATTCATCTTTGCCAATTTAAAATGTTTGTTAGTAACATTTATCTTTTTAGAAGCACAAGTAAATTCTGCGGCTGGGTCCACTTTGACATCTAGTGATGATGAAGTGGCAAATGGTCTTTTTCATTTACTGTCAATTGGGGTTACTTTCATAAGTGAGGGGTAACTTTTATCACTTCCAAACAGCAGACTGTTCTGGTCTGCAATTTGTAAATTTAGCTAGAATGTAAACAATCCATGTCATGACTTTTGGCTTTTATTAATTGGGGACCAGAAAATGTTGTGGGGTGCAGTTGATGAACGTTACCCCTCACGTATGAAAGTAACCCCAATTGACAGTAAAATTTTCAGGGAGTTTTGATTTAAACAATATCAATTCTTCTCTTCCAACATTATCTTTACATTTAGAAGTATCCTTATCATTGATTTTTGAAATTTTTCACATTTTCTAACCCTCCAACTTATTTATTATTTATGGGAAAGTATTTTTCATATATCAAAGTATTTTTACTAAGTATATTATGTACCTAGATTAGATGTTTACTATCTTTAGACCTTGAGGCAAGTATGTTATGATTCAAAATCATCAAAGAATTAATAAAAAGTAATAAATGACATCATCAATTTTTTTACAGGGCTAGGTACAGTTCAGCTCAAAAAGAAGACGAACGGCTATCATTTGTACTTAAAGAAGAAATCTGTAAGTAGAAACAGCATCCTAGAGGAACTACATTTTAAAACACTCCATGGGAAAAATCACTTCATAGTTGTTTTCAAGTAGGACAAAGATATACTTTTCTATATTTTTCAAATCGTAGAAATCACTAGTGGAGGAAACAGAGCAACAGAAGAAGCATCCCCCAACGATTCAAGAGATCAGCAAGATAGCAGGAAAGAGTTGGAAAGGTATACTCATAATAGTTTTCATTGCTTGGTTTATATTTGGACCAAATCCTGAAATCGGTTTTTCTGATAGTCTTAAAATAGTTCTGTAAAAACTACAGTAATTCTAGCAGAAACTTTCCTTAACCCTATTTTTATCAGGGGGGGTGTTTTCCACCAGGCTTGCACTCTTTTGCTAATAGCTCACTGAAAAATTTTTTTAACACTCTGAAAGTTTTTGACTTTTAATATAATCCTATTAGCAGCATATATACCAAATTTTACAATTATACACCGACCAGATCAGGTTTTATGACTTTTTTGTGCAGGCATATCATAAAATCAAGCTAAAACCCTGTAAAATCCCAGAATCTTAAATTTAGCATAACTTTGGATCTAGGCATCCAACTGACTTCAAATTTTGACAGGTTTTAGGTATCAATGATAAATTTTAAAAAATATTTTAAAAATTTTCAAAAACTGCTGACGTCATCAAAAATGACGTCATAATTTTTTGAAACAATTTACTCATTTTCTGCATGGATTTTAAACCTCGATTTTATTAGTATGTTAAAAACCGGCAAATATATTAAACATATTCTTTTTGGCTTTTAGAAATTTAAAACAGAATTGAAAAATCTCCATTCGTTAAACTTTAACTGCTATTTTATTGAATATTACTTTATCATTGGTAAGCGTTAATTGTGAAACTTTGCGATGACGTCATCATCTTTGTGATGATGTCATCAACCCAAATTTTTTTCTATGAACTCCTTTTATGGTAGAGAACATTTGTGCCAAATTTCAAGTCCATACCTTTTCTAAATCAAAAGTTAAGCAAGGCTGGTGGAAAACACCCCCCCTTGAGAATACAAAATCCGAAAAAGCCTGATAATAATAGGGTTAAGACCTTTTCTATAGGAATTACTGTCACAGGAAAGCTTTCTGCATTTTCCAATTTTAAGGTGGAGAAATTGATAAGAGAACTGCATTAGTTTAATAGGATTGAAATGAGCCTTGAGCCCCCCCCCCCCCCCCTAAATGGTGTATATTTGACCATTTGTTCACTTCTATGTAGGAATGGATCAAGAAAGGCAAAGCAGAGAGAGATGAACATGAGCCTAAGGAATTCAAATGTCGAAAACGTGGAAAGAAATTTAACGAAGAGAAATATCTTAGAACCCACGATAAAATATATTAATGTGCTGTCTGTGGCAAGAGGTTTGGCACCCCTCAAATATTGAAAGTACACAGCAAAAGTCACAGCAAGTCGTATGAATGTGCATGTGGTAGATTCTTTGGGGTCAAGTACAATTTCCAGCGACATAAAAAAAATGTACACAAAATAGGGTTGTAACGTTTGTATAAACTGTGAAACAGACAGCATGTTTGTTAAATGTATACTGGAAAAAGTAAGGTGGAAATATAAACATTTCGACGTTGCTGATGCATCATTACTCGGCTATCCACTCTCAGCTATCTTTAATATATTTTGACTTCTACCTCTTGAGACGGTACAAAGTCATGCTTGAACTTAGTAGTTTTTTAAAGGTAATTTTTACTTCTAACTTTTTTGCTGTACTCTGTAGACAGTAAATAGTAAATATACTTCGAACATAGTAAATATATACTTTATAACTTTCTTTTAAAAAACGTTCTTTCGTCACTTTTCCTAGCCTGGATATCCAGGTTGTAAACTATTTCACAGTCTAGTTTTTGATATTTTATGTTCTGGTTTACAGCCTGGTCTCCCTAGTGCGATTTGCATTCTCTTTAAGAGAATGCAGTCCGCTTGCTCGCGCTCACTTCGCTAAAACCGTAAGGTCCAATCTACACGGCGTTGAGCAATTCTAAAGCAAAAATAGGATAGTCCTCCAGTTGCTAGCAATGAAGATAGGGCTTTCTGTTACATGAAAAAGAAGAAAACAGAGGCAAGTTCATTTTCCAAGAAAACATGGTTGGTCATGATAATGCATGCAAACTTTTTTATGGACTTTGGTGTAATCTTTGGACGTTTTAAATAGTTTTAGATCTTGTAAGACTGCTTTTTATAAATTTCTGTTTTGTTGCCCTGGGTTGGCTGGGAAACATGGGTTTTCATTTTCATTCTCTAGGGAGACCAAGCTCTATAATTTTAGAACTTTGTATGTTCAGGTGAATTTTGTTTTTTCTAAAATTTTGAGCTTGGATATCCTTTCTCTCCTTTCTCTAGGATCCAGAATTCAAGGTTTATATTTTACATTGTTGTTTACTAATTCAGCTACCTTCAAAGGGGGCTATTTTCTGGGGAACTAATTTCCCTTGAGGTATTTTATTGATAACACTTCCCAGTTTCGAAAATTAAAGTATACGACGCTTTTTCAAGAAGAAACTCAGCAAATTTGTGACATGTCTGGTATTGGATGATTTGCTTTCCGGCTGGACATTTTGATGGAAGGTGATTGTCTTGTCCGGACTCGGAGTCGCAGATATTGCACAGTCTTTTGGCTGGGTTGTTGTAGTAGCCTGATCTGCCTTTGCAGATATGGCAAATTGAGATTAGATAAAGGAGATGACTTTTTAAATCAGGAATTTGCACCACCTCCTCAGAAATTCAAAGAAAAGCCTGAGAATGAGAGTGCTCAAGAAATTGAAGACCTTGAACAAAAAACTCAAAATCTCGTTGTCTGGTTCAACAAAGAAAGCCAAGACAAGGCAAAAAATTCCAAAGAACTGAAAGAAATTAAAAAAGACACAAATTCTCTTTCTCGTCGACTTGATAAAGCACTGACAAAAATTAATACCCGCAATGTCAACAAAAAGAATTAACAGACAAAAAGAAAAAACAATTGAATTTGAGGAAATGCTAGGTAAAAAACAAGAAGAAATGGACAGTCTTTAAGAAAACTTTTTAAAAATTGATCAAAGACTAAAAAAAAATTGAAGAGTAACAGCCGGTTCCGCAAATCTCTTTGTGTTTGGAAGAAAAAAGCAAGAAGGCTCAGAAAAAAAGAAAATGCTAGAGAAGAAACAGTTTTTCAATCTTATGTGAAAGAGCTTAAATAATTTGCCAGTTCTTACTGCTGTCAAGCATGATTTAAAATGTTCATAATTTATGTAGAATGCCGAGCTATGGGATTAATTAACAAACTTGTCACTGGTCCCTTATGGAGAAAAATGGCAGAAGAAAAGTCTGCCATAGATATGTCTGAACACTACCAAAACATGTATGAGTGCTTCAAACCCAGACTGTTTTATTGAAGGAAAGGAGTCTCTTTTTGAAAACCTCCTGCATAAGGATGATATTTTTGAAGCCTTGATTGTGCCTAATGAAGTTGATTTTGATCTTTTGAAGCAACTTTTAGGTATTGTTTTCACTACATTTATTTGTAATGATCTCTGAGCAAATGCTCCATGAGTATTTGCACAGGAAATACAAATCTCCTTCTGCCCAAATAGCTAAAGAGGCAAAAAATGTTCCAACAACAAATGTACCTGCAGAAAGAGACTTTGGACTTCTTGATAGGTTGCTTAAGAGCAAGCCTAAACCCCTTGATTTAGTTTATTAGGGGTTAATAATGTGTAAAACAAATGGCACAAAAGAATGGCTGGACAAATTAAGCCCTTCAAAATTAGCTGAAGTAATGAAAGCTGCTGGACTTTCTAAACCACAGCAAAGGATGTGGAAAAGGAAAAGGAAAAATTAACGAGATTCGGGCTGAAAATCAGGCACAAAAGAAACAAAAGCTTATTGCTGACAAAGAGCAGCTCACTATTTCAATCCAGCAACATGGTTGTTTAAGGGTATATTCTGTAAAGCTTAAGTCTGCTTTAGAAAAACTGAGTACTGATGAATTAAAAAGAGAGGCTTTGAAATGTCAATAACAATTTAGGAAAAATGTAATAAATAGTAACGCTGAAAAGAACACTTTTTTACATGACTACTTTACTGATTCTTAAAATAAACCAATAGATGAACTCCAAGAAAATTTAATCAAAATAATAGAATGGAAGGTTTCTGAACCGGCAGAAAGAGATTTCAGTACTCCAGTCATCCTAATTGATGATTTGGTGCAGCAAGAGAGAAAAAAACTTCTTGCAGTAGCCAAAGAAATTAAAGATTGCTTTTTGGGCGGTAAGCCAAAAAGTTAAAAAAAAGGTTTCTAGGGAGGACAAAATAAAAAATCATCAAGCTCCCAAGCTACCAAAAAACAAAAAATAAATCACTTAAAAGGAAAAGTGGTGTTGCAAAAGGTTCCTCTGGAACATCTAAAAAGAAAAAAAGTGATCTCTTTTCTCTTGAACATGTGCCAATCATTTCTTCTCCAACAGATCTAGTAGGAAAACTTGTTGAACATCTCATCCAACTCTCTGTGTCTAGCAAAAATGAAATGGAATGGCATAAAGGCCTTGTTCATGAAATAAAATAGGACTCAAAGGATGATGAAGGTGACACATCTGTTTATAATTTATACCACGATTTAAAAAATGACGAGCTAAAATTGATCCAAGTAACATCTGAAGACTTTGAAAGTGCTGATATGATGGAGTGCCTTTATGCAGATGAGAACAGTGGTCTTGAAAATTGGTGGAAAGGACAGGTTGATGATATTGTTGAAAATAGCGATCCAAACATGTATTCTATAACAGTAGTTGAATTTGCTTTTTTGACAACTTCAGTATTGAAGGGTGAAATTTAGTTTCAATATTGTGCATGTTTACAGCAGCAGCATAACATAACAGGACCATTAATAATACAATGGAAGTGAGGTCCGCGGTATCTCACATTTTATTATATAAAGACCAATTTTTGGCTTACAATTTCCCCTAAAATATTGAATGTCAAGCAAATTCTGAACCAAAAAAAAAATATTGAAATGCTTGAAGCATTAATGATTAATGGTAGAGATTGATTAAACTAAAAAGCAGGTACATCATACGAGAAAGAGTTGTTTCTGTGTCCAGGTATGACATTCTACAACCCTTCCCCTTTAATTACACAAAAACAGTTGATAATTATTTTCTGTCTGTTTTTCTATTCACTTCTTTCAGCAATAACATAAAAAAATGATGGAACCATTGGAGGACCTTCCAAATCTACCTTTACCAGCCTCTCCAATTGCATATGTAAGAATTGAATTAATTATTATCTTGTTTGACTGGCTGTTTTGTAGTTCATCTTGCTCTTTCCCATAATATTCTATATAACCTGTAGAGTTTATGTTTTCATCAGGTTTTGGATGGTGGTAAAGTTGGAGTTACAGCAGAGCATGTCGTCCTATTGGTCAAGGACACTGAACAGGTGTCCAATGATGGCCAAGATTCAGATGAAACAGATTCTTTAGTAGGGGAAGTCGATGAACATTTAGTAGTATATAATGTGTTGCCAGTACAACAGATGTAGTGCAACAGCAACAAGTAGAAGGACAGCAACAAGTCAATGTAGAACATCAATTAGATGAAGATGTAGATCAACAGCAAATAAACCAGGTTTATCAAGTAAATTAGATTAATAATCAAGTAAATCAGGTTGCTGGTAATCCAAATCGTGGTTGTGGCGCTGGCAATCCAATCGTGGTTGTGGCGCTGGCAATCCAAATCGTGGTTGTGGCGCTGGCAATCCAAATCGTGGTCGTGGCGCTTGCAATCCAAATCGTGGTTTCCATCCATCCAAACCCAATTGATACGGTCTACTTGTTGTTGACGACAATAAATGATTTTTTTTTAAATTTTTACTATTTGTTACTACATCTGCAATGAGAAAAGAAAGTATTGGTAATTCTAAATGTGGTAATGTTTCATATTTTCATGTTTCTCATTTTATAGATTAGCAACTACTTCTTGCTGAAATTTCTTGCTGAAATAAATAAACATTTTATATTTTTAGAGCAACTTTTCGATTGAAAGTAGAAAATCTTTTTCAATACTTTGAAGATTTCTTTAATAATTTTTATTTTGAAACGGGTGAAACATCTGTGTTAAATGAATTAACAGTTAAATTTGATTTTATTATGTTTTCTCGTTACAGTGAACGAAGTAAAAGCTCAACAAAGCCTGGATATTTCTTTTATTGTAATCAATGGATTTGACCATCAAAAGAGAGTGAGCTTGATCTTTCCACATAGCATAAATCCCATAGTATGATGCATTTTACAGATCAGTCTTTAAAATACGACTCAATGGTCCGAAAAAGATGAATTTTGAATTTGACCCATTTTTTTCAATCCTTGTTAGTATGCAAATTTTCAGCTGAAACCAAGCATGGAAACATGTATTTTCCATAGCATAGTGTATTTTACAGACCGGTCTGTAAAATACCACCCAGTGGTCCGAAAAGTATGAAATTTTAAATTTGACTCATTTTCATCAATACCTGTGCACCCAAAAGTCGGGTGCTGTCGGGTGCTGAAATTTCTAAATTTTCGAAAACACCAGACACCCAACACCCGACATCGCCCCATAGGCGTTTGGCGGTTTCCGGCCCGTTATTATTTTATCGCTACATTTCCGAGCGACCACTTTGAGTTCGCCCATCGTCCGCTGATTTCGTGGCCACCTTCACTTTTCGTACATAGTGTGCTAGTAGGTTGGTTCCCCCCCCTAGAAAATGGAAAAAAATCCCTCTCCCCCCTTTTTAAATTCCCCCTCCTGAGATTTGAAAAAAAAATCCCCCCCCCTAGAATTTTTTTTTCAATTTTTGCTCTTGATGCTTCTATTCACGTTATCTCTGTTATATATACAATGAAAAATTTAAAAAAAGTTTCCACAGAGTGAAATGAAAAGTTAAAAATGAACTGCTAATGAAAGATAACTTCTAATCAATTTATTTACAAAGCGATAGGCCACACCAGAAAGATGCAAACTAGCTGGTGTCTTTTTCTAATATTTTTTTATCTCCTCCACATATTCAGCTGATCCTTTAACAGGAAGCTTGAGTGTTGCAAAGATGTAGAGCGTCTCTATGTTTTTTGGAGAAAGATGATTTCTCCTTGGGGAGCAAACCATTTGAAGAAATGAATAACTTCGCTCTAGTGGGGAAGTGTTTGATTGTGTTGCCAACAAAATCATGATGAGGGCACTGAAATGTGGAAACATTATTCCAGTGTCCCCTGATAATAACATATCACTGAGCACTTCCATCTGCTCAGTATGGCTTTTGCCTTCTGTCATCTTCTTCATCATCCATCTTCTTGACAAGAGAGGCCACAAACCTCTTATTTTCTCGACTAATTCTTCTTTGCTACACCCAATCACTTGTGGATAATGCAGGTTGATTCTAAAAATAACAGACATTAAATTCAAATGGTAATAGACAATGGATAGATGTTAGTTTCAATTTCTACATTCTGGGAAGTTCCTTGATCATTGGTAAAAATTGGCAAAAACCTGAACAAATCATAATCATCTGGCACAAACACAATAATTACTTACTTGCAAACTTGCCATTCAGCTTTAGTGGCTTTCTTGTCGTCAACTGATTTTAAGATCTGATGTTTCCTGGTGATTGTGAAGGATTTAATTAATGGCATCAGCTTTTCAATTTGATTGTTTATCTGATGAGAGAAGATTACCATTTTCGAATGATTTTTAACAATATTCATTATATTTTTTTATAAAATCATAAAACCAACATAACTTTTTTGTAAAAGATACAGAAGGTCTGAGGTCTAATCCTGACCAGGCATAGTAAAATGTTGTCTCGTCAACTTGACTTCGGATGTTTTCTTCAATGTTTTGGAGGATTTCTTTCTTTATATTTTCAAGTTTTGATTTCAAATTTTCTTTGCGTTGGTCTTTAGATACGTTTTTCGTTGGCTTGTGAGAATTTGTCAGTCTAAGTGAATGGAGATTGCCATTGAGTCCCTAAAAATTCAAAATTTTTATAAGTGAATTAACAAGTTTGCACAGGTGGGATTAATATTTCGAAACTTTATGTTGAGAATTTTCAGTTTTCAACATTCTTACAGTAATAGATTTTTATTACCTCTTTAAAATCTACATTTCCATTGGAGTCAATATCTATTGATTGGAGAAATTGGTCAGCATTGGGTGTTTTCAAATTACGAACATTTTTTTTTTCTTTTTTTTTTCGTTTCTCTCTAATCACCAAAAATATGGTATAATATATAACTCTTGTTTGAAAAAATAATTTCGTTTTTATTTACTTTTTTTTATAGACTAACTGTCAAACGAGTTGGAGTGACTTCGCTTCCCTGGGGGGGGGGGGGGGGCGGGCTCATAGATCCGCTACAGGGCCTATCCGTATGGAAGTATGATATGCCCTAGGGAAAGCCAGGTCATCTCGCTTACCCGTATAAAATAAAAAGGGAATCACCTAGGATGAGCCCGCTGATATGTGTCACCTAACAAAGAAACTGTGATTCCCTGACATTTGTGGCAGTAGTTTGAGCTGTTTCATAAGTCATACTGACCAAGATAGCAGATTTGTCAATTGATCTGAGATATTTGTTGTAAAATCCACGTCAGTCATCAGCTGCAAAATAAATAAGAAAAATTTTGGTTTAGTGGAGCTAAATCAAACTTTAATATTTAAAAGAAACGTTGGTGCTAGCTATCAATTGTGGGGTAATCAATTACACTGTACTGATGTTATATTATGGTGAATGTGTTAGTGAAATATGAAGGAATAACATGATAGGGTTGATTTCTAATAATTTGGTGGTCGACTTGTTATTGCAGCATCATCCAACTTTGGCAAGTGTTTGTAGATTTCTTGAAATGCATTATTTTCTACATTTATGTATTCAGCCATCATGTCGAATAGAGAATCAACCAAGTCGTAAGCATTGACACCTCCTTTAAGATGATTCAACTTGTAAGGTACAAGAACAGGTTTGTACTTCTCTGTATCCACACCTAGTGATTAAAAGATGTATGGAAACATACAGTAATAACTTGAGATTAAAATTTTAGTGGCTTAATGTGGATTTGAAAAGCACTGCATGAAAAACTGGGATTACCCAATTCTGCACTGTACGTAAATTTGATTTATTTTGGCATTTCCCAGTAGAAATATCATTTCTTGGAAATATGGTATTTCTTTTGTAGTAAATATAAAATAAACACATGTTCATTCATATTTTCACATGCCGAAATTTCACATTCAGACATTTCCTCAAAATAAATACCATATTTACTACAAAAGTAAACGCGACAGAAATTTCACATTCAGACGTTTTCTGACCTTTCTCAAACGGATTTCTACAGATTTAAGAAAACCGAAATCCCAGTTTTTCATGCAGTGAACGAGTATTTGTACGGATTTCTAAATGAGGAACTTGTCTGACAGACCATAAATCCACAAAAACAAAAAAAGAATAAATTTTTCATACCATTGAGATATATTCCATTGAATTCCATGCTCAATTTTGTGATGCCATCGTGCATGAAGCCCCAGTATGGTGACCGCTTGATTATCCCATAACTTGGGTTTTTGTCTTTCTGGTATGCCTCCAAAAGGCAACCTTCCCAGTCGTGGATATTATTTTTGTCTAACGAACATTTGGGTGGTTGGAGAAGATGGACCTCAGACTTTTCAGGAAATTGCTGTTGCAACCCAGCTTTTTGGATCAAGTAGTGGTTGTAAATACCTCTGTAGGAGGTGTTGTAAATCTCAATTGTGATAGATTCTGAAATGCACTTATTTAAGCTATTGTGGACTATAGATAGTGCAACCCTTTAGCTATTTTGTCCATTTCAGACGTGGACTTTTGACTGGCTCTCAATTTACTGTCAATAAAAGTGGAAATGTTCATATATTTATATTTCTTATGGTACTTCCCAATCAGTGTTGTTTGATTTTCTGAGGATGAAGTGGCTTCCAGTGGTTTTGGCTTTTCCAAATTGAGTATCTTTTTCTTTGGGGTGGTTTCATTGTTACCATCAAGGGCTTGTTCCAGTAGGTTGATGCGAGTTTGAATTTTGCTATTCATGGTTCCTTCTTCAGTGTATTGCCCAGGATGCATTCCTTTGATGTGAGCTTCAGGGGACCGAATGAAGCGTCGTTTATTGGGACCTGTTGGTTAAGAACACATTAACATTGTAGAATAATACATTGAGTATGAAATTCAAGCATGTATATATTTTAGATTTTAGTTTAGACAAAGTTAGCTACAGAGATTAGAAAAAATATTTTTCCACAGTAGAAAAAAATAATGTACCCAGATTTTTTCTCCCCCCCCCCTAGACTTTTTGGGCCATTTTTTCTCCCCTCCTTTTGATTACCCCCGCCCTAGATTTTTGAAAACCATTTTGCCCCCCCCCCTTTTCCTATTTTCTGAAGAAAAAAAACCCCTCCTTTTAAAAGGGGGGGGGGAGGACACTATGCCGTAGTACTTATTCCACAAAATCGAGTTTAAATTAAGTAAGTAAAGGCACGGACTATCCAGCGAAATGAAATACATACATAAAATCAAAGGCTATTGCAAAAGAAGAGCTTGCTTCAACCAGCGCAAAATTGGTGTGCTAAATATTTGGTTGGGAAGTACCTAAACCAACAGACTTCCAAGTCTGTGTCACCTTCTGACTGAAAGCAGTTCAATGAAACGTTCTAAGCTATGTAGCTACTTGCCACTGCAACCTAAGTAAACTTTTAGTAAAGATGGTGGTCCTGTCATAAACTATTGCATTGCTGTGGATTGCTTAAAGAACATATTCATGATGGCTGCTCCTTTTATCGGGGATCTACCACGAATAATGACCCAAAAGCAATTACACTGGCTACGTAAGCTAGTAAAGTCGTCAATCCCACTGCTCACTGTTTGGGTGATTATGTTGTCACATTCCTATCTGTATGTGACGTATATGAAATGGGGCCTGAGTTTGGTTTCTTGACTCGAGACATCGATACCAACAATAAATCCGATCAAGCTTTTGCAGAAAGGTTAATATCAGCAGAATGCATTTCCAGGCTCAAATTAATACATTGGTTAAAAGCTACACAATTTTTCATCTTATGTGGTAAATTGGGCTGTCAAGGCTGGTGAAATACTGATCTTAGTGTCATACAACGAATTGGCTTTTGTTATTATGTCTGCAAAGCACTATTATCTTGGCACTTATGGATCAAATTGGTCAAGCTAAATTTGAAATCATGTTTCATTCCAATGGAGCTCCTTAGAGACACTGTTCTGATGTGTTCATTGGTGTGTTTGGGTTCAAACTCTTTCAGCCTAATGTTCCCTTCCTTCCTTGGAAATGGTCAGAATACTCCTGTTGGGAACTATTACAGCTATGTTTGGTAAGTCTTCATAAGAAGTATACAGTAATTCAAAAAATTTAATTTAAAGGGTGTGTAGCCCAAAACAAGGCTAAAACTTTTCTTTTAACAAGAACTTTAATTTTTATGTTTACAATTGGGCCTACGAGTAATTCAAAAGATACTAAAGTTGAGCCAGTGCGGTTAGCACAACAGTTTTATAAACGTTATCTTTTATTAATGGGTTTTGCTGGTTTTCCCAAATGATACTTTACAGGCTTGGTATAATAGATTGATAAGTTGTGTTGGTTACATTCAAAACATAAATACTTACCTTAAAATGATTTTTTTTCAGGATTTATGTATGACAATAATGATGAATTTAGCGCGCTTCAATTTTCGGAAAGAACAGCAAAACTGGCTTGACAACAAAAGGTTAACCTTGGTGGAAATATTTCAGACCCTCGCAACAATCATAAGGAAAACCACTGGAACCACCCTGAAAATCCAACTCCTGAAAAGTATCCACACCTGTTTGATCACAACTGGACTTTGTTGGATCTTTTATCGCATCTGGAAAGAGTTGATGCATCATTGATTTGCAGATTTTAAACGTCTGGGAATATTATCAGAGCAATCACTTTACAAAGTATTCACTTATTTTATAGTGAAATTAGTTGAATTTGAACACAACTGGACTGAAATCTTTGGGAATTATTTTTGAAGACACATTTTGCTGTTTTCCTTTCCATCCCTACTGCCTATTCCAGACAGGTGAGATGGAGTTTTTATAAGATACTTTAATGACCCATTCAATAGTTATACCAGGTAAATTGATCTCGAGTGAATCAATGAGCCGGAAAATGTGGGTCAGCAAAATATACCGAATTTCGAGATTTTAACGAAAGTGATTTTCGAGGTGTATTTTTGAGTTACTTACCAATTTGAAGATAGTGAAATAAGTTTTTTTTATAAAATATAACCTTTATTCTCTCTTTTAAAAGAAAAATCATGTCTCTAGATGCCTTTTTGCGCTCAGAATTTGAGTTCAAAGTTTGGTCCTAAAACTGCAGTTTTTCTAAAAGTGACGCTGACAATGACTCTTCTGACCTAAATCCTTCTGAATTTTGTAGGCCTATTTAGGGGGAATCGAACCCAGGGTCGGGGCTAATTTCTAAAGCCTTTGAAAAAATACTAATTCATTTTGAATGTCAGAAAAAACAGATCTTTCAACTTTACCCATCATTAGGTCCGCAATTTTATCTACTTTTTGAAAAGTACAAAGTTGCTATCCTCCTGAGGTCCAACCTTTTGCACTTTGTAATATGCTGCTACTTCGTACCTTTTCTTTAAAAATTAGCAAAAACCCCCCGGAAATTCATCAAAAAACAATTTACAGACCAGACGAAAATTTTCCCGCCAAAATAATTTTGACGAAATATTTTTCGGAGGCGAGAGTCAGTCGGCAACGCAAAAATTTTATTATACGCTACCATTTTTTGATACTCTTTTCAATATTGAAACCGCTTCGTACTTTTTTCGGCACCGGATCGAAAAGAAAGCCGTGGTAGAGGACGATGAAAACCGTATTCATATTAGCAGTAAAGTACCCTAATGGAAAATTTCAATCGCAATCAAGATTCTGGTGGACAGTGAACATTTCATTTTGACAGGATATTATTATGATATATTTATAGCTGCTTTTGATTGTTAATTTACTAGAAAATATCTCTTTCTCTTCGTCTCCATTATATAATTGGAACATGTCTTGATTCCTGCGAAGAATTCACCTGGTAAGTTGAGAGTGAAACTACTGGCTTTCCTCTCTAAATGTGATCTTTTTTTATTCTTTCACTTTGCCCTTCCAATTTAAAAACATTAAACTTCACCTTACTGCTCCAAAGTGAAGAGAGGGTGAATGGGCTGTTCCAGTTTTAGTTCATTTTAGTCCCTTTATGTGAACGACATATAGAAGGATAGAACTGACGGAATTTCCTTACTTAACCTTAGGCGGTCATCGAAAAAATGCTCTGATCTGTACGCGTCACACAACGGGTGTTGTCAAAAAAATTCCCGGTTTATTTTAAAACACGCCAGTAATTCGAGGGCGGGGGTAACGCGAAAAAAACAATTTTAGATGGCCGCCAGCAGAGTGATTGAGAAAAAAGCTATACTTTAAATAAAAGAACAAATTATTTTTCCCGAATTTTTTTCCGCGTCTCCGCACCGGAAAATCAGCAAATAGTATGATGCGGGTGGGTGACGCGAATAGAACAATTTTTCGATGGCCGCCTTACTTAGCCAGGCAGTTAGCAAAAAGTTTGCGTCATTCGTAAAAAAATGTTTGGTTTACCGTCACCCGATCGATGATAATTCTACTGAAAAATCAGAAAACATTTTTCTTGACCAGCTGAAACCCACCATCACCCCTCTATGTTTTCTTTTTCAAGAGAAAAGCAAACACTTTCTCGCCAAAAAAAAATATTAAAAACTTTTTAATTCCATTTCTCCCGATTTCGAACTCTGATTTTCCATTGATATGGAGGACGTTCGTCAGAAATTTTTGCGCAGATACAAGTAGAAAATCTAAATATCACATTCAATCCATCATAACTTACCTTTTACAATCCCAAACTTGTTCACGTTCGAATCATAAACATCAAAACAAACCTGCAGAACTTTTGTGAAGTGAAAAAGAGGCTAAAGGGGGTAATGAAACACCCGTCCTTTTTAAAAGAAAATTCCACCGTCTCAGACTTTTTTGCTCAATAAACATATTTGCCCGACCAACCGACCCACTTTTTGATGGATGGAATGATGGGAACCAAGGATTTTTTTACGAAATGCCTTGAGAAAAATTGAGGAATTCCTGTTGCAAAATCTAAAAAAATCGCTAAATTATTAACCAATACTTAGGTATGGCCACTAAATCAGGGGAAATTTATGAAATCCGATACCTTTTGCCAAAACGTTGGCTGGAATTCAGCAAGAAATGTATTTTTGTGAATTTATCCACTAAAGGGGGTTTTCTTTCCAATGGCCTTATCATTCACAAACTTGTTGTGTGTGGCTGTTATTGGATAATAAAGAAGTGAATTGTGTCAGCAATAGCCGAATGCCAACGCGAGTTAGAATGGCTGATCACACTCCAAAAACCTTAATTTTAGTAATTTAGGTGTGTGATAAGCAGTGTCAAACGTATTGCCCTCACAATACTTTTTGACATGACATTGGTCAATATTTTCTGCCTTTGCCCTCATAAATAGTTGGTAAAGGGTTAGTAATAGCAGACAATTTGAGTGTAAATTATGAGAAGGTAATATTGACTAAATTCTTAATCATTTGTACACTAAATGTAGTTTAAATATTGAGAGTATTGCAAAGTAGACATAACTTGTTTTAAGTTAGTTAGTTTCAAGCTTATTGTTTCTAAAACATTGTATAAGTAATTACATTGATAATCCTACTCTCAATCAGAAGACTATCACATTTAAATCAATTAATTTGCAACATAATTAACCCTTTTCATTCTATATTTCAGCTCAATAACTAAAAAATCTAATGGATTGCATTAAAAATAATACTACCTTTAAATTTAATTACCTTAATTATATCAAGTTATTCTCTGGGACAAATTAGATTAGCCTTACACGGTGCAAGAATTTCGCTCAAAATCTCCAACTGACTGATTATTTTGAAAAACGGTAGTGAATTTTTTTACGGTAACAACAAAGGATTTCCCGCTTCAGTTCTCTTGTATTTTTATTTTTGTTTGCCGTGAAAGTTTGATTTTTGAAAAGTTTTCCCATGCAGAGCAATTTGTGGTTTGTAAAACTAGGGGGGACACCATCCGAAAAACTGAAGCAGGGGGGCTCATTAATTTTCCTGGAAAATTGGGGGGGGGTTAAGAGAATTTTAGAAAATTTAGTGTGAAAAGCTTGGGGGATGCCAGAAGGGGGGATCAGACTCCTTTCCGCACTATGGCCACTTTAGTCTTAGTGTCTTGAAAGTTTCCCATGGATTTCTAGATTTAGAGAAGATAAAATATTCTTAACAACTTCTCATAATAAAAATGATAAATTTCTTAAAGTGAACGATGAGAGAGATATGTATTTGATATTTTCTAATAAATTTCCTAATTCATTTTCATCTATAGACCTTAAAAATAGTATAGAAATGAATAATAACAACCACAGAAACCAGAAGATGGTAATTTGTTCATTTTGTGGTGAATTATTTCCAAAGGAAGAACAGGCTTTGCATATAATGAAACATAAACCCAAAGACGATGGTACAGCAGGATGCCATATATGCGAGAAAAGTTTCCGTGGTAACTATGAACTGAATGTGCATGTAAGAGTTGTTCACGATGGTGATTTATTTAAATGTGAAGATTGTCCCAAAGAGTTCAAGAGTTTACCACAAGAAAGTTGTTCACAAAATCGCATTACTAGAGGCAAAATTTGATACTTCATCAGAGGAAGGACCATGGTAAAAATCCCTTGAAGTGTAAAGTTTGTAATATTCCATTTAATTACCCTTGGATATTCAGAAAACATGAACAGGATTGCACAGTTAGACCAGGTCAGAATGTTAGAATATGGTTATGCCGATACTGTTTAAAAAAGTATAAAGAACGACATGAAATGAACTGTGAATCAAGAAAATAATCCCTTTTTGGATCAGCACCCTGTAATTTGAGTTGAGAAAAACTGTTTTTGTTTCGCACTTTTAGCTTTGTTGAAGTGAACTTTTTGGTTCTTGTATTCAATTTCATCATAATTTTTTGTTTCTCCATATTTCTGAGCTTAACATCAGTTTGATTTTGATCACTAATTATTTTTCTTTTTTTGTCATCATAATTTTTGTGCCTCTCGCTATTTTGACCTATTCTGAGCTTTCTTTTGTCCTTTCTAGCCCTTAAAAAGGTTCTATTGTTTAGCATCCGCATTATTATTATTTTTTTTTTAAAGAAAAGTATATTTATTTCATAGACTTTAGATCAATGTATATATTTATTTTTAACTGTACATATTATCATAGTTCATTTTGCCAGTCAACAGTGGTTCTGGAAAATATATTCTTTGATGAAAAAAATTTTTTTTGAACTGAATGAAGCACAATCAGTTTGAATTTGATCACTAATTATTTTTCTCTTTTGTCATCATAACATTTTGCCTCTCCGTATTTTGAGCTTGATGAAGCACCATCAGTTTGAATTTGAAAAAATAGAATTGTTTTCGCGGTAGACACTCACTTTTGGATTAAATTCTTTCATTTTCCTAGGGGATTTCAAGGATTTCTAGTAAAATTTCCAAATCGCGGTTTTTTCGCGGTAGACATCCAAAAACGCGAAAATTAGTTCCTGCGACAATTAGTTCTGCGAAAATTAGTTCCCTTAAGGTATTATCTTTTTTCTACAATTTAATTCCTGTCCGTTAACCTATGGAAAACTTTTAAAAAGTCTTTTTCCTCTGAGAATCACTTTCTTTAAAGTAAAAAAAACTGACATTAAGTTGTAGTTTATCCAGTGACATTATTTCAAGAACTTCGCATTATCTCTAGACTAGTCATAGCTTTAACTAACTGCCCCCTCTAAAAGTTAGAAAATGAAGCAACTTTCTCCAGAAGCAATTTTTTTGATTAATTTGAGCAAGATTTATTTTCTTCCTGAGCCGAAGCAACTTTCTCCCGAAGCAAATTTTTTAATCAATTTCAGCAAGATTTCTTTTCTTCCTGAGCCGAAGCAACTTTCTCCCGAAGCAAATTTTTTAATCAATTTCAGCAAGATTTCTTTTCTTCCTGAGCCGAAGCAACTTTCTCCCGAAGCAAATTTTTTAATCAATTTGCTGAGCAAGATTTCTTTTCTTCCTGAGCCGAAGCAACTTTCTCCCGAAGCAAATTTTTTAATCAATTTGAGCAAGATTTCTTTTCTTCCTGAGCCGAAGCAACTTTCTCCCGAAGCAAATTTTTTAATCAATTTGAGCAAGATTTCTTTTCTTCCTGAGCTGAAGCAACTTTCTCCCGAAGCAATTTTTTGACCGATTTGAGCAAGATTTCTTTTCTTCCTGAGCCGAAGCAACTTTCTCCCGAAGCAAATTTTTTAATCAATTTGAGCAAGATTTCTTTTCTTCCTGAGCCGAAGCAACTTTCTCCCGAAGCAAATTTTTAAATCAATTTGAGCAAGATTTTTCTTTCTTTTAAATTCAATTCAATAATATAAAATGACTAGATAATTACTAAACACTCTCTCTGAAACGCAGTAATTATTTTAAAATGGACCAAGTAAATTTCTATTGATTGACCTCTCGAAACTTTGTAACGCCTAAAGTAACGTATAACAGTAACAGGGTAATATTTTTTCCATTAGGTTATGACAACGTCAATTCTTGACCCGGCTACGTGTGGCTTTATGAAAGTAGTGACATTCACTCTGCTCAAGAATTCAACTGTGGATAATGACATATACGAAAGGTCTGAAAATTATATATTATAAAATTTTCTTTTTATTCTTTTATCTGGATGTTTTTATATCTAAGTTTGCTCTGAATCTTTCTGTAATATTATCGTTCAGTAGGACCCGTAGGACCAGTGTAATGTCCGTAGTGTTAATTTATGTTAAATTCCGTTTAATTGTGAAACTCTTAGAATTAATGTTTCGCATGGTTTATTCCAGGTTTACCGTGATATTCAAATCAATCAGAGGAGTAGGAGATCTTGATTATGGTATATTTTCGAGAAACTTTGTCAGGATCAAGGATCAGATTCACAAAAATGTTTGCAAGAAAGATCTTGAAGTTAAAGCAAAAGTTTTAGAAGTATTCAGCGAGGAAAACTGGTCATCTATAAGTGAATCTGACCAAGAATATCATTCTGTGTTCGATTGCTTTGGGTGTGTAACTAATGACGAGTTTCGCCTAGTTTTGGTACATTTGGTCAACAAGAAAGACACTGCAGCAATGAAAAAGGCTGAGCGTATCGGAATGTTTCGAGCGGTGGAAGTTTTGGAAAAAGCTAAACAGAAAAAGAAGAAGCAAAAAGTGAAGAAGAAAATATCCAAAGAAGAAAGAGAGAAAATTATAAAGGAGGCAAAAGAAGATATTGAAAGACAGGATGCTGAAACGAGTGTTATAAGGTAGTTAGGTCTTGTCAGTTGTTTGGCAGTTAGACAGACATTTCTCTTTTCTGTTGTACCAAAATCTAGAGGAAATTCCAACACGGCTAGAAAAAATCTTTTGAGAAAGTTGAAAGTTGACCAATTAGCGATCTTAATACCTATATTTAAAAATATTATTTTAGGAGTTTAGGTGGCGTCACGTCAAGACGTAGGCGAAACGAACTGCGAAAATTAAAATCGATGGAGCCAATTGAAAAAGCCATTGAAAGAACGAAACAGGCAAAGAAGAAAATTGAAAACGGAGAAAAAAAAACCTCGTAATCCTGTTGGAAATTTGGATAATTACACTTGGGATCGCGAAAACTGTATTGCTGAGGTTTGTACGGCTAACTTCTTTTGTTGTATGTTAGAATGAATATACCAAGTTACTTTTTGAATACATTATCGGTATAAAATTAGTAGGCAATAGTTTTTAGCCGACGAATATTTCTTACTAATACCAAATGCCTTTAGATTAATACGATCATTTTTTCGTTTGAAACGAAATACTTTGGATACCAAATTTCGGGTTTATGTACTATTTTATGACAAAACTGAAGAAAGGTTAACCTTTGATGCAGGGTTGTTTATGGTTCGTTCTAGGTCAATTCTTTACCCGACGATACACCTCCTAACTACGAAGAGCTTGCTCGCGTTCACAATTTGGAACATAAAAATGGTATGTCTCAAATTATTCATGATTGTGTTCACGCCGTAATGTTTAACGGAAGCATTCCAGTTTATCAGAAATTCACTTGTTTACACTTTGCTAGCGTAGTCCGGAGGGACGCATATCCCGAAGAGAAGCTCATATAAGCTGGACGTAGCCTAAGAAACTACATTATTCAGATTACATACAGCTAACTAATAGAAAATTTTTTGAAAATTTCTTTGAAGGCAATGTTCCAGGTAACGGTGGCCAAAAGATAAAAGCACTCCTCAAGAAAAATGAAGTAAATTTGGAGAGATTTGAGACTGGATCAAAGAGAGAAATTATCCGACGTGCAAAGCGAAGGTACGTGTCGTTTTATGTAGATCATTTGTGTTTGGCGGGGACTTCGTTTAACAGAACATGAATTTTTGGTCACTCCTTTGAATTTAAGGTCCTTCCTAAAAGCATGATACAACATCCACTATTACTTTCTGCCTTGTTTTTAGAACTTTAGAGACTAACGTGTCAGTGCCAATGAAATTGAAATGACAGATAAAAAGCTAATGGAGGAGTTGAAAAATGAGGTAGAGAAGGTATCTTTTTTGCGGAACGTGCGTTTGAGCGCGCGCAGCGCGCTCAAACGCGCGTTCCGCATCCTTTGGCAAGATCTGCGTACGCGGGGCGTAAATTTGTATATGTTCGAGAAATGCTACCGATTTGGCTCACGAAAAAACACCGAGCAAAGTAGACTTTTCTTTATTTTATAAAATAAAAGAGTTTTTAAAATTATATCGAGTTTGACTATCCAATCAAGTGCGAGTTTTTGTGCTGTAAATTGTTTCATTTTTTCCCGCCGGTCCAAATTGTTAGATCCAACCCTCCAGTTTGTTATTTGTATACCGTCACAGACAAATCACAATTTTTTGAATGTTGAAAAGTATTTCAAGAAGAAAAGTGTATGCAGAAGTGTAACCATTTGAACATCACAAGATTTAGATAATTATTATTATTTTTGGCTCAAAGATATATACATATAATTTTGAAATGTTTATCCCCAGCCTTAATGTTGATAATATTAGAAACTTAATTGAGAGTGCCAGAAGAACTGTTGTTGGGAATTTTAGAAAACTTCCAAGAACAGTCTGGCCCAGGTATAGTTGTGTTCCCCAGATTTTAAGAACTGCTCGTAACCATGGCTTAAATGTTTTTTGTGTGAGTGAAACCCCCGGGGATGGTAATTGCTTTTATCACGCCATTGTAGAACAACTTAACGATCGTACAGATTTTGGTGATGTTTCAGCCTTAAGGTTACAGTATCCAAACCATCTTATCTTACGCCAGGCAGTCGTCAATTTTGTGCGGGATCAAAGTCGTCTAACTGTAGAGGAGTCTCCATACATTGTTGGATATAGAACTTTCTTTGAACAGGGGGCAATTGATATTCGCAGGGCTGAAGGGTTTTCTTGGGAGCAGCTTTTAACCCAGCAGTTGTGTGATACTGTGTACACCACAGAGGTCTTTATCAATGCTGCAGCTATCTTGCTTGGTAGAAATATATGCATCAATTCTGAAAGCTGCAGCGTAAATAATCCCCTAAAAGTTATGAGTTGTTTCCGTGATTCTCCTCATCTAGAATTTCATGTAGATATGCCGGTCAGCTCTTACTTTCTTTTGGCCGGAATTAACAATAATCATTTCCAATCATTATTACCTGGTGATGGGGGGATTTTAGCCAATTTTAACCAGCAAGAAACTGTTGACTTCTCGATTGAAAATGTAGAGATAATAAAAAAACGAGAGTCTGAAGGTATGAAAGATCAAACAGCTCCTCCCAGGAAGAAAAACAAAATTCAAAAACCTCCTCTAAAAAAGGTGTCTGTTGACCCTGAAATAGAAATACAGGCAAAGTGTACCCTTTATGGTTTAAAATATATTGAGCCTTCTGCTGAAGAGTCTGTTTCAGACAAGCGTAAAAGAAGAAAATCTCTTAGATGTAAGATAACAAGTGCAAAGAAAAAAAGCAATGTAGAAGAAGAACTTAAATTATTATGTGCTCGTGATGGTATCGCATACATTGCACCTTCTGATAATGAAACTGTTCGCGAGCGAAGAAATCGTAGAAATAGAATGAATCGTGTTATGAGAGAAAAATCTATTCATAATGCTGAAGAAAGGTCTGACAGTAACAACAGTTGTCTACATTCAAATCCTAGGGTTGTTGAAGCAGCAGAATCTGTTCATAATGCTGAAGAAAGACCTCTCAGTAATAACAGTTGTTTACATTCTAATCCTAGGGTAGTTGAAGCAGCGAGCATTTTTGAGGAAGGGGAGTTAAAACACAACATCGATCGATGTAAAATTTGTAATGAAGTTAGACCTGTTTTTCATGAAACTGTTCATGTTGAGCCTGAATTGAACAACAATGATTTGTTTTCCCCAGCTTCATGGTCAGTAGGGGAGGATGGTAAGTGCATTAGATGTCGCCAAGAAGAAAAAAATAATCGTAAAAGAAAAAATCCACCTGCCGCCCCCAAATTTTCTGGTATTTTTTCCATGCACGGGAATGATGATAGTAGTAGTCATGGAGATGGGACATTACATAATAATATGCATTTTGAAGAAATTCCCCCATACCTGAAAAATCTGAGTATTCTGGAAACGGCCATGATTTCAAAAATCAACATAATAACTAATATTACCATCCTTAAATACGGCATGCTGAAAGGACGCGGCCATTCTATTGCAGTTCCACATGACATGAAAATTGCAAAGACTTTGCCAAGCCTCCCCCAAGAAGTAGGAATTATATTGGTTCGAAAGAAAGGCGAGAATGGGGAAGTTTTGAAAGACTTTATTGTCAAACGAGATAATGTTGAACAGGCTTTGAAAGGGCTCGTCTTTGGTTTTCCACATGGTGGAATGGGTACTGCCTTTCCTAGTTCTAAAGTTTATGATGGACCAGATCATATTAACACACCTTTAAAAGGCAGGTTTTTTCTATGGCTTCCCAACCCTTTTTATTTTGATGTTATAATTGACCATGTAAGATTAGAGAATTTGCCTAATGATGGCCGACAAATTTGTCCAGGTGTTCCAAATCTTGAATACAAAACAAAGGTTCCCAACTTGAATAAGAATTTATCTGAAGGTCAACCAGGATCCTCAGATTTGGAAAATACACATTCAGGTGTTGTCTCACCACTTGAACCTAATGATGTTGATAAGAATCTTGAGAAACTTTTACAGAAAATTGTTGATGATGAAGAGACTGTACAAGATCTTGTACGCCTTCAAAGAGTTGGGGTGGCAGAAATAACAAGTGAAAAACGTGAACTTGTGCCTGAAAGGAAAACATGTGGTTTTTTTGCAATGGCTTTTCCAACAATATTTATCAATGGTTCAGCAGACATCACCATTCCTCAACTAACAACCCCTGATTATCAAGAGTGGGTGGATCATATTTACCACTGCGGTGACAACCGTGTGAGCTCCCATCCAACACTTCGATTTTTTCTTTTAAATCTTGGCCTAAGGGAAAGGGCTTTAAACCAAGGTTCATTTATTGTTGCACAACAACTTCATGACGCACATCTTTCTGTTGAAGAATTACGTGAAAATTTAGAGAATAATGATACTTCTGTACCAAGAAAATTGATAAGTGTTGGTGCTAAGTTTGCTAATAGTGATCCATATTGGCGAGACAGGAAAATTGAACTTGACAACCTTGCTTTGTTTAGAAAGATTGGATATGGGGACCTTCCAGCCTACTTTGACACAAACTCTATGGCTGAATACCACTGGGATCCCCTTAAGCAATTGCTTGCCAAGTATGAATCTGTTGTTAAAGGGGTACCCGTCGAAACTGTCCTCGAGTGCATTAATAATGATTTTCATACCATCGTAAATTAGTTTTGTCGAATCTCCATATTGTCACCAAATACTTTGAGAGGAGGACCCTTAATTATTACAAAACTGTCGGGAAAGAACTATTTCAAACATCTGACATGTGGATTAGATATGAGTTTGCAAAAGGTCGTGGTGAGATTCATAGTCACGCTATTGTTTTTAGTGAATCGCACGCAAAGAAAATAGAAAATGCAATGGCTCTGATTACCGATGATGGAAAAGGTAATGTAAATACATCTGATGCAGCATTTGAACTTCATAGTTTACTTCAGACTGATTTACAAAATACAGAAGATTTTCACTCTCCTAATTTTGTATCTATGCACCCTGCAGGTGGCCATGAAGAAATTGACGAGAATGGCAAAAGGGTATGGATCCCCAACAAATCTGAATGGCCCAAACCTGATGGAGATTATGAACCTCCAGATTATAATCCTTTGTCAGAAAAACTCTCTGACCACTCAAGCCAAGAATCCATGAGAGATTTTCATATTGCTTTGACAAATAAGGTGGGCTTGCATAAGTGTAATAATACTTGCTTAAATGTGAAGTCTGATGGTGCTAAAACAAAATATTGTCGTTTCCATTTTGGTAAGTTTGATATCGAAAATAGAACTTCAGAAGGAAAAGAAACTCATCCTTTCCATTCACTAATAACACCAGGAGAACATCCACGTTTTGAAGGCAACAGAGATCATTCTTTTCTGATATCTCATGTCAAAACACGACTGTTAACATGGTTAGCCAACTCAGACACGCAAGCCATCATTGATCAAGACTTAATGGCTCTGTTGAGATACATCACTCAGTATGCTTGCAAGGGTGCCAAATCTACAGACGATTTCATTCGTCTATATAAACATTTATTAGATGTTAATAGTGATGTTGCATCTGTAAGAAGTATTGCCCAACAGTTAATTTTAAAAATTATTGGATTGATTGATATGCCAGCAGCTGCTGTTGATTTTCTGAATTGTGGGGGTCGTTTGTTTCATTGCACTCGACAGTTCAGGAGAATTGGTCTTAGTGGTTTTCGTGCAATAAATTCAAGTTTTCCGATGGGGATGCAACAAAAGAAACACCTCTAGAAAAGTTTTTGAGTGAAAAACGTCGAACACGTTATCCTAATATGACTTTGTATAATTGGGCTCAAATTTGCGTTTGCACCCCTAAGTGTGCCAAAAACCATGTTCCTGTTTTTACTGGGATTCCGACTCTTCCCATATGGCCACTAGAAGAGGATTATTGTAAGGGTCAATTAATGATTCACTCGTTGGGAACATGGGAAAATGTAAATGACCTTAAGAACGGGAAAGACTCATTTTTAGAATCATTCATGGAGTTTTTAGAAAGTGACCTATGTCCTATGATTGTGAAAGAACTTGTCAAAAAAGCAAAATCAGAGCATGACAAAAAGCTAGAAAGGGATCGTCAAAGAGCAAAAAAGAGGAAAAACCTTGATGTTGATGATAGCTCTATTGACCACGAATCTGGATCTGAAGATGAGTTTGAGAATGAAATCAGAAATGAACATGAATTTTTAAGATACTTGGCTGAAAATAGACCCCAAGATTTTGAAGATTTGAATGCTTTTAGAGATCTGCCTGATGGTGGAGAAGGTTTTGATTGGCATCAGTATGCAATTGAATCTTTTGGAGGTGGTTGGCCTGATAATGCTTCAGATTGGCTAGAAAACATCTCAAAGGTGGCAGCTGCACAGCAACAGGCTCAAAATCAGAATTGTGATTTGCCACCAAATATTGATTTATTGAAGGCTAATGCTCTTCAAAGAGTAATAGCTATTAACATTCTTAATATTATGTCTGTTGTGAATAATGAACACCAAAATAAAGTGCGTCTCTTAGTGCAGGGGACGGCTGGAAGTGGTAAAACATTTACAATTGTTGCCTTGACCTATTTGTCGCGAAGAATTTGCAATCGAAACAATGCTGTAATGAATTTAGCACCTACTGGAGCAGCATCTATTCTCCTACCCTTAGGACGAACTGTTCACTCAACAACAAGCATCCCAAGAGTGAAGAAAAAAGAATCCAAAACATTGCAGTTAACTGATAAGCCATTGAATAGCATATCTCTCACTGCCTTACGTGAACTAACTGGTAGCACTCTGGAAGGTAATTCTATGAAATTGATGACCTTGAATTTAGATGAAAGAGGTATGTATAGTCATCGTATGTTAGCATGGTGTAGTCAACGTTTTAAGGAGGCAACATGTGATTTTTTCAACAACTTTGGTGCAATACCAACTGTCAATTTTTTTGGAGATTTAGGGCAGCTAGGTCCAGTTGATTCTCATGATTTGCATGTTGAGCCATTATCCTCAGACGCCCCAGATAAGCTTGCCGGTTATGGAATCTATCGTACATTTTCACATTGTATTCTGTTAAATGAAACTATGCGACAAGGCCCAGATCAGTTGTCTTTTTTGGAAATGTTGCTGAGAATCAGAGAGGGTAAACTCAATTTGAATGACTGGAAGACAATAAATTCAAGATATGAAGGTGAGCTTCCTGAAAGTGCCAAAGAGGGATTTAGATCAGACACATGTTTGACCGTTATGGAAACGTGGCAAGAGGTAAATGTTGAGAACCACAACAAACTAGCTGATTTGGGGATCCCTGTTGCTACTATACCAAGCAAAGGAAAAGGACGTCATCACACTCAATCTGTTAATCAGATGGGTCAAATTCCTGCAACCTCTCACATTGCTGTTGGAAGTCGTGTGCTTTTGACTAAAAATCAGCTCAGCTTAACACCTCTTGGATTGAATAATGGAGCAATTGGGAAAGTGATTGCAATATTATATGCTGAGGGAGAAGCACCTCCATCATTTCCAGAAGCAGTTGTTGTAGATTTCCAAGATACAAAGGCCCAAGCTGGCTTCCAGAACACCCAACATGGGTTCCTATACCTGTCAATGAAGCACGTTGTGATACTAACTGTTGCTCTAGAAGGGGGTTGCCCTTGATGCCTGGTTATTGTATACCTATATCAAAAAGCCAAGGTATGACAATAGGTCCTAATGAGCCATGTACTCATATTCGGATAAAGTTAAATAAAGAGATTTTTATGGAGAAGCTTAACCTTGGCATAACTTATACAGCCCTCAGTAGGGCATCTAAACTAGAAAATGTTGCTTTGGTCGAAAAAGTGCCATATGATAGGCTAAATTATATCAATAATCATCCATGGATGCCACGAAGAAGGGAAGAAGAAGAAAGATTGAAAATTTTGAGTGACGAGACTCTTCAAACATTTGGCCATTACAGCGATTTGAATACCTACAGAGAACTATTATGTGGTGAATTTGATCGCTTTGTCAATGATGGTCTAACATGTTTTCAAGACCATTGATCACATTGCCTCAACATCGTTTCAGGGCATCGTAATGCTTTTTTTATGCGATTGTTAAATTTTCTGCTTAGCATAGAAAGGCGTTTTCAATTACATGTTTTATAAATAAGACTGATAAAACCTTAAAAAATTAAGACAACAATATTATAACTTAATTTACTCTGCATTGAAACAGACCTTTTGACAATGCATGACATTTTCAAATGTTACTGTCATGAATGGAACAGCAGCTCAAAGATAGAATTCTGAGTATCTCAATCAAGGAACTATTAAAACAATTAAACATGGGAAAATGAAGGCTCTAAATCAACTCAAACAAACGGTAATTCGGCAGTATTTTGAAGGATAAGAATCATCTAAGCTCAATTTTTCTTCTTTTGGAAAGGAACTGTTAAAACATGTAATTGAATTTGTCTCACTATCATTAGTTTAAATCAAGGCTGTTCTGTCTGTCAAGCTGCAAATGACTTTAAGTTGATGATTGATGGATGTTGATAGTTGTTTCCATCAAAGGTGGATGTTGATAGTTGTTTCCACCCTCTGGTGACATGTTGATAGTTGTTTGTCACATACAGAGATAATACCTATGAATGTTGATAGCTGTTTTCATAGTGGTATCGCTAGTCTATACCACCCTGAAACATGTTGATAGTTGTTTGTTTCAGGGGTACATCAGCTTATCCACTCTTGTCCCTTTGATCCAGTAAGTGTGGAAAACTCAGTGGGGTGGGGCTCGAAATATCTAAGTTTGATTTAGACGCAATAATCTTTCTAGAAGTGAACAAGTGTTCAATAGAATATTTTCATCTAAGTTGATCCCACCAAGGTTTGAGAGATAAATTTGAAACACACGTAGCTTCAATAAAATATCCTGGCATTTTCTTTGGTAGCATCTAAAAGCGAACCAATTTTGTCCCTCTTTAATGCGAATTGTCTACCTGGGTACATAAATATGTTTTGTGGGGTGAATTTCATCACAAAGATCGTCACAGCAGGAGGTTTCTTACTGGATCATAGAGACAGGGTATCCAAGTCAAAAACAGCTAAACAGTCTTGTACCCTAAAAATCGTTTCGTTGTAGTTATATTTTAATTTTAGGGTGGGATGCAAATCCTATGGCTTCACCTTCACGTGGTGCATCCTGTTCCACATTTTCAAAGCATTCAAATTTATGCATTGTAAATGTCAACTAAAAGCCAAGGTTATCCAAAGGGAGATAAAGACTTTCTTAGAAAACCTTTAGCTTTCAAATCTTTCGCCTTTCGTGCCGATGATTATTTTATCTCCTTTTGGATATGATGAATCGGGTTTGTACCGTATTGTCAGTAAATCTTTTTTCTTTTTAGTGTACAAGGTTAAAGAAAAAACAATGAATAACGACATTGTGGACATGGTGGAAAATGATTTAAATGATTCGTTTTCGGCTGAACTGGCAGCCGAAGAAGAAAGGGAGAGTGGTAAAAAGTCTGAAAGAGAGAAAAATCAACAGAAAAATAGTGATAAAATTATTAATTTTAAACAGTACAAGAAAATGAGAAGAATTAATGGCGGCCCAAGATCGTACTCTTCATTCAAGTTTTGGAGTAATAACGGCGGTGAAGATATGGAGGGGTTCCTGGATTCATGGAAGGATAAGGATAAGAGGAAGTCAGAGAGAAGAGAACTGGAAAGAAAGACTAAAAGGATAGAAAGAACCAAACAAGTGACTTTGCAGAAAGTTTTTAATGTTCATCTTTATGGTGAAAACTCTGTAGGTGTTCATTTGTTATGACAAACATTAAATTAAAATACATCGTTGTTTTAGATTGGCACTCTGTCACAGTTTTTCCCATAAATTCACCTTAAATTTAAATTATTCAATCAATAAATTTAATTAATTAATTTAATTTGAACTCAGTATTTTGAACTTAGTATTTTGATGTTATGAAAACATTTTTTGACAGAATTCTCCATTTGAGCTGCGGTAATGTAATTAAAGTTCGAATTGTTTGAGTAAGCAAAAGTTTTTTTGAAATTGTCGTGTTCAGAAGAGGAGGTTTATGAGATTTTAATATAATTATAGTTCAGGTCCTGTGATGGTTTAATCATCTCAAGTTTTCTTGTTAGCTTAGCATAACTTTGAAGATATCTTTAATACAGTTTCTAACTAAGACACTTTAGTTAATTTGAATCAGCATAGAATTTATTAATTTAAACCTGAAAATGTATAGTTTATCGTTATTAAAGTTTATTGTTATTATATGCGAATGTAATTTGCCTATTGTTGAATTGAGGATTTGTAAACTTTTATACAAAAATTGTATTAATTATTTCCAAAATGTTAGCATCTTTTCCTTCCTCATTTTGGTGAACTTCGCTCTTACGCAACCCATTTTGAATTAGATTCGGTCGTTCAATTTGTCTTTTGTCTTTTAGAACACTTCAGGTATAATAGAATGACAAACAAAATTGACCATTATAACATGCATCAAGTCAACGTGTTCCAACAAAGTCACTTTAGAACCTATTTAAAAGTAAGTCCATTTCAATTCATATTTAGCTTTGTAATACAATTCTCTATCACTGACAAACTTGCATATAAAAAATGATTATTTTAAACGTCTTCATTGCTGACTTAAATGAAAGAGGTGTTAGCCAAAATTTGGATTTTAGATTTTAGATTAATACATGCGAAAATTAATCCACTTAAAAGGTATTTGTTTTCCATTACAGAGAACGGCAGTTTGAGCCTGATTGAATGCTCCGACAAGTATCTTTCTTCCTTTTCGTGCAACACAAACTAATTTAATGGTGGTAAGTTAACATTTTTCAAATAGATGTTATTTGTCAAATAACAATAGGTTATTACAGACTGATTCTAAATAATACAACAAAAGACTGCCAAAATGTGCTCTTCAGACTGTCTAGGAGAAACAATTTTTTCCCAATTCTGTGATATTTTAATAAGACTCTTAAAATTAATATTTTGTTCTCTCTCTTCTCATGTAGAGTGTAGGTCGTGCAATTGTTCGAAAACGATACGGAATTTCCATGCATCAATAATGAAATGTAGTTTTGTTACCTATTTTTTGTTTGTAATATAAATGTATTATTGTATACAAATTAAAGAAACATAACAATCATTAAAATAATCACTTTAAATTGTGCTCATGAAAATTTCTATATTTTTGAAGGGACAAAATCGTTACATTTTTAAAATTTACAACTAAATAAATACAAGCCTGGTCTAGATGACTAGGGAATCGTTTTCTGTTGACATTTAAAACACTTGATAATTTTCGTACGACGGTTAAACTTAGGCTGAATGTATGATAAGAGGCTAAGATTTCGCTTCGTCCCACCTACGAGTTGTTATTTCCGAGTCCTTTAAGTGACTGAGCTTTTTGACCCGATCTATAGAAGACATAGACAGTGTAGAGATGTACACAATATTGATGTAATGGGATCATTGTTGGTTACTATTTTCCATTGAGGAGTTAGCCCCCTTAAAGGTCATCAAGATGCCTGAATTCTTTGCATTGGCATCCTCTGAAACCCCCAGGGGCACTCAAGGCTAATGACCTACTGACGTGCGGCCCTTTTGAGGGTCCTTTTTCTAAACTTCCCAAAGCGTAGAGTGGAAACGAGGAAAAGGGGGAAAAAGTGCACTTTAAAGTCGGTATTTTGCCTTAAAGTGGTCAAAAATTTAGCCGTAATGCACCGATTTTTCGCCCAATTATTCTTTTCATTGTAAGGGTCTGATTTTAAAGGCCTAATTTTGGGTCACACAATAGACCTTTCCCTTTGTTTTGATATGAGTGCCCCGATCCAAAACCAAGAATTTTGACACCATTACCAGTCCCCTCAAAAGTCGATGATAGGTGATTTTCTTGTGGGGTCACTGATAATTTTTTTATGATTCTTCGCTTTGCGAAAACAGAACGCTCTTTCCGCAAGCCCTTTTATGTTGATTGAATATTTTTCATTTATTGTATTTCGATATTTTAATCAGATATTATTTATCAAACTCAAACTATTAATTTCGTAATATTAACTTTTAGGGGAAATATACGTTTGGCGAGTTGATTGTTCCGCAGGAGTATGAAAAATTGGTTTTAAACGGCACAGATGTGACAATTAAAAAATTCAAAACATCAGGTAATATTGGATTAAGTAAATATAAATATCGCAGCATCAGACCTTTCATCTCGTTTTCTGGGTACACATTCTTTTTTATAAGCAACCAGGTTGTTAAGGCTCGAGGACTCAATTTGCCAATTTTGTTTGACTATCTCGTAAAGTAAAAGCTTTTTAGATAATCTAACTATTCATTTACATTTCACCAGGGAGAAAATTCACCATCAGCCAGGTTCGTGAAAAGCTCACAAAAAGGACAGCTAGATTCATGAGACTACATGACGCTGAATTTTACATTTCTGCAACAAGAGAGCAACTTGAAAACGAATTTAACAGGAAGGCAGAAGAATTTGATCAGTACAAAACTGTTGAAGAATTATCGTCACTACTTAAAAATCTACATAGACAAAGATTCTTGGCATGTTGGCATGACGGTTCCACGATTTGTAATGCATCGCACTTACTCATCATGTTTAGTATTATCTACGATACAGCTATTTTCTTCACTGACGAAGAATATTTCGCCGCATCAGGTAATTAATACACTTAATAGCAAATAACAAATTAAAACTATACAGTATGTACTACAAATTGAAAGAAAAAATACTTGTTTTATCCCATCTACCTTAATGTCAGAAATTTTCACGACCAGAAAAATTCGCGAGTCAGGCCATTCGAGAAATTTCCTGTAGTTTGATGGAGTTTGGTTTCGCGAATCAGCAGCATTGATCTATTTCATAGGAGTTAATTTTCGCGAAATTGGATTTACTAACAAAAAATGCTGAAAGTAAACTGAAAAGCACGTTTTTAGGTTCCAT
This sequence comes from Clytia hemisphaerica, assembly GCF_902728285.1. Taxonomy (NCBI): domain Eukaryota; kingdom Metazoa; phylum Cnidaria; class Hydrozoa; order Leptothecata; family Clytiidae; genus Clytia; species Clytia hemisphaerica. The sequence continues at coordinate 1,106,180 of NW_027103282.1, forward strand.
TTAGTAAAAAATTACCAAAAAGCTTTTTCTTTTTTAAGGAATGAAGACCTCTGTACAAATTTACGTGGAAAGACCCGAGTTATACCTCTTAGGGAGAACGAAGTCAACCACGGAGCACCAGCTGCATTATAGCCACCTACGCCTGAAGGATATCATCGAACTCTACGACGCCGATATCCCTTGATGGTAAAGAGATCCGAGACAGAATGAGATTTTTAAAAGGTATTATACACTTCCGTTGAAAAGTGTCCTCTTCTACTACTGCTATATTCCAAGCTCACGAACATTTTATTTAAAAAACGCTTTAACTTGTGTACATAATTTCACTGTTCAAAAAGTTTTTAATTAATAACATTTTCCATTTAACAAGGTGATGCCCCTGTCTGTCAATTGGAGGCAGGGAATCAAAATGGAGGAGACTTTCCTTGTTGGGCCTGTGATGTCGACGCCAACAGAATGTCAGATCAAATTTACGTCGCTAATTGTCCAAGAAAAACCCTTAAATCTACGATAGAAAGATTAACAGCAACAACGTAAATAAAGATTTATGCTATTTGAAAGATTTTCATGAAACATTGTATTCGTTTCCATAAATTGTTGCATAAACAGTTTTCCTTAACCTCACTACCCCAACTACCTCTAACTTCTCTTACATTAGGGAGTATCTTTTCGAGAAACCTTCTCTCGGGTACTTAATAAACGGGGGTAGCCCCCCCCCCCCCCGGGGCTTATTAGGTACCCGAGAGTAAGAGCATTTCCACTCTTCCTTTTTAGCTACGGTAAACAATGTGTGATCGAAGGATCAACAAGCATCCTTAAAGGGATACCAAAAGTTGAAATAACTGAAGAATTACGATTACGAGGAGAGAGTAAACAAGAGTATAAAATGTCTCAAACGATAAAAACACTGCTGGACAAGTTGAAAAAGAAAATGGCTGGCACTGTTCGACTTCCTGCTCTGTTTTTCGAAGACCCAAAACTGTCTCCAGGTTCAAAAATTGTTCTTATTTTAAAATGTAAAATTATTGCTTAAAGATTTCCTTTAAAAAAATACTAGTTCTAGTTTACACAAATTCCATGGTTATCTAGTATTCTCTTTTCAAGTAAGTTGAAAAGAGATATAATAGAAACCGTCATAATCTATTTCAGAGGAATGTCATCTTGAAAACTACGAAATCTTAGCTGTCGAACCACTTCACACAACGCTTGGTCACTTGAAAAACGTGTACGAGTTGCTTCCAAGTAATTTGGAAAAGGATGACAAAGACGCGTTCGAAATCACAAAAGATGCATCATTCTCACTCAAAGAAGCAAAACGTGGAGTCGATTATCGGAAATCTCTCGTTGATTGTACTGTGGCATTGAAAAACAAAATCAAGTTTCTGTGAAATCCAGGAAATCTTATACTCCAAAGAATCAAAGCGGTCACCAATCAAGGTTTTGCGTTTGTTCAACGTTGTGTTCATGACCAGAATGACGTCAAAGCAGCACTTGGATCCGTCCAAGAAGAAAAAGATGACGAGCAGGAGGATTGAGGGCCAATACTTTCATGCCATGATGGACCATGCCGCAAAACAACAGCGCATCATGTCACTGGCATCAGCCAACACTGAAGATGAAGAAAGGGCTTTCAACTATCTTAAAGTCGCGGCCAAACTTGCGTCCAATCACCATCCTGATAATGTCATCCAAACTTGTTTCATCAGGCTTCAAGTTCACGGAGAATATGTCGACGCCACAGCCTACAACAAAGAATGTGAAAGCCTGAAAATTGTTCAAAAGAATGCGGAGAAACTTCCAGCAATTGAGGACACCCTCGTTCCTTTTGAGATGCTGGAAGAAAAACCCTTTGAATGGGAAGCGCATCTAGAAAGCATCGCAGACTTCCTGAGTATTCACGGCGTGTGGGAAGAAGTATTTCAGGGAATTCTATTTCATGATGTTACAGGGCAATTTCATAAATCACTTCATCACTTCCGAACGTGGAAACTTGACACAGAGCTGAGATACGTTTTAGATTGTTGGAAAACTCTGGATCCAAAAATGATTCCAGCATTTGTGCTGAAGAATGAAGACGGAAAGAGAACAGTCCTAGACACACTCAATCGGAAAAACCCATTCCAAATGAAGTTATTTCGCTCTTTTTAGTACTAAACACTGAATTTGAAACACACTGTTACTTTTTGTTGATCTATGTCGATTTGCCGACCTTTCGTACTGACTGACCGTCCCCAGTCGAAAGCGATGTTTTCCAATACTAGATTAGTCGTGGGGAAAAGATTCATATCTTCCCGTAATCATTCTCTCATTATCTGTTATAAATACATTACAGATACAAAACCAAAATACCTTAAGGTAAGAAATTTTGACGAATGAGCCTGCTCGCCAATTGTGGCGCAATTTGGGGAATGTATTTTGACGAATTAATAAAATTTATAAATTTGGTGAGAATTAATTTCGACGAACGACCCATTTTATTTTAGGATAAATAGAAACTAAAGCAAACTGAAATTAAAATTCGGCGAGGATTTTGACGAATGACGTATACATTTAAATTTGGCGGGAAGAGATGTTGGCGAATTTTTTAGGCAATTCTACAAAATTTCTTTCCACCAAAATTTCTTCCCTTAAGGCATTCATAATCAAACTTGAAAAATCTCTACCTTCATGATAACCTTTGCATTATAGAATCAATCACTTAACCAAACGCCATTGCTCGAAGACATCATGAATGTCGATATTGATGCTGAAAGCATTTGGTAACCTAGAAATCAATGGTAAATAAAATTTTAAAATATAATGAAAAAAAGGCTCATCCCCTATCATCTATTCTGGTTTACTGTCGCATGGATTAGGAAAAGTATCTACTTTAATTTTTAGTAATAATTTTTAAGGAATAGTATCTAATCAGTTTATATTGTTATATCTAGATTGCTCAGCAATAAGCCTGGAACCACAAGAGGATGAAACATTGGCCATGCCACTCATGAAGACCCCTTCTAAAAGAACGTCGCAAAATCTAGGTACTGTATATATGTTTATTATAAAACCTTTTTCAGTGTCTAGGGATAATCAAAATACACAAACAAATCAAATCAGCACTTTTTTTAAAACTCTTATCAAAAGTTTTCTAAAAATAATTTTCACAAAACTCTTATCAAAAGTTTTCTAAAAATAATTTTCACTTTCTCTCTTGAATCTAGATTCAGCATCATCAATGACGGCAATCATTAGCTGTCCCTCAAGAAAGCGCACTCGATGTACGGAGAGTACTTTAACTTTCAATGTTTGTGTTTGAATGTTTTAAATTGTACTTTAAACATAGAATAGGACCGTCAATCTTCTAAAATTAAACCAACAACTTTTTCAGATTCATCAAGCACAACAACAACAAGCACTTTGGAAGCAAGAACTTTGGATATATCCTATCAATCTTCCAGTAAAGGTAACATTTTGTTTCTAACTCCTTACTTAGGTACTCAGGAGGTTTAAGCAGTATGAGAACTAACTGGTTTTAAACTCTTTCAAAAAGACTATCACATTACGCAGACTCTATTTCTTACTGGAATATCCATCTTCTTCAATAAACTTATAAACTTGCTTTGTTTAGACTCGTCAAGCACAGCAACAGCAAGCATTGCGGAAGCAAGAACAGATACATCCTGTCCATCTTCCAGTAACGGTAAAAAATTTTTTTAGGAGATCAATAGTAAGACAGTGGTTTACTACCTTGGTGGTAGAGCAAAAAAAATGAAAAATCTTTTACTACCCGCGGGTAAAATACCAGAAAAGGTGAAACAAATTTTAGCTATTTTTTTCAACTTTTTTAATTTTTGGGATGACTTTTCTGGAAAAATCTGAAAAGTTTCATAATTTAAAAAAAATTCTGTTGTCAAGTTGTTTGCTTCAAACAGAAAAATCTTGCAATTTTTTGTCAATATAAAAAAGACGTTTTAATTATAAGGGCAAAACTTTTGCACTGAGTGAAAAATGTGTCACAAAAATAACGATTATTTAGTTTTTTTCGTAAAATCAGTCCCAGAATGTCCCAAAACTTTTTACTATCTGGGTAGTAAAATACCTCTTCCAAGAATTTGGGTGACACTAAATGACACATAAAGGATACTGATTGACCTAATAATGAAAAGTTCTGTTTGGTTTTAGATACTTCAACTCCTGTTGCCATGTCAACCCCCCTGCTTAAACGAAAAAGAAACCAAGCTAAAGGTACGCCCTCTCTGTCTCGCTCTCTCTCTCTCTGTCTCTCTCAAAGCATTGCTTGGTAAGAATAAATTATACACATTACATTAATATAGAAACTTTAGCCTAGGCCATAACACTGCATAACATATTAAAGTCGAAAAAGAAATCGATGTTCGATCTCTTTCCTCTTAGAACAAAAGGATGTCAAAACGACCTACAGAAAAGTGGAAACAAAAACCTCTGTAGTATTGAAAAAGGTACTGGGCGACGACAGTTTGATACAAGAGTATTGTAAAGAGAGAAATCTCTTTAAGTTATCTGGAGCGAAAGGAGCAGCACCACACTCAAAATACTTGCTGCTCAGTTGGAAGTCAAGCTGTCCAACAAGTATGGTGAAGCTAAATCAAAATTAGAAGAAATTGAAAAAGAGACATTTGAACAACCGTCCACTATATTGTGTACTAGACCAAAAGAGGACGTTGTTTATCAAGAAATTCTTGACAAATTAACTGTATTTGAGAAATTACGTGGGCAATTTAATTTTTGATTTTTTTTCCAATATCTAGTAAATTATTCTTCAATATTTTTTATCTTTATTTTAAAATTAATTTATTCTTCAATCAAACAAGTTTCATAACAAAAATAGTCTGCAAAAAGAAGGGAACATTATTAAGTAGAAAAAGATGCTTCCTTGGTAGGAATTTAATTTTGCAATTAGGGAGACAGTAATTTGGGAATTCAATTTTCCAACTGAAAGATTTTCTCCTTGCTTTGGTCTGGTTTAGCAAATTTTCAAATATGAAACCAATATTGAACTCTCTCATAACATAAATTCTCAATCCATCACATTGAAAATGTATGAATGAAAATATTAGGCAAATACCCCCAAATAGATGGCTTTAGAATTATGAAATTTATTTATAATTTTCAATTTTCAATTATTTCTTATACTGCATTCAAATTTATCACTGAATACAGTGAAATCAATTTCACATTTTAAACATAATTTTATATTAACATTCCTAATTGTTCCTTAATTTATGGTATAGCTTGCTTTTTGTCAACGCATTTTTACATTGTAAATTTCTAATTTAAAAATTCAAGAAACATTTCAATAAAGTTCAGTAACAAAAATAATTTCTTTTAAATCACTTACTTACTTACGATATTCGTCGAATAGTAGGGGTCAGAATACATGTGAAATAAGTCCCGTTCGATTTTTCTGATAAAAGCACTTTCTCAACGGATTTGAGATATTTGACCGTAGAAGAACCCAAAAAAATAGAGTGGCAATTTTTTAAATGTCGTTTTGGGTATTTTGCAGACCAGAATGGAAACGCCCTAAAAATCACTTATTGCGAAGCGAATATACATGAGCGAAGCAGTTTTGCTATAGTGTGTGCGTACCTTTAAACTCTATATACCAGGGGAGCGCAGAAGGAAAATGAAAATTTAGTAGTTAATTAAGTATTTTGTTCAAGGTTGTGTTTCTCGTCCAAATATAGGTATCAATCTCGGTTTGGTAGATGGTTTCGTTAATAAAGTTGATCTTTACGGCACCGAAATTGTCCGAGTTAGGGCTTTTTACCAAAAGAGACATTTCGTCGTTTCCGTATATTTTGCATCTCTTCCTTCACCTATGAGACAGCTGATTGGTTGATATTTTCGTACTATCAGATAACTGATTGGTTGATATTTTCGTTGTTATGGTTTTGATCTTTTAATTTTTATTTATCGAAACCATTTTGTGAATTTTTTATTCGAAGAATATTTACTGGAAGAATTTTATCGACCTGGAAGCTTTTGGAAATCTCTACCAACACTAGCTACCAGTTTAGTGAATTTATTGCTCTGCTGTGGCGATTATCATTTGGAAAAATCATATAATCAGTTTTATCCACCATAACATTTTGGATTCAACAAAACACAACACATAACTTTGTGCACCAACAGGGAAGTATATATTTGTTGACTTTTTCCTCACTTTTAGCAGTGGGAAGGAAATTGCACTCCACCTTTTACAGTCATAGTTTTCATTTCAGAAATTTTTCTTGACACAAGAGTTAAATTTCCCCAGCATCCGGTCTGTCTGTAACTATCTGATCTGATTAAGAAATATCAACACCGACACTTTTTAAATAAAAAATTTGACGCCCGACTAAAACAGAATAGTCCTAAATATCCACTATTTCTATATTTCTCTCATCGTGTTCGTCAAAATGTCAGGACAATCAGGACTTTTTCCACTAGGGGCCAAAAAATTTGGGCCAAAATGTCTGCTTTTTTTAATTCTGTTATTCAATTCAAGCATTATATTCTGTCGAAAGTTTTCGTGACTTACTTTGTTTATAATTTTGACATTAACTGTGGTAACTCAGGAAAGTTAATGATTAGAGAATTGTTTATCGCTATGTCAAATGCACCGATTGAAACATACCATTTGATTCCTTCTTTTTGTCTTGGGCCGGATTATGATCACAGTCACTTTCAACAGTTTGATGTTCAAAAATGTCTTATATATTTGCTGTACCAAATTTATGATTTAAATCTAATCTGTTTTTACCATATCTAGCTTAGAGTGTATATTATGTCAAACATCAAACATGTTATAATGCTTCAGAGAAAACTACATATGAAACTATCTGTCATATTGAGTTTCCTAATCGTTTTAACCATCATTCAGTAAAAAATGAAGTTTCAAGATTAGAATGACCCACATGGACAGTTGCTTCAAGACTTGTATGATTCTGCAAATTGTCCATCTCGCACAATAGCTACGAAAAGTAAAACAATTATCAACATATCTGAATATTTGATTGTCTCACTAAAAATATTTTGCTATGATCAGGCATCAAACACTTCAAGAAAACTAGTTCCCAACCTCAATATTGAAACTCATTTTGAAAATGCATTACTAGGGAATCTAAATTTGATGAACTCATCTGGTAAACCGGCTGAATCGAGGTGAACCCAGAACCCAGCTTCTGCAGAGCTTACTTTGAAATGTTCTTTGTGCATTTTGAATGTGGAAAAGTTTTGTTGTCAACATACTTGAAAATTCTTAACTTTTGCCGTGAACTTTTGAACCTTCTTTGACATGCCTTTTGTCGTCAACTATAAAAACTTTGAAAAACCTTTGTTGTTTATGAGCTAGTTCATCTAATCTTTCCAGCTCACCCAAATAGAGACTTATTCGCATGCATAATTTTGCGTTCTTTTAAACCATATGTAGTTAATTCCTGTTACAAAAAATGATGAATGAATCTTTCTTTTCTATTTCTATTCAATAATTCAGAGGGTACATACGTACAATTTCCTGAATGTAATCTGTAGGGGTGGTACAGTCACTTTCGGTCGGGGTTGTGAATGGCAAAATATGTTGTTCTTTGATTAGTTAGGGTTTGTTGTTCTTTTTTTGTTGCTTTTTAATAGATATTTGTCGTTCTTTTTAGATGGACCAGGATGGACTGGAAACGTTAGATTAAAACAGTCTCTTTTCTCCTTTTTGTTCGCATACCTTACAAATTTGTTTTGATTTGACTTTGTGTTTTAATGACCAGTCAGGTCATTTATTTGAGGGCTATGCATGTTAGCCTTCACTGATGCAAGTTACCCCATCTCACGGTATATAATTGTGTTTTAAATATGGAAAGCTGTCAATAAATTGGAAATTTTCTTCCACGTTTGTCTAATACTCTTGGTTAGTCGGGGGGGTTTGGAATAAGCAGGGTGCAGGGGGGTTGGAAGAAATCTCAAAATTTAATAAGCGAGGGGGGGTCGGAGAATTTTGGAAAAATTAATTAGCAGCCCCACCCCCGGCTACCGTAACTTGGTCTAATGTCAACATCCCTCCTCTAATTCCGACACCCTTTTTATGGCATGTCGATATTAGACCAACTTACGGTATTAGGTACCCAAGAGTATGGGAAACTTTTGTTGTCGACTTGAAGTTTTCTTCCACATACGTTTTTTTCCCTTTGAAGGGCATTCTTTCAGATTACAAAAATATTTCCCATAAGACTTTTTTCCCTCCTTGCAATCTGTTGGAAATTATGAATATGAAATTGCTTTGTCCTGTTTTGAAAGTATTTTCCTTTTTTTAACATTATTAGTATATTATGATAATGCAAAATGACTTTTTTTTTAATTATGAAATTTTTTGTGAAGGTGAAGCGTGACGCTACAGATCAAATCTGTGTTCTGACTGGACTCACCAACCTTTATGATTATAAGGGTACAGTTTGTTTTTTATTTTTTTAAATTCAAAATCAAAATGCCCTGAATGTGTTACTGTAGTGTTTTCATCTTACTTTTCTTATATTGTTGTTTCTTTAAACTTTTTGCTATTTATTCTAGAAAATGACAAATAGAACGGTTGAAGCTTCATTTTTCATCAATGAGAGAATCTACAGATGTCATTTTTATAGAGAGGGATTATAAAATTTTTGCGAATGATAGGATATTCGGAAAGACTGCAGCGAATGTATTAAGTAAAACTTCACAAATGCCATTGAATATACAGTGTTTGTATGTCTTAAATTTCTTGCTTGCAACTTGCGAATCGAGGAGGCTCTGGATCGCTTCGCAACTTTTATATATATACGGCTTGTTTGGCAATATCTACTCGAAATATTGATATTTTTCACTGAAATTTTGACTGGACATAGGCATCAGTAACAGGTAACTTTCCCATCCATCAAAAAAATTATTTCTTTAAAAGTGTGTATTTTACAGACCAAAGTCTATTTTGAGGTTTCCGGTCAGTAAAATGTCTCAGATTATTTTTTTTTCTTCGAATTTCTAGTTATAGCTCCCTCTTACTAATGTCTAAATACTGGGGTAATTTCAAGTCGGTCGGGCAATTAGTTCCCGAGTAATCATGATTTTTATAATTTACAGACCAGAATTTTGAAGTTTTGACCAAAACATTAGGTCACTAGGTAAATGTTACATCACAAGGAGAAAATTCAAAATTTACTTTTCTTATTATTTTGAATCTTGTTTATTATTTCGAATTTCTTATCTCTAGTAATATTTTCAGAATCTCAATTCTCTCTTTTTTTTAAATAAACAATAAAAAGTTGAATATACAAATGAACGACGAAACGGATTTTGAAAAATGTATAATCTGCCAAGAAACAGACAAACAGAAAAGCTTTGAAAGAAGCATTAAAAGAGAGAAATGATTGTAAAGACGTTAGTATTGTGGGGCTATACCAACGATTATCCGACTATTCCGCTGAACATTTACAAAAGAAATCAGCTAAATATCATGGAAGATGCTATAAATCGTGTACACATATTAAAACTATCACACAAGTACGAAAACGTTACGATGAAAGCTTGCAAGGCAAAATTTCTGCACCGAAAGCTGTTGTTGGACGACCTGAGAAACGACCTTCAGATGCTGTTGATCAAAGTGTTTGCAAGCGATTGAGATCTTCATCCGGAATGATATTTAATATAAGGATTTATATGTAATATGTCAGAAGTATCGCCCAGAATCGCTACACACAGTTGAATTTTTGGAGATGGGCAATCGAATGTTTGAGGTTTCACGTAATCTAACTGACAAAACACTGTTCATCCGACTTAATTCAATTTCGGCTGCCGATGATGGGGTAGCTAATGATGTTCGTTACCATCGATACTGCTGGGTAGATAGTCAGAGACAGATGGAAAAGGATCAAAGGAAAGAAAGCAACATCGAACAAGGTAGAAATCTGGCAAAAAGAATAGCCGATATCGAAATGATCCATCTCGTTGATTCGGAGATTCGTACATCCACAGTATTAAACATGAGTGATATAAATGATGCATACAATGACTTCCTTGATGCTCAGTCAACAGCAAAAGATCACAAAAAAGTTAATCTTTAAAAAAACGTTGCTAAATAAGAACATTACCGACATCGAGTTCACGAAACCAGAACAAAAGAATCAGTCGGAAAAAGTTTCAATGTTGTCAACAAAAGATAATGCTGCCGATACTATTTTCTGTGCAACTAGTGACGATATGAATGTTTTGTTCAAAGCTTCCAAAATTGTTCGATCAGAATTGTTAAATCATCCGAAATGGAAATTTAGTGGAAGTTTGAATAATTTCGATATATCCTCACCTTTGAAATCTTTTGTGAAGATAAAACCACAAAAAATTCGACTATTCAAATGTTGATCGGTGCTGTCAAAACAAACGACCAAGTTCGTACAAGAAAATCAGACGATACAACGAGAACTACTAACGATTTAGGTTTTTACAATACCAAAGAGACCCCTAATATGGTTGGCCTGGGGATGTATGTTTACCAGAAAACCTGAAGCAAAGAGGTTATTGATACTCTTGCCAAAGTTAACAGTTCGATAAATTACAAAAAGTGTGCGAGCTTACAAAATCAACTTGCAAATCATGTATGTAAAGTGATGGATGAGAACTAAGGCTGTTACATGCCACCAAAAGTTAAATGTTGAGAGTGGCGAGCGTCCTTATTTTGTAATTGACAACAGCGATTTCGAGAACGATACACCTGATGGAAAAGGAGAGTTCCATGGTACAGGGATGATCGCGTGCCAAAAATTTACTGAAAACTCGCAATCACCATTAAATTTCGAGAGAGTTAAGTTAAGGAGACCCGAAAACGAAATTCAAGGAAGACTGCTTTTCCAAGGTCTATCAATGCAATCCACCAAAACCGCTAAACCTTACCTTCAAGTCCGATCTGAAAATTGATATCGAAAGAGTTCCAGAACGAAAACCTTGCCTGGTACCGCGATACCAGCACCGCCCTTGATATACCTACTTGGTATGCTTACAACTCGTTGACAACGGACGGTTCACTAAAAACTACGTGCTGCAGTTTGCCATTGCTGAGAGGGTCTCCTACAGATTGGAGTAATCTTAACACATCATCGCTAAAACGAGTCCAGCAAATCAAAGACACTGTCGATCCAACAAAGAAAACCATTGTATCTGTAGATCTACAACTGTACAATAAGTTTTTATTATTGAAAGCGAACGAGGACATTGCTAAGAATTTCATTTTTCGAATGGGAGAACTACATTCTGTGTTTGCCATGTTGAAAGTAATCGGGAAATACATTGAGAGTAGTGGACTTGATCAAATCTTTGTTGAAGCAGATGTGTATGGTCCAGTGACAAAAGGACAAATAATCGATGGTAAGCACATGAAGCGTGCAGTTGAAGCTCACACCATGCTGTATCTTGCAATGTGCCCTTCTTATTTTGAAAATGCTATCAGTACCGACAAAAATCTCGCCAAACCTTTGCAACAAATTGAAAGATTGGAAGGGTTGGCAAGCAAATCCACAACAAAGCTTTATCGATCATTGCTAATCATGGAGTTACCAAAGCACTCGAGAAAGTCGATTCTTCTTTAACCATGCAGGCCCTCTTTTATCGCAATTAAATGAGAATGGTGAATGGTCTCCTCTTTATTCGAGCCTCCAGAGAAGGTCAGTGGTCAGCTTTATTTTTTTGCTCACGACCAGCTCAACTATGAGAGATTGACGCCGGTTTACCTGAAAGAAATGCTCACTCTAAACAGCGAAGATCGTGACACTTGGAATTTCTTTGAAGCCGGCAATTTCTCCGTAAACAAAAATTCCGTACCGTTTTGTGCAATTGGGGTTGATCACGCAATGGAACAACAAAACAAATCGATGAAGATCGCTGGTGGGATCACTGGACTCACTCTCAACCAAAACGCCCTGGATCGATTCGTTTTGACTGCTCCACAGATGTCTCAAATCATCGAGGTATCGGATTGTAGCACTGTCCGAGGACTTAGTGATTGGAAGTGAAAGTGATGAGGACGTTAGCGATGACGAAGAATAAATATGTTTCTCATCAATCTTTCTCTTGAAATTTCATAATTAGATATTGTTGTACATACTTTAATGTCAGTAAATTTCGCGAATTTCACGAATGACCCCTCAATTCACGAAATTAAATGGTCACTAAAAAATCTTTTGGCTGATTCGCAAAAATTAATTCCCACGAGACACAGTTTTCAAGTTTTCTTAGTCATTATTTGCTTATTAGGGACAAGCCTTACGTTTTAGCATAGAAGTTTGTATTCACTGATTCTTGTTTGCAAGGGGCTTTTATAGATAAGTTTGTTTATTTTGATTCAGAAAAGCTTTATTTTTGACATGAATTACGTGATTTTAGAGTGTTAATATATTCTGGTCTGTAAATTACCACGGTGGACTATCATAAATATTAAATATATTTTTTTCCCTCAAAGATAGAAATGCGATATGGCAAAAAAGAGAAAAATCCCAGCCAACCATTTTAGGGACAATTTCGATATTAGACGGGGAAAAAAGATAGATTTTTGGGCCTTTAAAATTCTGGTCTGTAAATTACAAAATTCATGATTACTCGGGAACTAATTGCCCGACCGACTTGAAATTACCCCAGTATTTAGACATTAGTAAGAGGGAGCTATAACTAGAAATTCGAAGAAAAAAAATTAATCTGGGACATTTTACTGACCAGAAACCTCAAAATAGACTTTGGTCTGTAAAATACACGCTTTTAAAGAAATAATTTTTTTGAAGGACGAGAAAGTTACCTATTACTCATGTCTATGTGCAGTCAAAATTTCAGTAAAAAATATCAACATTTCGAGTAGATATTGCCAAATAAGTGATTTTTAGGGCGTTTCCATTCTGGTCTGCAAAATACCCAAAACGACATTTAAAAAATTGCCACTCTATTTTTTTGGGTTCTTCTAAGGTCAAATATCTCAAATCCGTTGAGAAAGTGCTTTTATCAGAAAAATCGAACGGAAATGTATTTTGCCCCCTACTAGAATGATCGAACATTTTTATTCAAATCACGAATCGTCTGTCGAAATCATCAAAACATAATAATAAAACAAAAACTGCGAAAATTAGTTCCCTTAAGGTGTTATCTTTTTTCTTCAATTTAATTCCTCTCTGAACTGTCCTAACCTTATCGTGATAATTTCATACAAGCTAATCTAGCCTTGGAGCATGATTGAAGTTGCGAGCCGAAAGATGACCAATTCGAAAGTTTCATGTTTGAAGCATATTTGAAGCTAAAATTATATATCCACCTTAAAGTTTCAATTTAAGTCGAAAAAAACCCAGTTATTATTGTTACCAAATAGCTATATTCTTATCAAAATCTTTGAAACTCACCCTCGAGGTATTCTTAGGGTATTCTTATGATTTGGCCAATTTTCACCCGTGGTATTCTTATAGAAGGTATTCTTATAAAAAAAGCGTGTATAAAAGGGAGGGGGTGTGAACTAAGTTGACCTTTCAAAATCTTGACCAAGAATAAATTAAAAAAAAAATTATGACAACTTTTGAGTAGATTATGACTTGGCGCAGTAAGGCCATCATTTCATTCATATTCTGTCACACTACACTAATTTTGGACTGGATACTGTAAGCAGAGTAGGGAACTAGCCTAGGAGCGCCGCGACCTATATATCATTTGATATCACTCCTAGACAGTGTAGCTTTAAAGCTCTAGAACAGCATCTAATAACATGAAAACCAGAATATGATTCTTCAATGGGAATCAAAACTATAAAGTGCACTTACAAACATCAATATATCAGATCTAAAAAATTGATAACGGTACTGTCATCATTGACAATAAAACAAAAGATTTTCTGTCAAGAGTCTTGTAAACATTCCAACAACTTCCATCGAAATGATCTGTCACAGCTGAGTCTACCATTTTTAACACGGTCCGAGGATTGAGCCGAGACCGCTCACTACGTTCGGGCTATTTTGAAATGTTTTCAATGAACCTCTGGTTATTAATCCCAAATCACCCTCTAAACCATGTTATTACTAGTACTAATTGAATTAATCAAATTTAATTTACATGCTTTGATCTTTGGAAGTCAAAATGTCACTCTCTTCTCGCGGATGATATTTAAAAAATTTAATCAAAGTAATACAGAAAAAAACGTAGATACTCTATTAGTTTTCGATTACATTTGATAAATAGAATTTTAATCTTTCGATTAACTTATTCAATTGATATCGCCTGGTTTAGACATGGAGTCAGCTTACAGTAAAACATCACATTAAATTCAATCGGCCTAATTACAATTAATTTTCAAACATCTAACTGTCCTGCTCTAAACCACGTGATTGAGATTCAATCATAGTTTGATCTACTGTAATCTGTCACTTAGCTTAGACGGGCGACTTTCTTACGTCTTAAAAGTCAATCTATTTCAAGGTTGACTTTATACTTCTTTCAATCTATTTAAGCAAAGGTTTGCAACTGCTGACTTTCTGTCGTTCTTCTATCATCTCTCACGTGGAACAGAGGCAAGGCAGAACATCGGCCGTCGGCTGTCTAAAAAATAAAGGTCTAATCCACTTCTGAACAACTGGGCCCGGCCCGGGAGCCTATAAAGCATAAGGAAAGGAAGGTGTCTTTTTTAGACTTTGCCCACAATTTTCTGTAGCATCTGGATCATAGAACACTAACTAACTGTCATCATCAGTATGACCTTATCAGCAGATTGTGATTATTTGAGATCTTTACCATTTATTTCCTGCCTCCTACACAACAGTCCTAGCTACTACAACACTACATCCTAATAACCTCCACATCATATGGACTAGATCAGATTTTCAAGAGAGGCCAGCAGGAGAGAAAGAGGAGGACAGGCAGAACTTTGAGATAAACTAGATAAAATGTCTACAATAACCTGTATTTCTTCAATGAGATATTCAGGAAATTTCAACATACCATTTTAAACCTTCTTTATCCTCTTCTCATTCGCCTTTTTCAATGTTGTTTTTTGATGAAAACATCGGGACATTGATTTTACTGACCAGGTTCAAGAAACTCGATTTCCACGCGCCTTGTTAAAAGAAATTCCTTGTGCCACGGGATTAATCGAGACAAGAAAACCCGGGGTGCAAAAGATGAACTAAGTAAACCCGTGGTCTAAAACATGACCTATTTTCCCGCTCATTGAATTCCTCGAGATACCTTTTATTAGACTGGATTGATGGTTTTAAATAAACAGCTTGAATTTAAACTTGTTGAATTGTTTTTTACCAATGATGGATCAATTATTACCAAGTAAGTTTATTTATTTTTCTCTAATTACACATTGTATATATCTAGTTAAAAATATGAAAGAGACAGTAGATAGATTGTTTAGATTTTATGTTTATCAAAGACTCTACTGAAGAGATGCAAACCTTAAACATAAGACTTTTTCCATCCTCCTTGGTAAAATAGTGTTAAGTCTGGGTCCGAATCATGTGGTAGACAAAACTATAAACATTTTTAAAAACCTAAAACATTGTAAGGGTTCAGGAGGTCTCTTTAATTTATCAAAAACAATGAAATAAACCATATGTGAAATAGACCATATGTGAAATAACCTCCTGTACCATGGAAGTGGCAACTCGTCTACTAGCCACGTTTAGCATTATTTGACCAGGGACAAATTTTCATTTCATTATTAGATCCAGATATTGAGTGGTCAATAGAGGTAGAGTCAAACTGTGTTGCATGTAAAACACCAGTGCCAGTTAGTGGAAAGCATGTTTATAATGTCAATCCAGTGATAAGATCTGCTGATCAGTTCTTGCCAAAGCCAGTGCTAGATCGTATCGGTATAGCCAGTCAAGGTGGTGATGATAAACTATGCAGAAAGTGTAGAGATTCATTATTCAAAATAAAAAATTTGTTCGCAAAAATTTCAACTTTACGAGAAGAAATGATCAATCCACAGAAAGAACTTGAGAAAACCAGGCCAATTTCCAACTGCTCTGTCCCAACTCCCATATGTATACCAAGCAACAATACATGTAATTCCAAAAACACTTCTGTTGATTCTGATAATTCTCACCTCCATACTGGTGTGAAAATAGCATCGCAAGGATGGTCAAAGGAGCATACACTACCTCCAAAACTTGCATCTATAGGGGAGGCCCTTTGTCGTGGGAATATTAAAGATGTGGTTTTGGCAGCATATAAACAGCCTAAAATGAAGGAAATTATACATAAATTGGTCATCAAAGACGTACAAAAAGAATCAGATATGTGCTGCAAGAAAGAACCATCAATCCTGAGATCAACTCAAAAATCAAAAATGAAAATATTTAGCTTTCAAGATTTGGTGAAAGAAATGGAAAACAAAGCCCAACTCAGTAAGTTTGTTAATTGCGATTACAATCAAGAATGAGAAAGATTACCTTGCAAACCATTAGAAGGCATCAATATCGTCTGCCATATCTGTTCTACTGAAAAACCGCTGTTGCCATATGAATGCATATCAGATTCTCATCAATACCATCTTGCAACATTCAAGTCATACCGTGAGTCAATCAATTTATATTTATTCACTAAAATGAAAAGTGGGAAACAAGTCTATATTTTTTGTGTGCATTCTTGTTTGCCTTTAAAATATTCTGTCATAATTTGCTCAAATAGTAGCTAAAAATAAAGAGAACTGAAGGCAATTCTATCAAATATTACAAAAAAGTTATTATTTAATAAATACTTTTTTCTTCAACCTTTACTAACATACAAGTCTATATAAATCTATCTATTCTTGTGTTAGCCATGCACAGGAGACTAAATAAAAAATTATAATTCTAGTGTAAAGGAACAAATTTTTAATTTCTAAGAGAACTCTTGCAATGAAATAATTATAAATAGTCTAGTAGCTATCATAAAACACGCCATTTTTTATTTTTCCTTTAGAATACAATCCGCAGGTTACAGCCTCTACGTCTTACCACTTCAGTTACAACCTATTACAACAAAATGAATGAGTATGGTGTAGATTTTAATAAAAAGCTGAAAGACAAAGTTGAAGTTGAAACAGAGAGAATTGCTCGAGAAAATGAAGGAAACCTCATTCAAATTATGTGCAGGAAGAAGATACACACACTAAAACGCGTTCCAAGGATATCTCTTGATAAAACCGCGGAAATCCCAGTCAAAGTTATTAAGTCACAAAAATTGGGGAGATTTAACATAGCACCAGATAGTGACAGCGATAAAGAGCAAGAGAGTCAACACAATAGATTTTCTGATCATAAAGTAACTATAATCAATTCAAATGAGGCTTTCACGTACTCCTTGTTATACATTATGATAGAACGAGACTTCTCCTTAAAATGAACTCGAGGGACTTTTTTGCTTTATAAAATATGAATTTGAATAATGGATTAATGTTCCTTCAAAAATACAAATTCACTAAGATTTGAAGTTTTGAAGTAATTAACCCAAATATCTATTATATATAGTTTTTTCATGTTTTTTTGAAGCTCGAATTACGCAGTGCTGTGCTGAGAATACCTTCAAAACCAACAAAGTCCCGGCCAGTTGTAGCCTGGGAATCCAAGCTCATAATCTTAGAAAAAACAAAAAATACCTCACCTCACAAAGTTCTAAAATTATAGAGCTTGGTGCAGGTAGATTAGTCTGACACAGAATGTTATAAACAGTCTGTGTGTAAACCCTTGTTGACAGACTTTCTGAACTTTGGAAACCCAGGCAAACACACATAATCAACTTACCATAAAAACTATTTCACAAGCTCTAAAGACTTTCAAAATCACTAAAAACCACATCAAAACATCAGCCACATGTATTTAGACATCCAACCAACAGCCACTTTGTTTCGAAATGAATCTGTGTTTTCATTTTCATTTGTTTTCCTTTTTTCTGCAGAGTCAGCTTTTTCCATAAATTATGCGCGCGCATCAAAATTATCAAAATGCCCGCGAAAATACTGCTAGATAATACGCCGAAAGCTGGCCAATCAGGCCGAACCTGCATTGCAGGGAAAAATCTCCCTGCAGGCGAGTTACCTGCGCCAAGCGTTAAACAAGCAGCAAAAATATCATAAACTAGACTGTGGAAAAAGTTTGACGCTTGGATTCCCAGGCTAGGCCAGTTGATAATGGGCGCAAGGTGACTATCGATAATCTGGACAAGAAACAGACAACCCATGATGAGACCCTTGAAAATAAGGATGAGGTTTTAGCATGAAACATATCTACCCGTCTTTTACGTTCATCAGGTACCGAGCTCACATAGAATTTATTTCCCAAAATAGCTTTGAAGCGTTTGTACAATAGTGATGTTTGTTTACGTGATTGACAAATAATAAGTGTTCGAGGGTAATCATGTAAATTGTTTTGAAATATATCAATGAAGTTTTAAAAAATCTCTTCTAGTCGACATTTTTCTACATAGTTAACACTGAATCTAATATTGTCTGTCAGAGTTGATTTTACAACAGAAAAGATATTTGAATGGCAGAAAGACAAAAGGGAATAAATTCTTAATTTGTTGGTTGCAGTAACGGTTGCTGATAATGCAATGAAGGGAACATGTCTCAAAATTGAGCGAAGTTGGTCTAATTTGTAGTACCATTTCTGAGCACATTGCGGGTGGATTGAGAATTTTGATCCAATCCCCTAAAGAAATGTTTGATAGGATACGTTTAATTTCTAAATTATTATAACTTTGAATTGTACGTTCCCATCTTTATCTTTATTAATATATAAATAAAAATTTGAGCTGATGATGTTTTGTACAACATTTATATATGTTAATAGTTTGTATATAATTTTGAAACAATTTTTTAACAGCATCTTACTTCAAAATGTAGTTGTCAAAAAATAAAAAGAAAGCTGCCGAAATACCTTACCTGCTTTTTATTATGGGCCAAAAGCGTCAGAAGTGTGAATATGTTTTTAGAGACTCAGGAGTATCTTTTCAATGAACGCTTAAAATGTCACGCAAATTTTGATACATTCTAAAAGGCTCATCTTTGAAAAACTGACACTTAGTTGAAGTGTCTTTTTAATCTGCCATAAATTGTTATAAAATTTTTTATTGAATGATACGTTCTTCTACTAAGAGGTTTAAAAAATGGCGTAGAAACAAGAAACTGAAAATTGATTAAAAAACCTACGACACAAACACGGAGTGCTGACTGTTAGTTTTAATGACTCGTTCTCACTTGTTTCCGTAATAAAAAGAAAGTCGTTATTGTGAACTTTGAACATGCTTTAAATGGAGGTATTTCCACTGACTGACTGAAACAATTTTATATACTTATAAAGTTTCCATAGTTTTAATGAGAATCTTGCTAACTCTTTTTGACAAGAGAAGTGTTTGAAAAAAATGAGAGTTTCTTACCATTCAAATATACAATGGGCTTCATCAATTGCCACACCAATGACATTCTCTTTAAATGTTTGGGATGACAATGCATTTCTCCAAACTGGGATATCTAATACTTCCGGCGAACAAAAAAGATGACTGACTGCCTGACTGCCCTCATCAGTTATAATGTCATCTAACTTTGTGTGACAGTTCAGGATTTTAGCATTGACAGCAAAGAATTGTCTTATGCATTCAATTTGCTCGTCATGAAAATTTTCAATCTCAAAATGTCTACAAGCGAATCTAACACTTTCTTCAAACTTTTCCATTCTAACGGTGTAACTTTTCTCTAAATTATTTAAAAAAGAAGATTACCATGTATTTGCAGCTACCAAAAAGTTATTATCTCTGTTTTAAGCAAAAAGGTAAACAAACTATGTGAAATTCAGCGAAATCCAAAAAAAATTCTCCACCACCAACAGCTCGCAAAATTCCAACCAGGACATGATGCATTTATCCATATAGACGACTTGAGCTACGACTGAGTGTGAGCTAAGCTCCCGCCACCACGGCTGTTGAAAGCTCAAAATCGGAGCCCGAAAACCCGGGCTCCAAACATTCGAAAAAGTTGCAAAGTGGAATAGACGTTAATTGCGTAGAAAAAACGCGGGTGACGTCTAGTGTAGGCTAGCACTAGCAGGGTTTACATCCTGTTTGCTACAGTCCCCGTACAGAATTGGAAAAAGAGTCAAGAAGAGTCACTCTTCGACTAAAGACTCCTGAAAGTCTCGATGAGTGATCGGCTCCCGCATGTTGGAAATGATCTAAAATCATTTGTTTAAGAAGTTAATACCTTGACATGGTTAATAAAATTATACAGGTCATGGCAAATAAATATATGGTATTGTTAATCATTGTAAATCAGCTAACTACATCTCAAGTGGCAGAGTGGATATGGCGGCGGAGTGGCATGTTAAAGAAAGTTGTTTTTGACAGTTCGAATCCTATATGGTGCGTTGAAGTTAGTGTTATTTTGTCAGCATTGGCCAAACTTTTTCTGGTTTTATGAGCTCTTATTGATATATTCCCGTTATAATTTATGAAACAAAAATTTTCTAAGTAGTGTCACCTCAGTGCAGTTTGACTCAAGTACAGTATTTCAAAATGGATCAGGTTGGTTAGCGTGTGGAGAGTCAAGAGTCATGCCTTTCCCTTCTCTTGAAAATCCAGTATTCCGAAACTTTAAACTAAAAGAAATGCATAAAAATCGACTTTCGTCTTTTTTTTATTATCTTACAAACACTTTTTTCAGTAAGCGTTTTTCAACGTTTTTTGCCCTTTTCTGCTGAGTCAGCAAAATTTCAAACTCTAATATCTTATGATCTAGCCTAGGAAACCCTATAAATGACCCCTCTAATCGATAGTACTCTTCGAGACGCATCTGTTAAAACTGGTATCTTTCGCTGAAAATTTTCTCAAAAATGCTGACGTCAGCATAAAATATTGCATTTTTGAAGACGTATCAGCCAATTCCGGGAGACTAAGTCCACCAAATGTGACAAATGACCCCATTTTGGAGATCTACTCTTCAAGCTCTATATGTGATGGCACAATCAGTTTTAGCTAAATGAGAACTTCAAAAATCGACTTTCTAAGGACCCCCAGGCTAAAATGACTCTACCCCCTTCAAGCCCCCATAAAAAAATTTCCCCAGCTTTGCCAGCTTGGCAAAAACCGGTTTTGGGGTCCCAAGGGACCATATAATGAGAAAATAGAATAAAAACCCATATTTACTACTTGTAAGGGTTGATGCAAAAAGGCCCTTTTCGCCGCCGGACTAAATTGTTAATTTAGAAGTGCTTTTCATGATATGACAAGTCTCAAAATCAACTGAAATCAAATTGTAATTGTAGCTAGTTTTGAAATTGATAGAGTGCACACACATGTGGAGTTTTTCCTCGATAAAATTTGACAAAAAGACATTTTGATCTTCTCGATTGCTATTTAATTTAACATGACCCAGGGGGGGGGGGTTGGTAGTAAAATCTCAGACATAATGACGTTTACTACGGTGGTGGGGTGACGAAAAATCGAAAAAAAAATTTACTACCTAGGGTAGTTAAATACTAAAATGTATAGTTAGTTAAAACTGGTAAAATTAGCAAATTTTGGCTATTTTTGTAATTCTTTTAATTTTTTGGATGACTTTTCTGAAAAAATCTGAAAATTTTTAATTTAAAAAAAAATTTCTGTCGGAAATTTATTTGCTGCTAACAAATTTTTTGTCAGTAGAAAAAAGACTTTAATTCTAAGGGCAAAACATTAATTTTTGTACTAAGTGAAAAATGTGTCGCAGAAATAATCATTTTTTAGCTTTTTTTGTAAAATCAGTCCGAAAAGCAACCAAAAAATAGGTGGTCTCTATGACAAATTGTCCCAAAAACTTTTACTACCAGGGTAGTAAAATACCTCTTCCAAGAGTCTGGGTGGTGGTATGTAAAAATTCATAAAAATCCTTTTATTACTCATATATGTCTGAGATTTTACTACCGACCCCCCCCCCTGCATGACCTTATTTCCATATTTTATTTTCAAAAATTGAAAAATACAGAATGAAAAGTTGGACAAGAACCCGGTTCGGCGTCGCGTAATTTTTTTCCGTATACGGTAGGAAAAGTCTTTAATGGTCGGAAAAATCTTAGCGATACCGGTCGGAAAAATCTCTTATTAGTCTAAAACTTAGAATAGGTGTGTCGAAAGCGCCGCGCACCCCGCGTAACAAAATTCGAATCCTTATTTTAACGAAGAAAAAAAAGTTCAGACTCATATTTCCCCATGAAAAAAAACAGATAAACACATCAACCTTTTTTAAAAACACAGCAAATTTCATCAGCTTTCTTTTCCAAAAAACCCTGTCTCGCTAGCTTCAGCCGTTCGCTCGCTATGCTCTCGAATGTAACTCTGTCCGCAATATTGGTTTTCATTTTTCTCACGGCACCGCAAAATTTTTGCCCCCGGGTCACCAAATTCAAAAGCGCTTCCCACCGGATGTTCTGATTGGTTTGATTTTTTTTTTAACTTGTCACCAAGACGTAGAGCTATCTTTTGGTACCACGTTTGTCTGGCGAAAGGACTACTTGGCTTCTCGAGTTAACTTTTTCTGACAAACTTCAAAACTTTTGCTGGAAAAACGTTATATCAGAAGTCAGAATGTATAAGTGGTTTCCTCTACTTTTGTTCCGGTGGTAAGCGCTGAGCCAAAGTTTGGAGGTATGTGAGTGATTTTTTTCTCTTTTCATATTTTCGAAAAAAAAGTTTTGAACTTTTTTCTTTTTTTTTCTGTGTTTTTTTTTTTGACGTAATGGAACGTTTCTCTTGCTTTTGATTGGTGGGAAATCAAAAATGGGGGATGAAAACAAAAACAAACTTTTTTCTCTGAAAGAGATGGTAAGTCTTTTTTTCAAAAAGGAATTGCCTGAGTGGTGGAATGTCAGCATAAATAAGATAAGTTATAGAGTTTTGGAAGAAATATTTATTTATATTGAGAAGAATGATCTATCCCCTTCTTCCAATTTGTTACCTCTATCCAATTTACTTGGCACTGATGCCACTCTATTTGTCAAGCATGCGGGCAATTTTAGAGTGAAAATTTTAAATCACATCAAGAAAAGTGCAGATTGTCTTGATCTTCTTGTGGAATGTTTGTATCCAACTTTGCAAGAAGATTCTATTAACTATTTAACTTGCTCATGCCTAGCGACACTTCTTTAAGATGCTTCCAAAATGCGTTAGATGACCTGGTCAGAATGAAGTAAAAATTGGTGACATCCCACAAAGAAAATGCTGAAGGACGTGAAAAATATCTTAGTTTTTGCAGCGATACGTTTTCTTTTCCTACGCCGAACCTTAAAAAACAAAAGGCACAGCTTAAAGAAAAGTGTTTCTCTGTGTGTGCTAATAATGTCAGAGAATATGACATACAACCTGTCCTAAATCAAATTGCTGAGCTGGAAAATCAAATGCTCGTTTTGATGGAATGCTTAAAAGAAGAATCCATTGAAAAAAACAAATATAAGAAGCAGGTCAGGTCTTTGGAAGATCTTCTGTCGTCAGATCTTCAAAATGTATTATTTAAGGTTGGTAGATTTACTCCCAGGAATGTGGGTAAAAGGGAACGTCGAGCTGATCGTAGAATTTCAGATCTCGAATAGGTAGTTTATTGCGAAAAGAAGTCACTAATTTCAGGCCTTGAAAAAGAAAAATGAAGATTTGAACAAACAATTGTCATCTGCTTTGCTACATAACAATAGATGTAGAAAAATAATTTATGACTTAAAACAAAAAAAGGAAAAGGGAATTTCTGAACTTGCTTCAGAATCAGAAAATTGTCTTCAATCTCGCATTCGAGACCTGAATGCTGAAATAGCCTATTTACAGAATGAAAAAATGGAGTTACAATCTCAAATTGATAGTTTTGTTGAAAACAATGTAATAAATGTCTTTGAGGACCTCATGTGTCTTGGCATAGGTTCCCGCAATGTGGAAAAAGAAATAAGAACCGTGCTAAAAAAGCTAGCAAATCTTGAAGTAGGTAGGCTCCCAAAAGCTACCTTTGCAAAATACATGCTTTTAGAATCCCGTGCATTAGCCCATATTCAACTTCTATCTGAATTGACAGGGGACAGCGATGATGGTAAGATTTCAGACCAAAACACATTAATGTCTGATGGCACTTCAAAGAAAGGCCATTCATATGCAACTTATGACATTCAAACTAATTCTGGAAAATGCTTGGTAGTGGGTGTAAGGCCAACTAGTAATGGTGAAGCTGAAGAGTATGTTTCAAGCTTCTGTCCCAAGAAGGATGAAGATTTTTCAGCTAGGCTATTTGCATCTATTAAAAATTTGATGAGTGACCGTTGTGTCACTCAAAAGAGATTCAACAGACTTTTTATTGAATACAGAAATAACCTTATTCCCCAGATCATCGAAAATTGGGACAGCTTATCTGAGGATGAGCAAAACGAATTTAAGAAGGTCAACGAGTTCTTTTGTGGTTTGCACTTTATAGTTGGACTTGCTGACCAAGCTGATGAATGTTTGAAAATACACGAAGGTATGGTCTACAAAGAGAATAAAGTTGGCTCTTTGGCAACTAAAAATGGTTTCCCTGGGGGTGAGTCAGGAACAACACGTCTCATTCGTACAGTCTGCAAAGCTGTGTCTGATAGAGGTTGTGAAAAAAGTGGCCGCATGGTCACTTTTGCAACCTTTCTTGAAGGAAATCATGAGCTTGTTAATAAACATATTTTCCCATTATTGGGAAACCGATTCAACATACTGTTTTTAAATGCAGCTGGGGTATTCTTCTTGTACCCTCATCTTCTTGAATTTTTTGGTAATCTAGATGATTCCAACAGACTTTTTAATGCGGTCTATGATGATTTAAATGTATTAGCCTACAGAGTAAGTTGTAAAGCACTTGGTCTAATTCATAAAAAAGTAACCGTTCCTTTGTGGCGCAAAATGGTAACGAGATTTTCGTATCGTGCGTAACCCCTTTTACAATTGATTTGAGAAAATATTTGTGTAAAAAAGCAAACATAAATGAAGAAAACTTGTTAAACTATTTAAGATCTTTAAATAACATTGATAGAATATTCCTTATCTAAAAATGGTAATGAAATAGAAAAAATATAAGAAGTTGAAAGTACCCCCGTCTATTATTTTTCAACTGTCCAAAAAATGCTGTAGCTGTGCGACAAGTATTCCAAACAATAGAAAAACGGTCACCAGGACAGAAATTACTGGCATTTTCCTTCTTTTCGCATAAATTATCTCTCAGAATGTCATATTGCATAAATTAGCAATGAATTTGTATACCAAAATGTTTTTGTAAGATACCTATCCATGCAGAGAAGCATTTCTGAAATTTTGGACGAAAAACAGTCACCAGGACAGAAGTTACTGCCATTTCCCTTCTTTTCGCATAAATTATCTCTCAGAATGTCATTTTGCATAAATTAAAGATGAATTTGTATACCAAAATGTATTTGTAAGATGTCTTTTCATACTGAGGAACATCTCTGAAAATTTTAGTGAGATACACACACCAGAACACAAGTTCTAGTCATTTTCTGATTTTCAGCGCTACTTTTTTGCATAATTTAACTAATTATTTTTTAATTTATGCACCCTTAATATCCTTTGAATTAGTATTGATTACGCACGGAGCGAGCGTTAGCGAGTGGAGTGCGACTTTTTTGGCAAACGCATGCGCGTAAGCAAAATTTACAAAATTTCAATGATATGCGGGTACTAAAAATGGAAATTCAGTTGTTTTTTTTAACGATTTTTTTCATCTAGCCGCTATTCCAACATGTTTAGCCTCTGGAATGTTTCGACTTTGAAAATTTCGTGAAAATTAGCGTTTTTAAGAGAAGTCGTTGCAGTGTCAATCTTTCGCAAATTTAAAAACCCACTTTCCCTTGGAAAAAATTGACGTTTTTTGTTTTTTTGGGACCCTTGAGGCATAAGGTACCTGTTGACCGCAAAAATTTCAAAATTCGGAAATTGACCGTTGATAACATTAGGGGTAAAGGTACCCAATGACGTCACGGGTTTGGGAAAAACTTCAAAATGCGGTATCTCGAGTTTCAAGAAGAGTTTGGAGGTCGTTGACCCCTCATTCTATCGGAAATTTTATGGGGAATCAGATGGGAAGGTTTATAAGGCTTGAGTAGGACTTTCAAATTTGGCTGAATTTACTCATTTTCAGTTGATGACGTCATCAAAACAAAAAATTGCGATAACGTGAGATTGGAAAGGAGTTGGGAGGTCGTTGACCCCTCATTCATTTTATGGGGAATAAGATGGTAGGGTTTATAAGGCTTGAGTACGATTTTCAAATTTGGCTGAATCTTTAGCCATTTTCAGCTGATGACGTCATCAAAAAAAAGAAGAGATAACTCGAGATTGGAAAGGAGTTTGGAAATGGCTACAACCCCAAAACAAAACAGCCGAAAAGAACTGACTCTCGGAATAAATAATGGGAAAACGTAAAAAAAAAACAATTCCTTGATGAGCTCTTATTCTATTCTTTCAAAAACTCAGTGAAATTAAATCTGATGAAGTATAAAGAAATTATTACAAAACTACTCGACACATGTGACATGACCCAAAGCAAATAAATTCAGCTTTCGGCACTTTCGTTCGTGAATCCCCAACAGTTTTTTTATCAATGCATGCATAAAAACTTGAAATTCTTTACTACTTGTCAATAATATTTTCCATAACAAAACAAGGGAAACGCAATGTCTTTGATTAAACCAGGTAAAAAAGGTCTCTCGTGTCTCTCCAAATCCTCCGCAAAACTGTGTCTTTGACTTTCCAGCATCAATTCATCAACAATCAACTTCAATTTTTATTTCGAAAATTCGACACGTTTTACAGCTTGACGATAGTTGAAAGTCGAGAAGTTCCCCATAGTTTTTGTTGCAAAAATGTTGTTTTAGACCATTTATACAGCTATTTAAACCAGTAGCGGCCTGGCTCAATTTTCTTGGTGGTGCAAGCTATGAAATTGGCACCCCTGGTACTTTTGTCCTTACTTGCGCCCTCCATTATTAAGTGGAAATATTAAACTGTAAGATCAGTGACTGGCTGAAAGTAACGCCCATAATCTTTGAGTTTAAAAACTTTTATTCATACGAAGGTTGTGGTAATGATAACTTGATATCTATTTACTTGTTATAATTTTAAATGTCATAGTTTTCTGAACAAGGAAAAATTTTCCTATTTTCAACTTTTAAAATGTCTAAAAATGCCTCAATTTATCTTATTATACCGATTTAACACCAAAAAGAAAGCTCTTCAAATAAAAAACATGAGCTGTTGATACTTGAAATGGAAATTTTAAAGCTAGCAAGTCGACTAGCAAGGCGATTTTGTCTATATTTTTTTGTTTTCTAAAACTTCATCAGAAAAATGACCTGATAACCTTAAAACTTTTGCGCCGCTTGTGTTACTTTACTCTCCATTAAAGAAAAATGGCTAAAAAAGGCCCCCAAATTTTGAAAGTTGGCAGGAATAAGGGTATTTTGAATGTTGGCGCCGCAGGCAAAAAATTTTGATGTAAGAAACGTCAAACAGCTTAAAAGATCTTCTAAAAAGGAGAAAGTTAGTCAGCTTAAGACCACAAAAACCACAAACTATCAAGTTTCCATTTTTTTGGCAATCTCTCATTTTGAAGGTTAGGATCCTCTTTAGCCCCTAGTGGATTCACAACACTTCTTTTGCTTTGACTTTTTTGCGATTCAATGTTGAGAGTAGTTTTTAACAAAGTCAAGAGAAAGGATTCAAGAGCGTAAAATAAAACGAAGCGCCGCAGGCGAAAAAATTAACATTGCACTTATAGAAGGCGTTACAAACTTGTCGAAGGGCGCCAAGTCGCCCAATTAAACATCAATAAAATTTTGGCGCCCACTTGAAAAGCTCTTTTGGCGCCCCTCTCAGATCTTTCTGGGTGGTGCACTGCACACCCTGCACCCCCTGCCAGGCCGCCACTGATTTAAACCTTATGCATTTTCTCTCATCCATGCATCGAATTAAAAACATTGAAAAGTGTTATCAATCTGATAGAGAAACGCAACGATGAAGAATTTCTTCTCAATCGAAAAAATACAATACATCTTCTTTTTCTGTGTATAATGTATAATAATTTCACATCTCTGAAAAAGCTCCTGCATTTTGAAGCTGCTGGATAGAAAAACTTTTTTCTTTATTTTGATGTGCATTATTTTCGGCGGGAACTTGTCGAATTTTTTTTTCGAATCTAACAAGATTTTCGAACAAAAAAAATTCGAAATTATAAAGACCCGGAATTCCCATGGGGTTTTTTCCCGAGTTACGAAAAAACTGAGTTATCCCGAGTGAGGACGTTATTTTTGGAAAAAAGTCACGTCATTTTACATTTCACAGCTCGGTTAATTTTGCTTCTTTTAACTTTCCGAGTTATTTTTTTATTTTGTAACTCGTGAATTTTTGCTTCCTTTAGCTTTCGAGTTATTTTTTATTTTCTAACTTAGGAAATTGTGCTTCCTTTAACGTTGTTACTAAAAGTGGTAACACAGGGTAACACATGGTAACAGGGGGTAACACTAGGGTAACAGGGGGTAACACATGGGTAACATGGGTAACACTAGGGTAACAGGGGTAACACATGGTAACAGTTTGAAAATGGTGGCTCTGAGGGGTCGGAAATTTGAAAATTGACTTAACCAATGTTGTTGGTGAATACAATGATAGAATGAATGATGCTGGTCAATGCAATGATGGAATCGATGTTGCTGGTGACTGAAATGATGGAATCGATGTTACTGGTGAATGCAATGATGAAATCAATGGTGCTGGTGAATGTAATGCTGGAATCAATGGTGCTGGTGAACTCAATGTTGGAATCAATGGTGCAGGTGACTGAAATGATGGAATCGATGTTGCTGGTGAATGCAATGATGCAATCAATGGTGCTGGTGAATTTAATGCTGGAATCAATGGTGCTGGTGAATTCAATGTTGGAATCAATGGTGCAGGTGACCTGAATGATGGAATCGATGTTGCTGGTGAATGCAATGATGGTGTTACTGGTGAATGCAATGATGGAATCAATGGTGCTGGTGAATTCAATGTTGGAATCAATGGTGCAGGTGACTGAAATGATGGAATCGCGTTTCGCGTTTCACCACGCTGCTCTCAAATTTCGTCATCTTTCGATACTGACCTTTTTATTTTCCATATCTCCTAAGATCCTAAAAGCCAAATTTAATGGTATAAGAAGAAAGAAATTTTTGGGTGATTTTTATTAACTCCGGTTATAATTTTCTTAATATTTTACTTTGTAAATAGTTAGCAAAAAAGAGAGAAAAGTAATGACTTGTGTTCCTTTAAAACAAAGATTAAATTTCCTTGTCTTATACATAAGTTGGTCATTCTTATTCTAAACAATCGTGTGCCCCCTTAAAATTTTATCTTTTGACTAACTCGGATTAAGCTGCATTCCACTGCATCGCCAAATTTATCAAAAAAAATCGAAGTGTCCAGGGGTAGATCTTTTCAAAAATTAATTGATTTTTCATATCCCGTAGAACAATTTCTTATTAAAATAGCCTAAATTATAGAATTATCATTTTCCTTGTTCTGAAAATTTTAAACTATTGAGACATATTTTTGATTACTTCGTTTGCATTTAGGGGGAATGTAAATTGCATTCACCAGGACCATTAATTCTACCATTGTATTCACCAGCACTATTGATTGCATCATTGCATTCAGCAGTAACATCATCATTGCATTCACTAGCAACATGGATTCAATCATTTCAGTCACCTGCACCATTGATTCCAACATTGCATTCACCAGCACCATTGATTCCAGCATTACATTCACCAGCACCATTGATTCCATCATTGCATTCACCAGTAACACCATCATTGCATTCACCAGTAACATCGATTCCATCATTTCAGTCACCTACACCATTGATTCCAGCATTAAATTCACCAGCACCATTGATTGCATCATTGCATTCACCAGTAACACCATCATTGCATTCACCAGCAACATCGATTCCATCATTTCAGTCACCTGCACCATTGATTCCAACATTGAATTCACCTACACCATTGATTCCATCGTTGCATTCACCAGTAACATTGATTCCAGCATTACATTCACCAGCACCATTGATTCCATCATTGCATTCACCAGTAACACCATCATTGCATTCACCAGTAACATCGATTCCATCATTTCAGTCACCTACACCATTGATTCCACCATTGCATTCACCAGCACCATTGATTCCATCATTGCATTCACCAGTAACACCATCATAGCATTCACCAGCAACATCGATTCCATCATTTCAGTCACCTGCACCATTGATTCCAACATTGAATTCACCAGCACCATTGATTCCATCATTGCATTCACCAGTAACACCATCATTGCATTCACCAGTAACACCATCATTGCATTCACCAGCAACATCGATTCCATCATTGCATTGACCAGCATCATTCATTCTATCATTGTATTCACCAACAACATTGGTTAAGTCAATTTTCAAATTTCCGACCCCTCAGAGCCACCATTTTCAAACTGTTACCCTGTTACCCTAGTGTTACCCCTGTTACCCATGTGTTACCCATGTGTTACCCCCTGTTACCCTAGTGTTACCCCCTGTTACCATGTGTTACCTAGTGTTACCACTTTTAGTAACAACGGGGGTTGGTAGGAAAAGTATGATTACTGGAAAGAGTACTCATAATCAGAGGGTTGAAAGATTGTGGCGCGATGTGTATACTGGTGTTCTCTCTTATTTTTCTAACATTTTCACTTACTTAGAGGATCAAGATGTCTTAGATTCAACTAATATCCTGCATCTCACTGCATTACATCATGTGTATCTTCCTTTCATTACTGAAAAGCTCTGCAGATGGAGACAAGCATGGTCCACATATCGCTTAAGAACAGTAAACTCAACTCCACAGCGACTTTGGGTGACTGCTCAAATGACCAATCCTATTGACATTGATCCTCCTGTTGTTGACGAATTTTATGGAGCTGAAGATAACGTAGTTTTGAATGAAGAAGAACAAGGAGACACTAGACCAATATTTGAATTTGATGGTTTATCTTTGAGTGAGGAATGCTTAGTAGAACTTGAAAACATGTCACTTGATCAAAGAGAGGATTGTGGAATAAGTCAATACTACGAAGCTGTTCGGATCATTGCACAGTTTCATCAAATTAACTGATCAATTTGATTATGTTAAAAAACTTCAATACAATGTGGTATACCATTGTTATAAAACAGAAGCTCCATTTCAGTAACTTGTAAACTTATTCAAACTTTACATTTAATTGTCGGTTGAGAAATAAATTTCACCTTGTTGTGTTATGATTTAACCTTTTCAGCCCGGCGGACGAGTATAGTCGTCGAGCATACGTTCCGGCGGACGAGTATAGTCGTCTTTTTGACATAGTTTATTTATTTATTTTATTTATTGAAATTGAACCACTCCACGTCCGTGGGCAAACTACAAATTTTCTATTTATAAAAACAAAAAACTGTTCGTTTGCGAGTTCACGCTTCTGTGACTGGCCCCTCGCACTGGCCGCGCCTAACGGCCGTGTTCAGAACCCTTCACAGTAGCGTCTATCGTTTACGTTTATATCAAAAAAATATATATAATATTTCTATTTAAATGAAACTTTGTCGTGAGAAAAATAGCTTACTAATTGTAAGTCGAAGCTTAAAACTAGGTAGTTGAGTGACGCAGATCTAGATAGATGAAAAAGTAGATGTATAGTATACTAATTTGCGAAGATCGTGTCTAAAAGTTGTAAGGATAATCCACCAAAAATTCAAAGTTGGCTTGAAGAGAATTAAAAAATCAAAATTTGCCGTAGTTATTTTAAAATCTAAAGATAAATTTCTCTAATTTTCAAAGCTTTTTTAATATATTTTTCTAGCATTTTTAATTTGACCACATTTTCGCTCGTTATGTCTTCTTTCGATACTGATGTTGATTCCTCTCCTACTTTGTCCTTTAAGTCATTACATTCAAATAAATGTTCCGTGGTGTCGTGCTCTGTCCTGCATATCGGGCATTTCATATCTCTGTACTTTCCTTTGTAATTCATCTTGACGTCTATCATATTTACTTTCATACTTAATATGTTTCTCATTGTGGCTTTGTCAGTTTCGTCTAAGTACTTCTTTCTTTCGAACCCCTTACTGTTTCTGGATTTTGTTCGTTTCGTCCATTCTTCGTTTTCAATACTTTTCGTGATGGCTTTTCGTATTCTTTTTTTCCACTCGTTTTTTGATATATCTTTCACGCTCGTTGTGTCGATTTCGTATTGGTCACATCGTTCTTTCAGTTCACTGTACCAACAATTTCGTATTTCATTCTCCATTTGGGCCTTTAGAATCTTTGCTGCTACCCTTTCATCTGGAGAATTGATTAGGTTGTGTAACAGTAGAAGTTTTTTATAATTTATGTAGTGTCTTATAGGCCAAATGCCTAATTCACTTAGGAATGGCTCGTACGGTGTTGTTTTTGGCATTCCGTATATTCTCAATAGCATATCTTTTTGCATTTTTTCAATGCTTGCCATTTCACTTTTTGAAATCACACTCCAAGTTTCCATGTTCGACGTCACGTATGGAAGTGCCTTCGTTAAGTATAGCTTGTTAACTACTTTTCCGTAACTTTCTCCAGTACAATCTGCATCTTTTATAATTGCCTTCGTAATTCCGTATATCTTTTTCTCCTTGTTTTGGATCGTATCTTTATATGTACCTTTGTTGTTGACGTAATCTCCTAGGTACTTATATTTATCGGTTTTGATAATAGGGCCTTTTTTAACCCTTTTCTTAATTTCTACTCGATCTCTTTTTTTCGCCAAATTCTAAAATTTGATAGTTACTTTTAGTTTCATTAAAGGTCATTCTCTTCTTTTCCTCCATCCTCGCACAGTTATCAATGGTTTTGGAGACGGTTTCTCTGCCTCCTGCTCCACAAATATCATCTACATAGGTGAGTGACTCTACATTTAAATTTGAATATAAGGTACTCACTTTTTCGCCGACTTTGTTCACCTTCTCTGTGGATACTGCACATAATGTTGGCCCCCAAATTGTTCCCTGACGTACAATCTCCTTGGTTGTTATCTCTGCTGTTCTCCCGTGTGGCGTGTCTACCACTATTTTCGCTTCTTTGTTCATTTCGAAAATGATCATCGCCTCGTTAGCAGGTACTCCTGCCTTCCACGCTTCCACTATACAATCGCGAAGCCAGAGTTTGTCAAAACATTTCTCCAAATCACCATAGAACAAGTAAAGATTTTTGTTGTAATATTTCGCGTCATCAATTAGTGCTCGCATCGTAAAGAGATGGTCACAAATTCCCCTGCCGCTCCTTCCACCACACTGGAAAGGAGACATATTCTCTTCAATCGTCGTTTTGTTTCTATTGAGAAGGATTCTCTCAAAGATCTTGCTCACTATGCTCGTTAGAAAGATCCCCCGTTGATTTTTCATTTCATTTCTTTTGCCTTTATTTTTATAAATTGACTTTATAATCATATGTTTCCATCTATCTGGAATTTCAGCTTTCAATAAAATTTCATTCAATAACTTGAGGAGACTCGTTTTTAATTTCTCTCCTCCGTACTTTATAAACTCATTTTTTATTTCACTGAAATCCTCAGCCTTTTTCGTGCTGAGGTTTCTTATAACCTTATCCAGTTCTTCCCTGGATATTTCTCTTATCTCGCATTTAGTTGCTTCCCTCTTTATCATCTCAAAACATTCATTGACTCTCTCCTCCGATCTCCTTTCCTCCTCTGTCGTTGCCGGTGATGCCATCAGTAGATTCTGGTACCATTGCTTGTATACATTCTTAATCTCCTCTTGATCTTCCTTCACCTCTCCTCGTTCATCTATCATTGACGTTTTCTTCTGTGTCTTATCTTTTGTTGGCTTAATGATCTTCCAGAAGTCTGGACTGTTGACTCCTCCCGCTTTCTCGATTTGCTCTACTTTTTTACGTGTCGTTTTCATTCTTTCTTCTTTCGTTTCACTTTCTATGTGCTGGTTTAGCAGCTTGATTCTTGTTTTCTCTATGCTGTTTTCGTTAGTTTCGTTACCTTTCTCTATCTTTATCAGGTCCCTCCTTTTTTTCATCAGTTTTCTTCTTTTTGGGCTGGTTTTGGTGTATTTGTTCACTTTGCACTTTGTGAAGCATTTTTTACTCATTTTGATGATCTCATCTTCCCATTTCTCGTATCTGTCGTTAAGTTGTAGTGACTTTTCTGTCGCTATCGATGTGAGTTTTTCACTATTTGTTACGATCTTGTACGCTGCTTTCGTTTTCACTGTTATGTTTGATATATATTTTTTCTTTTTCTCTACCGATGCTGTTGTTTTCCAGTTGACGGTGCCAATCATTGCACAATGATCGGTGTACTTTGCCTCTTTGTCTTTGATGTAATACGGGGTTAGTGCTTTAGTTTCGTCTATCGTCATCTTGACACCTCCTTTTCGATAGTTGTTCGTCATTACGTAGTCAATGGTCGATTTTTCATCACCTTGAATTCTAGTCCATTTCCCCTCTGCATCATCGTTCACAATGTATATCTCGTTATCCTTGACTAGTTCTTTAAGTAATTTGCCACCTTTTGTGACTTGCTCGTATATTTTTGCGTTGAAATCTCCTAATATAAGGAGTTCTTCACCTTGCCGCTTTGCTACTTTAACTTGTTGTTGTATTCTGTTATACATATTTTTAAGTTGTTCTAAGTCTGTTCTTGATTCTTGGGGGGCGTAGATCACTCCTATTCGGATTTTCGTTTGTTTGTTGTCAATTTTTACCCATAATGTTTCTTCTTCGTCCGCTTGTCTATCTACCTCTATCATATTCTTTCCGATCTCCTTTCTTACTGCTATCAGTATCCCTCCTCCTGTATCTGCTTTAGTTCTGTCGTTTCTCAGAATCTTGTACTCCGGAAATTTTTCCTCGATCTCCTTGACTGCCTCGTCTTGTTGTAGGTGGGTTTCAACTATGCAGAACATCGTTGGTTTTACGTTATCTTGTATTATTTCAGTTAGTTGTTCTAGTTTTGATGTCATGCCTCTGATATTATTATAGTAGAATTTAAAATTTTTGTAATGTTTTTTGTTTCTTTTTCCTCGCTTTTTCTTTTCGTTTAAAACTGTCTTTGGCTGTTGCTTTGAGTGTTTACTACCCCTGTGAAGTTTGGGAATGCTGGGAAGGTTGGTAACTGTGGGAACTGTGGTCTCATGTATTGATTTGTCGGCATTGGTAGTTGATTTTGTTCCTCTTGATTCAACTCGTCTCTCTGTATTGGTGGTTGGTTGGATTGTTGGATCCAGGCATTCGGTGCTCTCTCTCTCCACGGCGGTGGGTTGTAGCTTTGATTCATTTTGTGTTGCTGTTGTGCTGGATGTGGATGATTTGTTGGTGTTTCCTCCACTTGATTCGATCGACTTTGCGTTGGTTGTTTCAGTAATTTGTTTATGCACTTCTCTAAAAAAGACATCATTTTTTCTTCTACTTCATTCGTTTTGGTTGACGATGCAAGATTCCGCTGATCGGTTGTTGATATGTGTGCATATCTGCACTTTTCGTTGAATTTACACCTTTGGTTTTTGTCGTAGAACCTGCATCTTTCTTTCTTTTCATGTTTATAGAAACAGCTATCTCCGTATTTGCAGCCACTTTTTCGTCCGAAATATTTACATGCTATCTGTTTTCTGTCTCTTGGGTCGTTTCGTTTGTCGTTGTCCTTTCGTTTGAAGTCTTCGTTTCGGCTTCTCTTGTCACTCTCCCTTGTTTTTTCGTCTAATTCGAGTATTTTGTTAATTTTTGTTACGTGTTCGATGTGTTGATTTAAATTTTGGTTTGTCTCTTTTTGTTTGTCTAGTTCGCTATTCAATTTTGTTAGCTCTTCGTTTTTCTGGGTAATCTCCGATTTGAGTTTCTTAATCTCTCCTTCTTTCTTTTTATTTTCTTTCTTAGCTTCCTGCAGTTTCTCTTCCGATTTTAGCTCTTTCTGGCTCTCTGCCGTCTTGCTCTTTTCCGTAGTTAATTTGTTAAGTTCTGTCTTAATGTTTTTATTTTCCTGGTCAATGTCTTTGTTTATTTTCTCGAGACTTTCTATTTCCTGGCTTTTGGTTTTGATTTCATTTTCCATATTTTGTATCAATTGATCTACATCATTTCGATCATTTTTCTGTTTATTTGCAGATTTTTCTCTTACATCCCCAGTTAGCCAGTTTGTTTCACTTGCTTGTTCTTTGCTCGCCATTTTTAACCAGAAGAACACCTCTTTGCATTCATTGCAGATCCAGTGTACTCCTTTTATTTCGAAACACTGCTTGTACTCAGCTGGAATCTCATGACATTGCCCACAAACCCACTCTTCACACAAATCACATTGTATCCACTCTACATATCCATTTAAATCATGTTCCTCTGGTTCTTTTTTACACTGTTTACATTCACTGTTCTCATTACTTTGTCCTAATTCTTGGGTCATTGCTTCTGCTATGTCCTTCTTTCCTTCTTCATTTTTGTTGTTTTCGTTGTTCACCTTATTGTCGTTCTTATCTACATTATTTACATCTTTATTTACATCATTATTTACATCTTTATTTCCATTCTTTCCACTTTTTTGTTTTCTTTTCACGCTCGCCACTTGATCCGCCATCTTGTTCCGTCTTCCGTCGCAGTGATCTTCTAAGTGATCTTCTAAGCTATATTTCTCCCATTGGCTTCTTTGCTAGCCGTAGAAGTAAAGAGAAACGGAAAGTAGAGGTTCTAAGCTTTCTTTTGATATATGGTGATGTAATGTTTTGATCACGTGGTGAGGCAGCAGATTTCGGAGAAAAGGTAGAGAAAAACACTGAATCAAGATGGCGACCAAGAAATGGGTTTTTCCAACTTACTGCTAAAGTTCTTGGATTTTTTGACTGGTTTAGGCCACTTTTCTTCATGGAAACATTGTTTTTATAATGGCAAAACATCCAGTAAGTATATCTTATATTTTGTGTTTTGTTTTTAGCATAAAAAATCCATTTATTTGTCATTTTGACCACTTTTCTCGACAAACCAGTCGACCCAAACTTACAGTACTTTTTACTTTTTATTCAGGTTGGAGCATGGAAAGTGGACAAATTCAATGCAAAAGTGTTTTCTACACCTCATTTATTTCAAAGGAGCACCAAAGAATTTGAAAAGCCTGGATTTATGTTGAATTGCACTACTTCTTCCGCTCCACCAGCAACGGTCGATCGATCCCCGAAATTCTTGGCTCATAACGATGTCCTGATTACAGCTTATATGGATCAAAATGATGGCAGGAACCACATAACAGCCACATGGAATTATTATGATGACATTTAGCATTCCTTATGGGCAAAAGAGATCAGATTTGATAGCAATGAGTTTGCCTCAAAAGGCTTACGGTTTTTGGAAACTTTGCAACTGTCGCCGACTATGCCATCTAGTTTCACGGTAGCCGATACCCTTCAAAAGCTTCAGGAGCTAAGAATACTGACTGAAAGTGTTGTTTAGATAGTTGGGGAATACTTTTACACCATTTTTGATGTTGTAGCTGCTTCTGGAAACACATTATCATCAAAATACTTCAAAATTGTATATATTGGATTTTTTTAGCCGAAAATCGTGATTTTTGGCAAAAGTGACCGATATTTGGGAGGCTGGTGTGACACATACAGATTTTTCTGGATGCTGATTTTTGGTATATTACTTCAAAATGATGTATAGATTGATAAATAGCCAAAGACAGTTTTTAATTAACTTCCCCCCACTTTTTTTTGCTCTAGAAGTGAAAAATGCAAAAAAAGTGACATTACCGCAAAACGTGAAAAAAAACTGTGGTTTACGTGATGCTACCATTTTTGTAGGAATATTTTATTTGGATTGGTACTTGGTCTAAAAGTTGTAGAATTTAAGTAGCTTTTCAGGGATACCTTACTTTTTTTCTAAAGATTCCTAGTTCTTGAGTTATGATCAAATAACTGAACATGTCTATTTTCTGAAAAAATGTTGCGCGCTGACAGCGTGAAAATTTAAAAAGTTGCGCGCTGGAAAGGTTAATAGCTTTATTTAATTATAAACCTTGATGATTGAAAAATTAAAATTTTTGGCAAACTTTGGGGAATATCTCAAAATCACACATTTCACGGATTTTGAGTTTTAATGAAAGTCCCGCCCATAATTCTATCGAAACTTGAATAGCCGAGTCGTTCATGAAAAAAAATTTCGTTTTCTTTCTATTATTTTGCTTCTTGGTCAAAATTCTGTTAAATTAATTTTGTCATACTGCGCATCAAAGCCTGGGGGACAAGGTTGCATGGCCAGCTAGAGTGTGTTGAGTGAGGAGGACGGGACTAACTGTGGTGAAATTTTAGATTGTACCTCCTCTAACTAAGGTAAACGAGTAAATATATTTTGCAAATATATATCTAGGTTCGTCACACGCCTTTTAACTTTTGATATGGCTCGAAAACATAGCTAGTTTCCAGGGCATTCTCTTCTTTTTGAAGACAAATCCCGGGGGGGGGGGGCTCGATCTCGAAAACTACACCGTATGTTCGGACAGAAATCGGGGTTTCAAAATCCGATCCCTACAGTGCACTGCAAAATTTGCTGAAAACCGACCCTGCCTGACAGTGCATTTTTCGGCCGTTTTCCCCCAAGTTTTAGCAAAGATTTTAAAATTTTTCTCAAATTAACTACCCTTGCCTTACAGTGCACCTGGGCGTACCTAGGCTTTGTCAGAACCTCGAAAAACCTACCCTTAAGCGCCGCACGTCCGGTAGGTCATTTACCTTGAGTGCCCCCCTCCCCCCGGGAAAATATAGATATGATACCTGGAACGAGGTTGCACGAAAAGAACCAACCATCAGTACAGCAGTTTTCGCGCCAAAAAATGAACTGCAGAACTTTACTTTGTGGAGCTGATAATTTGCAGAATGAATAAAATCCCTAACTGATAATTTGCCGAACAAAAAGCGCATGTAAAGAGCGTACCAAAAGAGCGAACAAAAAGAGCAAACTAAAAGAGCGAACTAAAAGAGCGAAAGTAAAGAGCGAACTAAAAGAGCGAATTGAAAGAGCGAACTAAACGAGCGAACAAAAAGAGCGAACAAAAAGAGCGAACAAAAAGAGCAAACTAAAAGAGCGAAAGTAAAGAGCGAATTAAAAGAGCGAATAAAAGAGCGAACTGAATGCGTTCAGCGAACGGAAAGGGCGAATAAAAGAGCGCATCAAAAGAGCGAATGAAAAGAGCGCATGAGCGAATGAAAAGAGCGAATAAGCGAATGAAAAGAGCAAATGAGCGAATGAAAAGAGCGAATGAGCGAATGAAAAGAGCGAATGAGCGAATGAAAAGAGCGAATGAGCGAATGAAAAGAGCGAATGAGCGAATGAAAAGAGCGAATTAGCGAATGAAAAGAGCGAATGAGCGAATGAAAAGAGCGAACAAAAGAGCGAACCGAAAGAGTTCAGCGAACTAAAAGAGCGAATATCATGAAAAAAGAGCGTACAAAAAGAGCACTTATGGCAGCTATGGCGTTCCATANNNNCCGTTTTCCCGCCACAAATTACGTCCGGGTTCAAATATCATGTGCAAAAATCATGTGGACGATCAATCGAAAGTCTCCACCGGCGTTTCTTTTTTGAAAGAAGACCGCTAATACCACTATCTTTCAAGTTGTTTACGGAGAAGGGTGAGAACCACAACAAAATAAAATGGCGCATGTATGCATGCATGCATGTTCAGTTTTCAGTTTGGTGTTCACATGCAGCTGTTTTGTTTTGAGCTTGGTCAAGATTGACGAAGAATCATTCCAAACAGCACACATCATTATGTCTACGTGAGTTTAAAGTAGCAGTTCTGATATGGATGCAGCACCACACACATAGTAATTTTGTCATCCTGTTTCTTGCTTGTGCTGGGGGGGGGGGGGGGATTGCAGAGTCATTCGGGGTCAAAAAACAATAGCAGCTGCACATTTTTGTGTTGTTTTTACGTTATAAGTTTTCAAGATGAAAATTATCCCAGCAAGTTTATTTCTTTATCAGAAGCAAGATACTTTTCAAATCAAATTTTGGGTGTTAGGCTATCAACAGAGTTGGGAGCTTCTGAGAATAGTACAGTATTCATTCTGGTATTTATTGCAAAAATGACTGGTTTTCCATTACAATGAGTTAAAAGTAAAAATCCACAGTATGGCCCAAACTTTGTTGGGCCATTGCTTGGCGATTTTGAACTTGATTATTAAAGTCCTCAAAAATGACCCAAAACTGGCCGGCACATGCCCAGACGATGTCAATCGAACGAATCGAACGCCGAATCAATTGAACGCAATCGAATGATTGAAATTCGATTGCCGAACGCAATCGAATGCCAATCGAATATTACCGCGATTTTCTCGATTGATTCGATTGCGTTCGATTAGTGCCTGGATTCGATTGCGTTCGATTGACTAATGTATTCGATTGATTCGATTGATTCAACTACGTTCGGTTGGCTTATGCATTCGACTGGTTCGACTAATTGATTCTGTTGATTAACATTGATTCACCAAAATGAACTTAGCGTCATATTGGTAGCGTCATATTCAGATTCGTAGCGTCATATTCACTTTCAAATCGAAAGTGCTATCAAAAAGTGTTCTGGCCAACTTGGATCAAACTGTATGTGTTCCAATTATAGAACGGACGGATGCCACACCCATTGGTGACCTTTTAAAGAAAAAATGAAGTTTATGGCTATTTCCGTTCCTGAGATCGGATGCGGAACGTACTACATGGTGAAGTTTCCGAAAGTGTGGAAAAGTGGAATTCTAGTGTTCTGGCCAATTTGTTTCGAACTGTATGTGTTTCAATTATAGAACGGACGGATGCTACACCCATTGGTGACCTTTTAAAGAAAAAATGAAGTTTATAGCTATTTCCGTTCCTGAGATCGGATGCGGAACGTACTACATGGTGAAGTTTCCGAAAGTGTGGAAAAGTGGAATTCTAGTGTTCTGGCCAATTTGTTTCGAACTGTATGTGTTTCAATTATAGAACGGACGGATGCTACACCCATTGGTGACCTTTTAAAGAAAAAATGAAGTTTATAGCTATTTCCTTTCCTGAGATCGGATGCGGAACGTACTACATGTCGAAGTTTCCGAAAGTGTGGAAAAGTGGAATTCTAGTGTTCTGGCCAATTTGTTTCGAACTGTATGGGTTCCAATTATAGAACGGACGGATGCCACACCCATTGGTGACCTTTTAAAGAAAAAATGAAGTTTATAGCTATTTCCGTTCCTGGGATCGGACGCGGAACGTACTACATGGTGAAGTTTCCGAAAGTGTGGAAAAGTGGATTTCTAGTGTTCTGGCCAATTTGGATCAAACTGTATGTGTTCCAATTATAAAACGGACGGATGCCACACCCATTGGTGACCTTTTAAAGAAAAAATGAAGTTTATAGCTATTTCCGTTCCTGAGATCGGATGCGGAACGTACTACATGGTGAAGTTTCCGAAAGTGTGGAAAAGTGG
Organism: Clytia hemisphaerica; assembly: GCF_902728285.1. Classification (NCBI taxonomy): domain Eukaryota; kingdom Metazoa; phylum Cnidaria; class Hydrozoa; order Leptothecata; family Clytiidae; genus Clytia; species Clytia hemisphaerica. The sequence continues at coordinate 1,147,716 of NW_027103282.1, forward strand.
AATTCTAGTGTTCTGGCCAATTTGTTTCGAACTGTATGGACTCCAATTATAGAACAAACGGATACCACACCCATTGGTCACCTTTTAAAGAAAAAATGAAGTTTATAGCTATTTCCGTTCCTGAGATCGGATGCGGAACGTACTACATGGTGAAGTTTCCGAAAGTGTGGAAAAGTGGAATTCTAGTGTTCGAAGATAGAGGTCAAGTCTGGATACATAGGTCGAAAGAAGTCACAGTGGAATCGTAGAAATCGCGATAAGAATTGTTACTGTATTTTACTATTGTCAATGGTCGGTTGGTGGCTGAGTGCGACAGTTGATTTACGATAGAAATGCTGAAACTCATAAAACTTTATGTTTACAATGAGCAAATATAGAATATCGCAATCGGTTGAAACAGAATGAAACAATATTGATAAATTACTTTAAGCGTATATGCAGTATCGAATGTTAGTGATTGTAATGAAAACTTTCGAATCCATTCGACTTTTTGTTAATGAAGACTGAAAATTACGACAATTTACGATAATTTGAAAATCAATGAATATAAGCTGCATTAGGGATAAGCGATACATCAATTGTAATAATTTCAAAATAGAAATACATATATCCACATGTGACTTATGATATCAACCAAAATGCATACCACATATAAAGATGAATCAATTCACTTGCAATGCACTACCATGTCAATTTCCATATTGTCTATTTTATTAACTCTGTGACAGTCTTTTTGATTTTCGAGTAGGCAAATGAAGAACAAAAAGAATACAAGAAAACGAAGAATATTATTTTGTTTTGAATCTAATAATTATGAAAACAAAAGAAAAATGATTACTGTAAAAATAGGAATAAATAATAAAAAAATTAAAATAATACATTAAAGGCCATATCCATTACCCTGAGTATCAGAGGTTAAGTTTTCAAAGAATATATTAACCTCTGAAGACCAATAAAAGAAATTTTATCGCGCATGTGTCAATCTAATCACTGTAGAAAAAAATCAAAGATGAAGAGCAAATATTACCATATTAATATCTAGCAGACTGTATCAGTATGCAGTTTACTATTTACGAATTCCCCAGAAACCTCCAATTGAAATGAGTTTCTTTCAAAAGAAATCTTTTACATGATCCCCAAATGTATAACAGTCATTACTAAACTTTTAATTATGGAAATGTCACTTTTATTGAATCGAAATAATAGACAAGACTCTATGTTATGATTCTCTATCACTGACTCTTTTTACAAAGCATTGATGACTTTTTTAAGTTGTGTTTTCAACGATGGGAATAAAAATATCAACTTTGAACTTCATCCAAGATCTTGGATGGTCGTCATGGTTTTGTCTTCGTTGATTGCGCGCTGAATAGAATCTCGATTCGTCGGCACAGCGTCAAAATATGATTTTGACCTGTGCTATTTACGGTACATATCCATAGGTATGTAAGCTTCCTGACGAGATAGTAATCAATCAAAAAGAAATTAATGAAAGGCATTTTTCAACTAATTGTTCTCTGTTTTTATGAGCATGAGTCTGNGCATTTATGAGCATGAGTCTGGTAATGTCACCCAATTAGGTGAAAAAATTTGGAAAAAATAAAGTTTTGAATTTCACTTTTATTCCTGGATAATTTTTTTATTAATGACTTCAATTTTCAGAAAACATAAGTATCAGGGCTTAATCAAACTGGCTTGGTCCATAAATTTAACCTAGAGTAGTTATAATCAGACAAATTTGCCAAAAAACTCTTTGTAGTTTACACTTTATTTGAGATAAAATATGCATTATCTAATACTTGTCTTAGATTTCAGTTCATGGCTAATATATTAAGCTGCATTAAAAAGCAATTTTTACCCTCCAGTAGGCATATTTTCAAATTCTGACACTTTTTTCAAAATAAAATCTAAAATACTAAAAAATATTCCCATAAAGTTTGACTTCATGAAAGAAAACTGGCTATGGTCAGGTAATTTCATTCTAGATTTGAAGGACTCATCACAAGGCTTCCAAAAAACCAAAAGTTTGCTATATTTCAGTTAGCCAATAAAAATTAGAAAATGAAACCTTGTTGGTTGCGGACATAACTTTTTGTTAAATTTGATTTAAAATCAGCAATAAACATTAAATTGAGTTATTATTTGGCTTTTAATACTTTGCTGTACTTGAACCAAAACTTAATCATTGAAATTTGTTGTCTTGAAAGGTCTTTGTAACTATGATTTCCTGAAAATTGAAGATTTATTTGTAAAAGAGAATCCAACCATATATATTTTTTTGTTAAAATCTAATCTTAAAAGTTAAGATTTGAGCTTGACATCAACTGTTGTACATTTCATAATCATTAAATATAATTTTTCCTTGAGAGTCACTAAACTTTTTCAATAGAAAGGGTTAAATGTATAATAATGCTGTGTTGCGGACATAACTTTTTCTTCTTAGGGTAGAACCATAGAACATTATACATCATTAATTAAAGATTTTGGAGTGTCTTTTTCTATTGCCAAAATTTAAGGAATATTATAGAGACTAAATCAATATAAAACCAAAAGATTTTGGTTTGGTTTGATTTCAGTTATTACATGTTTTTCTTTGAAAAGAACAAAAGAAGACTTATCAATGATATTAGAACTTTCTCATATTTCTAATAGAAGAACGACCCTCTAGACTAGAGGACACAAAAAATTAAAAAAAAACAAGGAAATGCATGGTTTTTACAAAATGTAACTCTTTAGCATTGTCAAAGTGTTAGCATAACTGCTTAAGGGGGTCAAAAATCTGATAAAATACTTTAAATAGTTATGTCCGCAACATACAATTTGCTACAGAATATGACTCTGTTTTGAACTATTGGAGCAATTCTAACCAGTCTGTAAGTGAATGTGTAGTAGATTATGTTGTGTGAACACTACACAATGAATTTAATATGCAAATTAATGCATGATTTATCCTTTATTCAAGCTCGCAGGCTCAGAACCATCATTTTCAAAGAAACAAAAAGGTTATTTTCTGTTAAAATTTTATTTTGGACCTCAACTTGGCATCAGAGTATTTGTTTTCTATTTCTAATAGCCTAAGCACTACTTCCATATAATAAAACATCATGCCAGCTTGCAAATACACTTTATCAGCAACATTTTAGATGAAATAGTTATGTCCGCAACATGAAATACATATGATATGAGGTGAAAAAACTGAAATCTTGCCAATGGAAAATTATCAGACTTTTTTCTGGTTTTAACCAACTTATAATGACCTCAAATGCAATAATTTGTCAAAGAAACCTAAAAATGGTGTTTGGGGGCTGAGAAAACTTCATGATTTGTTGCGGACATAACTTTTTGTTGCGGACATAACTAATTTTTGGAGAAACTATTTTGTTTCACCGTCTCCCAACAAATAGCCTTTGGGACTTCAAATTTGTATAAAATGACCCCAAATATGACCCTTGATATAGAAAAATGATTCAGCTGAGTAAGAATAACTCCTTTGAAAATTTAAAGGATAAAATAATGTGCGGACATAACTCAAAATTGTGAACGGAAATCATACCCTGTTCACTTCAAAATGGAATATTTTTCAATGAAGGACAACTGGTATTTTAGTGTTACTTGGTTTGGTTCTCTAATGGATGGGAAGGGTTAAAAATCAAATAACTATAGATATTAACACTTTCACTTCTCTAGCAAATCAATTGTGTGCGGACATAACTTTGTGAACGGAAAAAGTTATGTCCGCAACTTTTTGCATTTATTCTGGGAAAAACTTCATTTTGAAAAATCTTTTTGTAGATTTTGTTTTTCATGTCCCTTGGCTGTAATAAAAAGAAAAATTAAGTATGATCAGACATGATTGGGCCTAGATTATTAAATAATGAACTTAGACAATTTGCTAAAAACCTCATTTTCCGTTCACATTTTGATGTAAAAAGCTGTCCTGAAAAAATTGTGTACTTTGTAAAGTGAAAAAAATGACTGTTTAAGCTTGCCAGTATCAAGACTGATAAAAAACATCAGCTGGTATCATTATTGCATGCACCTAGATTTTTCACTGGATCCTTAAAGTTGAAAAGTTGACAAAACCGAAAATGGGTGACATTAGCAGACTCGTGCTCTTATCTGATTTGAAAATTGAAAATTTTCTTCAACCAAGGGGAGGGGGTGAATGAAAAAGTACGTACTTACCAGAGGTAACCTGAGATCAGATTGTGAATGTTTTCTGCACACCACGCTGAAGCTCTAAAGGGATGTGTGAAAACAAACAATCTGACAAATAATATGCAATCTCGAAATCGTAAGGACCACGTTCGTCTAAAAGGACTAGGAACGACAACAAAGTTGCGTGATTGTGTTTATGAATAGGGCGATGTATCAGTTTTTAAAACTTTCCGGCACACAACAAGATTCTTGTTGTAGAATTTTTGGCGAGAGGACTATTTTCCTCAGATGTATAATTTTCAAGCGCCTTTAGAGGTTTACCGTGCGCGTAAGAAAATTATGAACATCTGTTATCAGGTTAACCAGAGGGGGCTATAGCCATTTGGGTACGCTTGCATACAGGGGGAGAGTGTACTCGATTTTCGACATTTTAGTGCGTACGTACTATGTGGACAGCCCCCTGATGCAAGTTACCCGATCTCACGGTAGAATACTTTATTTTGATTAAATTTTGAACAAAATTAGATTTAATTTTGCGAGTCAGAAATATCTCAGGCGTTTTCGTGAGTTTTAATTTTGCGAGAAGGGCAAAAATTTGGAAAACCGCAAAATTTATATAAAGTCACGAAAGTTAATCCGATTAAACTAAAGTAAAAGAAAATAGCAAAAGAACAAAGAGGAATTATCTATGGCCACCGTTTCGCAACCATGGGGAATCATGATTTTACGGAAATGGGAATCCTCATATTGAATAAAGCATCTTCTGAAAATTCCATTCTTCCCCATAATTATGCGAAAATGAAAAACAAAGAAGCTTTCGTTTTTCTGATCGTCTTTTTAATCTGCCATGAAGTGTTATAAAATTCCTTATAGAATGAAACATTCTCCTACGAAGAGACTTCAAAAAAATGATGTATAGTAGAAAAAAGTTGTTACAAAGTACATCATTATATTTTCACAATTTCGTAAACTACGTCACAACCACGGAGCGCTGACTTTTAGATAAAAAGAAATTTTACCTGGTCGGTGGATGGGAAACATTTTTGGACCTACCTGGAGGTCCTGTAAATTAACCAACGTCTGTCCATTCAATCATTCGCTTGTTACCAGCTTTACCTGAGATAGTAGTAGAGACCAATGGTGCATAATTTTGATGGAATTGTGCACATTTGGCTAAAAGCATGAAATTTGGCACAGACCGAGTTTGGACCTTAATAAACGATTTTAGCCCGGGACCCACTCGGATTTCCCCTTTTTTACCCAATTTTGGGCCAATTTATGATGACGTCATCAGGAAAATTTTGGCTTAGAAGTCATCTCTGCAAATATGGTCATATCATACATCGTTGGATCGGAAATTCAATGTAGATTTCAAAAAAGGATTATCTCATACCATGAAAATCATGCCAATAAAAGTTATTCATTCCCAAAGTGAGTGATGACGTCATCAACTTTTTTTGGATTGGAGGGCATCTTTGCAAATATAGTCATATTATATACCGTTGGATCGGAAATTCAACGTAGATTTCAAAAAAGGATTATCTCATACCATGAAAATCAAGCCAATGAAAGTTATTCATCCTCAAAGTGAGTGATGACGTCATCGATATTTTTTTGGGTTAGAGGTTGTCTTAGAAAATATGGTCATATTATATACCTTTGGATCAGAAATTCGATCTAGATTGGAAAAAAGGATAATCCTATATCACTAAAAACAATAAAACCAGAAATTTGGACATGGTGGAGACCGTATCAAAGCTTGGTTTATGCATTAGCAAGCACCGGTTATCAAACCTCTCTATTGCAATGGGAAATAAAGTAATAGAACTGGATGAATTTGACAGGGTTGTATTGCCTACCAGCTTAATACTTGGTATTTTCTCAACGGCATCCATTGACAATCTAGATATTGCAATTAAATCAGCATTAGCTACAACATCTTTCCATGGGACTGCGGCTTCTATCAATCAACATCCTAAAGCCATTGGTCAAGGTTTTCCGAGGAAAGCTCCTAGAGTTGAAAAAATTCAGTCCGAGACACTGAAGAATCTCCCAACATCATATACTGACGTACCTCCTTTTCATTTACCAAGTGAAGTTAAACCTCCTGCATTTCAAAAGTCTAATGTTCCAAAACAAGACTCGGTGGCTGATCAAACGAAAGACAAGAAATGGTTAGAGAATCCAGAACAGTTATCATGGGCAGTCTATCATTCAAAAGAACGAAACCCAGCAACCTGTAAAGATATCTCAGCAATGTTGCCAATTTTTCGTGATGATTCAAAGTCGCCAGCTACAATCAAACATCTACTCAATGTTCTCATTCATTTTATCAGCTTCTTAAATCCAGGTCAACCTGCTGTTATTGGGCTCGACCAACCGCTATTTGCACTTGCTAAAAGGATTCAATGGTATCAGCCATCATTATATGGTGAAAAGAAGCTGGTGTGTTGATGCTCGGAGCACTTCACATTGAAATGGTCATGTTGAGTTGTTTGGGTGATTGGCTTGAGGATAGTGGCTGGACTATTGTCGTCTCCAACAGTGGTATCTCGTCATCTGGAAATGACTCCTTATTAACTGGCCACGATGTTGCCCAAACAAAATATGTGCATCAAGTAACTGCTATGGCCTTGCATCGCCTAATGAAATCAGCATATGACAACAGGACACCAAAAAATGCGAACACTTTTGAAATTTGGAGAGCCGAGATGGAAAAAGAAACCCACAGTTCAAATTTTGGTCAATTGCTTTGAAGATGGAAATGGATTATCTTACGTTTCTACGCTCCATTCGGTCTGCTGATTTCAAACTCTACGTCGCATCATTAAAAAAGTTTTTGCCATGGATCTTCCTCTTCGACCATGTCCATTATGCTCGTTGGCTAACCATTCATCATCACGACATGGAAGTTTTGAAAGACACAAATCCTCAAGTATACGAAGAGTTTGTGACAAACGGAAACTTCGTTGTGAACAGAAACTCAAAAACCGCTTCTCTAGCATGGGTCTGATCAACGCCATGAACAACTGAACAAAGATGTCAAAGGTTTGTATAAAGTATCAAAATTTTAAGGACCTTTTTGGTGCTATGTTTAAGTACGACACATTTAGTTTTTTTCACCTCGCTAAAGTGATTTTGAATTTATTTAAAATTTGATTGAATATAAAGGGTTTTGAAAAATGGGCAAAGTACTCTTTCTCTTTAATCCAGGAAGCGGCGGGTTAGTTGGTTTGACAGAAGATGAGGACAAGTTTCGACGCTGGCAGATTTGTAGTCCAGAAGTGGCTCGAGCAGTCTCAGAATTTGAGGAGATTACAGTCCTTAAAGAAAACGAGCATTCCGTTTATAATCACCACGAAGATTCAGAAGCGTTCAAGAAAAAGTTTCGAACGGATGTTGACAAGCTTTCCACTGAAATAACGCAACTGGGAAACCCTTTCAACAGCACAAGTTGTGACGATTCCAAGGAGCTGATTCAATTAGGAAATAAAGATGTGATGAATGAGGAAACAGCAAAGAAAGTTTTTGAAGTTGAGAAGATTGGAAAAGACCAGTTTGAGGAGTTTCAAACCACAAGAATTTTCAGTCAAACAACATCGATTGATTCTCCCATTACAAAAAACAATATTATCATTTTCAAAACATCTTGCACTACTCTCGGGTACCTAATAGCCGGGGGGTTTGGAATAAGCAGGGGGGTTGGAAAAAATATCAAAATTTAATAAGCGGGGGGGTTGGAATAAAAATGTCCTGGGTGGAAAATGTTCGAAAAGGAGGCTGATACAGCAGAATTAGGGCAAAAGAGGGAACTTTTAAAAACTTTTTCCCAAAAATCAATAAGCGGGGGGGTTGGAATAAGAATGTCCTGGGTGGAAAATTTTCGAAAAATTAATTAGCGGGCGCCCCCCGGCTATTAGGTACCCGAGAGTAAAGGGAAATCAAGCAAGGCAGAAACGAAAGAATTAAAGATGCACCTCCGGCTGTTCTCACAAATGTACATTGCCACACAAATCAGAGGAGGTGACCTTGATGAATTCTTCCAACATGAGACCCTTCCATATCCGCCAGCATTGTCAAAAGGTGGACAAATGCGTTCGGGAATTAAATCTGACCTGGCTAAGTGTGTTCAACCAGCAGAAGTTGTATCCTCTCCTCCTGAAGTTGATGGATCAGTGCTTGAAGGATCAGTCATCGTCAATATGACCAAACCAAAGAAGAATCAAAGATTCCAAGATTATTGCAAACAATCCTTCTATCCTCAGGTCAAGAAGCTTCAAAATGAATACAGGTCTCAACGTGTGGATGTCGTTTTTGACACACATCAGGATCTTAGTCTTACAGCAGCAACACGAACGAAACGGGGAAAAGGAATTCGTCGGAAGGTTCTAGATGATTCCATCGCACCAACAAACTGGAATGGATTCCTTCGTTTAAACCAAAATAAAACCGAGCTGTTCGCCTATCTTTCCAAAGAGCTGATGTCGTGTACCGACGATGAAACAGTGCTTACATGTGCTTATGCTACGACTTGCGTCACCAGTAGTGGTCAGATGGCATCATCATTTATTTCACCATGCAACCACGAAGAGGCAGACACAAGAGTGTTTTTGCACGTCAACGACATGTCTCTGCAAGGTCACACAAAGATAACTATTCGCACCGTGGACACCGACGTCTTAGTTATAGCTATATCCATATTTGCTCGTTTGCATGCTCAACTAGAAGAATTGTGGATCGATTTTGGTACTGGCAAACATCGGCAATTCTTCCCGATCCATTTGATTGTGAGAGATCTCGGACAATCAAAAGCTTTAGGAATCCCGTTTTTTCATGCCTTCACAGGATGTGACCAGGTCTCTTACATGTCGCAAGTCTCTAAAAGTTCTGCTTGGAAGATCTGGGACTCATTTGATGAAACAACCCCAATTTTTGAGAAGCTTAGTCATAAACCAACCCATCGTGATGTCGAAGAAGCATTGCCCATACTCGAACGCTTCACAGTGCTTCTATACAACAAGACGTCTAATTGTCTAACAACCAACGAATGTCGAAAAGAATTATTCTGCAAAGGCCGATCAATTGATTCCATTCCACCAACAAGTGGAGCTTTGTTGCAACATGCTTTTCGTTCCTCGTATATTTCCGGTTATAATTGGGATCAAGCGATTGTCACCAACCAAAGTCTTCCTGATCCAGAACAATGGGGCTTCAAAATGGCAAATAGTTGCTACGCACCTAAATGGTCTGACCTTCCAGATGCCACCTTGGCTTTGAGACAGTTGATTAAATGTGGATGCGATCCTCAGAAAGGTTGTAAAGGACGTTGCAAGTGTGTCAGCTCAGGGTTCTTATGTACCCAGCTTTGCAAATGCAAAGGAGAATGTGAACGTGATTAACTCAACAAATATCTAGATTTATATTTTGTTAACTTCACTAGGCTTGCTCTTTTCTATATATTTTCTATGTATTTTCAAAAGTCTCCGATTAAGAAGGTGTGTATATAATTTTGTACGAGAAAGTCTTTTAAACCCGAACGCTAGTTTGCTTATGCTTCTTTCAAAAGTTTTTCGTTCATTTATCATTTCACTATGTTCTTGTATAATCGAATTGTGCAATTCTCATTTATGCTTTTTTCTGCATTTTTATATATCAAATATAAAAATATAACACAGAAAACTGTAAATAAATATTGTTTAACCCGAATATATGATTTAATAATCTTAGTGTTCGCCGTATTCGGATAATTTACAAGTTACATTTAGTCTATAAAGCCCATGCCATCTGTTTATTTTTGTGGAAAATAACTTTTTGTTGGCTTCCTTCATGGTGTCAGATAATTTTCTTTCGGGATATAGGTAAAACTTCTGATCTAGAGCTATGTATAATTATGACCATTTGCTTAAGATGCAACTTTTAAGCCAGAAAGTTTGATGGGACCACCACTCACTTTGGAAATGAATAACTTTTATTAGCTTGATTATCATGGTATGAGGTAATCCTTTTTTGAAATCTACGTTCAATTTCCGATCCAACAGTATATAATATGACCATATTTGCAGAGATGTCCTCTAACCCAAAAAAAGTTGATGACGTCATCAACCACTTTGGGAATGAATAACTTTTATTGGCTTGATTTTCATGGTATGAGATAATCCTTTTTTGAAATCTGCGTTGAATTTCCGATCCAACGGTATATAATATGACCACATTTTCTGGGATGACCTCTAAGCCAAAATTTTCCTGATGACGTCATCATAAATTGGCTCAAAAATTGGGTAAAAAGGGGAAATTTGAGTGGGTCCCGGGCCCAAATCATTTATTTAGGTCTAAACTCGGTCTCTGAAAAAAATTTCTGCTTTTACCCTAAGTTGCACAATTTTTTCACCATTGGTCTCTACTATAGGCTCATTAGTTGTTTCTGATTTTTGGCACAAAGGTGCAAATTAGCAATGCCTAAAAAATCCAATTTTGAAGAATAATTTTTTCCAGCCAAAAATGATGGAAATATGCTGGAAATCAGCGTTTTTGCAGATTTTCATTGGAATTTTATTTCTTTGTTTTTTCAAACAAAAATATTGTTATAAGAATGTTAATTATAAGCTTGATTCAATATTCAATGAAACTGATTTTGTTAGCCAGAACTTCCTAAAAATCGCCATAACAGCTGAGAACCGCTGGAAAAACAGGTTTTCTTGAATTTCTTGAGTTGTACTTTTCTATTTCTCATGTGAGTATTGCCATTTTTCACCCTGGTGCAATAGATACTTAAAAAATGGGGGAATCAGATTTTCTAAAAAGGTATCTTTCTGGCCGCCTGGCCGAAAATGCTAGAAATATGCCGGAAAAACGCTCTATGATAAAAAAAATTCTACAATACTGATTGAAATCTCCAAAGGAATAAAATAACAAACAAAAGATAGCAACAGAACATAGCTATGTACAATAAATAATTAATTAGATAAAAGTATAATCTTGATATTCACAAATAAACTGATGCTCAGCAACAGTAACACAAAGGTGTATTTTAGATATTCTTTCTGATATCTTTTCAGGTTGTAGGAAGCCCTGAGCGTGAAATCCATGTACAAGCTTTGGTAACACTTGAGAAACTTGATGTCTCCAAACAAGAGGAGGATGAAGATGAGCTCTTCAAAATGTAAGCATTTTTATAGCAGACCCACCGGTTGATTTTTCTTTCATTTTTATAGCCGACTGACTGGTCCTGTTTTATTTTTAAAATGTAAGTATTTTTATAGCCAACTGGCCGGCCCTATTTTTGAAGTAGCTTGACCTCTTGACCTTTAAAACAAAAAATTAGCCTGATCAGTATTCAAGATTTATTTGATCTCTACACAATCCTACAACATTGTAGAAGAAATGCACAAAAACTTTCAGCAAAAATTTGTTCACTTTAAGAATCTCAAATCACAAAATATCTTTTCTTAAAACTTCAAGCAGTTTGTATCAGAGAAGTGTCTTTAATTCTCAATATTATGTTAATTTCTGCGTTTAAGGAGAGCCAAGCTATATCGATTTTTCACAGAGAAAGATGAGACTGGTTGGAAGGAGCGAGGCATCGGAGAAATGAAAATTATGAAACACAAAACTAACAAAACCTGTCGTGTTGTTATGAGAAGAGATAAAACTTTCAAACTTTGTGCTAACCATGCAAGTAAGTAATAACCTTCAAATTAATTGCGCCCGCCAAGGGCGCCTTAATGAGTAGTACCTAAGGAAAATCTCAGAAAAATTCGTTCTCGGAAATCTTGCCTCAATTGTTCAATTTCATCAAATACCTTTTTAGCGTGAATATCTCGAAGAGGTGAGTCAAGCTTTCGTCTCGATTGTTTTACGAAGCAATTCGTCTCGATTGTTTTACGAGGCATTGCTAGGAAATGCCTCGATTGACAAACAAGTACCCTCTGACTAAGTTTTGATACCTGTCAATCAACGTCAATCATATATCGACCAATCATATTAATTTTTTTAGATTCTTTTTCTGTTTTTCTGTAGTAATTGTAAACTTTAAAAACGTTATAACCATTATTTTTTTTGGGTGATAAAAGAGAAGAGAAAAAAAAAATCATCGCCCCGAGTGGGATTTGAACCACCACTAAAGGTAGATCTTCGGATAAGGGCGCCAGCGCTTTATACATTGAGCCACCGACTCACATCTGAAAGTTGAAATCCGTAACAACTGATTGCAATGCAAACTGACAAATCTCTATAATAGGGTAAAACCTGTGATAAGGAGTCTCCCAATTATTAATTCTTAAGAAAATTTTCTGCTTTCAAAGTAGAGGTCCTTTATTTTCCTCTAAACAGCCTGATTTTAGCCTATACTCAATTTGCGTTAAAATTCTATTATAATGTCACGTGACTTAGATAACATTTCCTACCTACAGCTAGATTTGACCTTCGGCTGGCTGACACGCCATTGGTCTAAATATCAGAAAACTATCGCCCTTCCGCGATAAAAGTCAATTCCTCCCCCCTTCTACATTTTTACTTTCAACAGGATTTTTTTCCTGGTTTAGAAAGGGTAAGGTCGATCGTCGCCTGGAAACTCACATCAACGGGCGCATCATGGCTTGGCTATTGACTAGTTTACTGTATGAGCGGCAGAGTTATTTCGAAAAAATAATCAAATTAGTCTTTCAAAAAGATCAAGAATTATTAAAATTAAACCTTGTTTTCGAATCTCAATTTCTTATTCAAAACTTTTCAGGCATAATTGCTATACGAAAAAAAAATGTATTGATTGACGGATATTCTTGTATCAGTCTTATATTTAAATCTTGAGTTTAATTTTGCTGATTTTCTCTCCTTCTAATTTAGTTTCCGGGAACATGGAGATCACACAGCACATGGGAAATGAGAAAGCGTTAGTTTGGAGCACACCTTCAGATTATGCAGATGATGAACCTAAACAAGAGACACTCTGTGTGAGGTTTGGTAAACCTGAATGTAAGTATAAACTTTCCCAAATGAAAAACTTGAAAATTTCCGCTCAATTTGTCAATTTTCTTCTTTTTTTCAAGAGAATTTCAATTTAAACAAAAGTATGATTTTTGAACATGTTTTGGCCAGACTTATCGGACCCACCTGCAATCCCGGACAAAAGGTTGAAGACTTTTCAAGATACATGAAAATTTTCAAAATAAGCTCTGAAAACCCATTTTTAACCAGGACCATGTTGTTTTTATTGGATTTGGAGAGCTGGGTGACAAGTCCAGAAGCCAAACCCACTCGACATTGAAGGAAATGAATTTTTCTTCAAGTCTTCAGGCCTTTTTTTTGTCTGAGATTGAAGATAGTTTTGCACTTCAATTTTTTCGAGAAGATATCATTAAATTACAGTGCTGCAAATAACGGCCGGTGACCGGTAAATGCCGGTCATTTTGTAGTTTCTACCGGTCATTCTGAAGCTCAGTTTTTCATTTTGTCCGGTTAAAATTTTAGATTAGAGGCTTCTTAATAGCGCTTCTAATTAGATTCTGCTAATCTGATTAGATTAGCACCAGAGCTCTCTGGTGCACCCACCACCCACAATCTGTGTGGCTGAAGTTTCAGCCATTTTGGAAGTCTAAAAATCACAAGGAATGCCATCGAGCCTGTAGCTGTCTTCTGCCAAATAATCACTTGTGGTTCATTTGGGGAATTCGCCATGTGTCAAAAGGGCTTTTTTGGCACTATTGAGTAATTTTTGAAGTCTACAGACCTTTTTTCCATGATTGTGTGTTTAGATTCGATAAGCCTGAGTGTGTAATGACATTTTCTGTAGGGGAAATAAACCTTCGATTTCTATTATTTTTACCTTTCAGCGGCAGCCGATTTCAAAAAGATATTTGAGGAATGCGTGGCAGCTTGTAAATCAGGAAAAGATGGAAGCGATAAGTTAGCAGACGATTTATCAACATTAAAAGTCACTGACGAAAAAGACAGTAAAAAGGAAGATGAAAAAGACTGTACTGAAGTAAACGGAGAAAAAGATTCTGAAAAAGATAAGAACACTGAAAAGACAGAAGAGTCAGTTGAGAAACCTGAAGATTAATTCGTGGTATAAAAATTGATGACGTATTTTTTTCACTGAAGCTTTCCAAATTCGTGAAAAATTTCGTATCAATCATTAAAATCATGTTTGTATAAATCTGTTTGGTTAATGAGAGAAGAATGTATGCTCGAGTGTGCGAATAATGGACGACGAGTGTATTACCAGCATGGGAGTTGACAGCGTGTTGTATCGGTGCATGGACTGTGACCCTGTTTTACTGAACTATGTGCAACGGTTGAACACCGAATTAAACTGCTATAACGTTGAGACATCTTTCAAGTTCAAAGACGACTACCACCACTACTGCTTTTACTGAAATCTATTTAATAGTGAAATAATATCGAAATATCAAACCCACTTTATTGCGATACATAGGACTCATAAAAAATAGCCCAAAGATAATTTTCCTGGTTTTTCCCTTAAGACTTCCGAGCTAGAGTAATATTTCAATTACTTATTCATTGAAATGCTTTATGTACTTCCATCAATAGTCTCGGCTTAACCAATCAGGCCATATCAAAAAAGTTTTGGAATCAACACCTTTTAAGTGATCCTCTTTTGGTTCTTAGGGAATTGATTTTAAATAATTTATTGATATTACTTAGGTTTGCAAAATAATGTTTAAACCATATGAATTTTGTATTACCTTGAATGGATTAATTTTCACGTGGATTCATTTTTTCTAATTTTCGCCAGTTTTGTCCAGATTTGTGATACGTTTAAAAATCCAAATTTCAGCCGGAAAATGAAAGAAAGTAAGTGCAAAAGTGGCTTCTCTGTGATATTTATTCCACATGAAAATTTAAAATTCTCAATTCGAGGAAAAAAGTCCACGTCAAATTTATCCACTTGAGGTAGAACCAGTTTAAGCCTGGTTTATCTCTTAATTACTGCTAGATATCTTTTTATACTTAGACTATAGTTTCATTGTTTTCAAATCAAATAGAACGGACTAATACTTGATTTCATAACTGGGACTATTCGATTAATGAAAGGGTCAATTTTTTTGCCGCCTGCTGATTTGGCGTATTTTACAGACCCAAATGTTTCCTTTTTGCTTAAATCAGCACCATGTTATTGAATCTCAGGATTGAAAAATTTCGCTAAATTTCGATATATTTTTTTTCAAAATGTTTTTTATTCACCGAAAATAAGCTCTTTAAAGTTTAAAAACTCTCCTTCTCAAAAGTCTTCGTTTTCTTCTTCATCAATTTTTTTCATTGCGATTTTTTAATTTTCAGATTCAGCCATAGTTTTATTGGTTACATCAGGTAGAAATCTATATATTTTTTACATTGAAAATATCAAAAATTCACTATGGTCAGAGCACTTCACCCTATTATTATCAGGCTTTTTCGGATTTTGTATTCTCAAGGGGGAGTGTTTTCCACCAGCCTTGCATAACTTTTGATCTAGAAAAGATATGGACTTGAAATTTGGTAGAAATGTTCTCTACTATAAAAGGAGTTCATAGAAAGAAATTTGGTTTGATGACGTCATCATAAAGGTGATGACATCACAAAGTTTAACAATTATCGCTGACCAATAAAAAAGTACTATTCAATAAAATAGCAATTAAAGTTGAAAGAATGGATATTTTTCAATTCTGTTTTGAATTTCTAAAAGCCAAAAAGAATATCTTTAAGATATTTGCTGGTTTTTAGCATACTAATAAAATTGACGTTAAAAATCCTTGAAGAAAATAAGTAAATTTTTTCAAAAAATAATGACGTCATTTTTTATGTCAGTTTTAAATATTTAACCCTATTCAACCTAGGCTTTTAGGGGCGGTTCAGAACTAGGGGGGCTTTTCCTGTACCACCCCACGGCGATCTTTAGATTAATGTTTAAAAATCGGGGAAACCAAAAGTTTATTTTTGTAATAACTGCAGTACTGTTTTTTAAAACGGCCCCATTTTTTGAGTCAATAATGCCCATACGTAAAACTATTTGAAAACAAATTTTTTTTTGATAAAAACTTTGCAATTTCGGGAAATTTTTGAAAAGTTTAATTTTAGATCCCTCAAAATCCCGCTTCATCCCGCTTTAGATCCCTCAAAATCGGAATCAACTTAATTCCCGATTGGGAAGGGCTAAAGTTCTCAAATTTTCACTGGATATTCGTTTTTATCTTCCCTATCGGATAAAAGAAGGATTCTGTCGTTAGATATCTTAAATTTTTCTTTACGACCAAAAAAGAGCATTTTTTTAATCCGATAAATCCGATTACAGATCGCCGTGCCCCTTAACTTTTGCTCTAGTGGGTCTTTTTGGATGAAATTTGGCACATAAGTTCCTTGTCACGTAAGGTAACTTTTGACAAAAAATTTTTTTGATGACGTCACTCATCATGCCCAAAGTGAGCAAAAACCGAAAATTTCCCTTGTTCTTATAAATAGCTATTGTATTCTAACAAATAAATGAGTAGTGAAGACATAGTCGGTAAACTTAACCAAGCATGTTAATTTTTATTTTTCATACATGTTTCGATTTAATAATCATCATCAGTGTTTTTAGTTCTAAAAATAGATAAATAAAAATTATATCATGTGTCACAAATAAATAGTGTATATACAGAATCAGTCACAAGTATAAAAATCAGCTTTTCAAAGTTTTTTGAATATTTAAAACCCCCCTCAAACGTTCGTTCCATAGATATTCCCTTTCAGACAATGTATATTTCCCCCTTGAGTGAATGCTTTCCAGATATTGGACAGCAAAGTCAGTTTTTTCTTTTCCAACACTACATACTTTTGAGTGTTCTAACACTGCTGAAGTTCTCGATTGTTGGAAATGTTCTTTAAAACGCTGGTTGAAATGGGTGGTGGTTTTCCCAATGTACATAGATAAACACGAACATGAGATACAGTAGATACCACAATCAGTACAAGTTAGACGTGCGTTAATGGGGTAGCTCCTGCCATTAGTTGGGGACTCAACGTGAGTGTTTTCATTTCGAATTTCATTAGAACAGATATCACAACGACGAGAACATGGCTTAGGAAAATGACTTTGTACATTGTTGTGAAAAAGAAGATTACCAATTGAAGACCCTGTTGATTTAACAATGTCTAATTTTACTTTATGATGGTTTAGAGTTCTGTTGATTTGGGTGGCAAAATGATCAATATCCTTTACATATGAGGTGTCTGAGAGGACTACCCACCGGACAGAGTTGATTTCAGATTCATTTGTTTTCGGGACTTGAACAAGATTGCGTTGAAGAGAATGAGCTTGTGAGAGAATATTATCTACCATTTCGATAGGATAACCAGAATTGATACAGCGTTGTCGCAGAAGAGCTACAGCGTCAAGGAAGTCCGAATCTCTAGAGCAAAGACGACGAAGTCTAACGAGTTGACTTTTAACTACTCCCTTGAAGGAATGACGGGGATGGGCTGATCCAAACTTAACATATGAGGTAGAAGCAGTTTGCTTGCGGTATTCCCTAGTGTGGAATTGACCATCTACGATGAAAATTTCAATGTCAAGCAAGTGGAGTTTTTCTTCTGAAATTTCGTTTGTAAGAAGAAGGTCGAATTTATTGAACTGTGTATTTAATGTCTCGAAAAAGTCATCGAATTTGCTTTTGTCGCGAAAGACCCCTCCACAGTCATCTATAAATCTCTTCCAAAGTTTCAAATTAGTTTCAAATATACGACGAAATCCTGGGTTATTTTCCAATAAGTCCCTCATAATAAAACTCAGGAAGATATTCGCTAATGGTACACAGTGTTTACCTCCTGTAGGGATACCTTTGTCCAGCATATAAAACTTATTGTCCCAAGTTATTTGCTGGTTTTCCAGTGTGTAAATGATCAGGTCTAGAAGAGTAGATTTGATTTGAATAGACCAATCAGTGCATTTATCAAAACAGTTCATTAAAGCTTTTCGGAGATGCTCGAATTTCACAGAAGGATACAGGGCTTGAACATCGATACCGAACAAGATGAGATCTGAAAAATCCCATGATTCATTAGTCGCTAGTTCATTCAGTTTATCAAAATCAATAAGGATATCAGTCGAGTCCTTTGTATATTCAAATTTACCATAAAGTTTTGAAAGTGGAGTTAGGAAAATTTCTAACAAAGGCTTTAGAAAAAAGTTGCCTGAGTTTAAACTGCTTATCATATCCTAAATATTCAATAAATTACGGATTAAACGATATATTTGACATTAAAAATAAATTTGTATTGGAAAAGTGTCAATTTTTGTGACATGTTACTGTTAGAAATGTCATTATGCTCAAGATGTGAAAAATTTCAGGTGTCAATTTTTTTGTTTTTTTTTGAAGCTAAATAAAAGTTAGGAATTTACAGAAAATTCCACGTCAAAAGCTCTATTATTTCAGGAGCTATTACCAATAGTTTGACCTCCGAACAGAAAGAGCCCCCCCCCCTAGGCCGAATAGGGTTAAAATATTATTAAAAATTTATTATTGATACCTAAAACCTGTCAAAATTTTAAGTCAGTTGGATGCCTAGATCAAAAGTTATGCTAAATTTAAGATTTTGGGATTTTACAGGGTTTTAGCTGGATTTTATGATATGCCTGCACAAAAAAGTCATAAAACCTGATCTGGTTCGGTGTATAATTGTAAAATTTGGTATACATGCTACTAATAGGATTACATTGAAAGTCAAAAACTTTCAAAGTGTTAAAAAAAATTTTCAGTGAGCTATTAGCTAAAGAGTGTCAGCCTGGTGGAAAACACCCCCCCCCCCTGATAAAAATAGGGTTAAACTATTAATTTTAGCGGGGATTAAATTTGACGGTTTTTGGTAAAACACACTAAAATTTTGAAAGTTGATCATTCGCCAAATTAAATACCGGCCAATATAAAAGAAATTTAATCTTTTTTAGGACATAAATCTAAAATCAGTATTTTTAAGTATAAACTGTCAAAATACCAAGTAATTTTTTATTTACAAGTGCCTAAAATTTCCCCTGAATTAAATCCTCTCCAAATTGTACAAATTCTGAAAATGCAAACAAACGAAGTTGGTATAGATGTTAAATTTCATTTGATCAACTTCATCAAGTTCTAAAGCTTCAACCATTCATCACAAAAATAGATGAACCAATCCATTGACAATTCACCACACAATAAATTCAAATATAATATGTATGTTTAGCCAACTGTCAATGGATTCCCACATTAAAATGTTTGTCATCTCGGATTGCTTATTGTTTTAATCTTACACCTGTTTAATTTGTCCTGCACCAATCCCAAACGAAATTTCATTGTCCTCTGCACGTACATCAAAAGAGCGCTTTATGCGTCTAACGTTAGGTATATTGACGTCTTGGCAACCAAAATAACATTTTCGACAAATGGAAACATCGCAGTGGAAAAAGAGCCCAATATCTTTGGAGAAATGTTCAATGTAAGCAGGGTTTAAACTAAACCGAAGAACCTGATTGGTCGTTTGGTTGAGCATTTGGAAGGAATTTGCATCACCGCATCTGAAACAATAATGCTGTGTGAGAATCTGTGATGATTTAGAAAAGTGATTTGGATCACGAGGTCTCTTTTTGAGCAAAATTCATAGGCTTCTAGGCTAAAGGCTCCTTCTATTTTCCGTCAACAAGGAGGAAAAGAGGGAAAGAGAGTAAATTGAATATTTGAGAAAATTTCAACAGTTCCCTCAAAAACCTTAGGTAGTTCACTTCTGTCTATCTTACAGGCTTTATGACGCTAGATAGACACACGTGATACTTAAAAAAGTCTTTGCACATCGCATATTGAACAACTAATGATAGATTAAATACCTGTTGCGTACGAAATAGTATTTTCGGCTGCCGTTCCATTGTCCCATTATGGATTCGGTCTTCGTGTAACAAGAGTCTAACACAATATTGATGCTCTCATGAGTGGTGTTCAAAACCAATTGGAAATACAGATATCGCTGTTCTTTCAGTTTCAAAGGGAATTCGTACGGTTGATATTTGTGGATAAAATCTTCGTCAATGTACATTTCGAACGTCACCAGTATCCGCCCGATCGGACCTATGTAATGAATGATACCGCGTTTGAGAATTAAAGGTTTAGTTTTTAAATAAGAGTGATAACGTTTGCTTACTCATCAATTTTAATTTAGAAGCTTTTTCACATTGAATTGACACGGATGTGAAGCAAAATTCACTTTTTTGCTTATATCATATAACAATAGCAAGACACTGTCCTGATATGATATATGTGTCTGACATGAAACGGAAACGCTTATGTAAAAATAAAACCTTTAAAGGTCAAAATGTAGAATCTAAAGTAAAGAATTTTCTACGTACTCGAGTATGGAGTGCTGCTGTTCTCAGGAAGACTCTAGACAACTACAAATTCATGAAATTCACGACGTAATGGTTAATACAGAAGCACCCAAGATAACCCGGGCGTTTGCCACTACACTAGTTTTATTATTCAAATTTAGAATTAGTGGAAAACAACCGAGTTTTTTGGGCGTTACCATACAAAACATCACGTTATGAATATCATGATCAGATAAGGCTGACGAACGCTCACTCACTATGAGGCAGAATGTAGACAGCTGCAGCATCTTTTTTCACCAACGAATTCCGTCCTTCTTCATCTGTATGGTTGAAGCTTCTTTCTACAGTGCAAACGATTGGTCGCTTCTTGACGATTTCATCGTTGTGCCTGACGTGAAATGACGGCATGACATAAGAGTCTAGTTTAGACAGCCCGCCTTTCGCCCTGCCTTTTTTTATTACCGAGTTTATGTATTTGCACTTTTGAGGACGGTATAGTGACTGAAGCGATTTGGAAAAACCCGCAATTCCGCCCCGCAAAATCGAGGACGGTAAAAGTGCTGATTTACCGTCGTCCTCAGCTGGTCAGGATCTACTCAAATTAGAACCTTACTTTCTCCGTCGCTGAAAAACACACATACATTAACTCGCTATTGTGAATTTCAAAAGTGAGAAAGTCAATGCATTGCTTCTTTTATGACGTCAATGTGATGACTTTGTTCAAGAAGCAAAATGTTGGTTGTCTAAACTAAGATACCCTATTTTTCAATCCTGTCCAAATCCTTGACCAAATAATGGCTCACTTAATCTGTTATCATCAAAATGCATTTATAGAAGAACACCTGCATGATTTTTTAACTCTTTAAGTTTGCTAAGGGTGAAGCCTTCATGTAAGATGATGCCCATCATGGTAATGAGTTATGAGTTTGATACAAGGAGCTTATTTGTTTTGCTAGTTGCAGTTGATGTTATCTAATTCGACGATCTACCATTTAATGCGCTCCCTTATTCGATGAAAGCTCAATTCCCTTTGAAATCGAATTAGAGAACACCAACTGTATATCTTACCTGAAGCTTGGTATTTTGATAGCGTAATGGAAAGTATTTAAGTAGGTTATATGGGTAGTGTTTGCCACAACACGTGTCCAACAAGCGCTGTAATTGGTGGATATTGTCATGTGACCTGAACCTAGTCTAGCTGTGCATTCTGATTGGTCGAGATGAGCTTTGATCATTTGGTAAGGTGCAAAGAAAGACTTGTTGATTGAAACTGTGAATCCGTTTTTTTCGCATTTCACTTCGACAGGATCTGATAGTGAACAAATAAAAGACTGGATATTGATTTTCAAAAGACACAATTTCCGATGATTTATGGAAGGTCGTAATTCATTACAATTGCCTTGCAATCTGTTAAAAAGACGTAATAACCTTCGAAATTCTAGGCCAATAGAAGTCGTTTTTGAATCTCTATTTATCATTTAACATTGTTCATTACCATCGTGGTCTAAAAGACTTCAAGAATTTAAGGGACAATGTTGAATAATCTAAAAAGTATATCTAAACCCTCATTAACCTCGTTCTGACGCCATGACGAAATCTGCATATTGGATACGAGGCTGTGAAACACAAAAATCCTCTGGGTCACTTGTCACTAGTCTCTGCGCGATCAATCGATATTTCTTCACGTAGTCACGCACAAAATCACGTAAGTTGATCACCAAAATGGTGGAATTCAAAATAATGACGTCACGATGTTTGATCACCTTAGCAACAGCTTTTTGATTGACGTCATAGATAAAAGCATCGATTTCGTCTACTGAATACAATTTGATCTGTAGTAAAAAACATCAACAGATGAACGATTTGTTATAATGGTGATGGGAGAAAATATAAACATTAGGTGAAATTTCCTTACCGTTCTGCGAAATTTGATGATGATTTGGTGGATATTTATCGGAACGATAGATCCAGGTTCAGGAATAATTTCCATGATTCGATTTCTGTTTAACCCGAGGTCTAACGAAAAGAATAGTAGAGAACGAGGTTTGACTTGAGTAATCGAAATGAGTCAACAAGGCAAATAAAATAAAGGCCGTTGCGGTGCAACTGCTTTAGCGTCAGAAATTTAAGCAGAGGCTTTTGTTTAAGATAAATATTCTATTGGTGGCCCCTTTGAAATTTCACTTTTAAAGCTTGGATAGCTTCGTTTAAGGAATGGCTTGATGTTGGTTCGGGATCCATGAAATATCAACACGGAAAGTTATGTGAAAGGTTTTGCTTTTAATGATAAGAGTGATATTGTTTGCTTACTCATCGATTTTAATTTACAAGCCTTATGATATTGAATTGACACAGACGTGGAGCATGATTGGTCAGAAAAATGAAAAGAAAAACATCTTTGGTTTATTCAGCACAATATAACAATAGGGAGACACCGTCCTTATTTGAAACATGTGTCTAATAAGAAACGGGAACAATAAAACCTTTAAGTAAGTAGAAAACGACCTACCTCCGATCATGATCAGCTGACAGAATTTCGAGGACGCGCGACTGAAACAGAATAAGAATTGCTCACGTGTAAGAACAGAGGAATGAACGGAACAGTACTCTTTAAAATAATAAGTCAATAGCAAGACATAGTCGAACGAACTTGACAGGAGTAATGTTAATTTTTATTTTTAAACATGTTTCGATATATTAATATCATCATCAGTAATTATTTAGTGTTCTAAAAATAAATAAAAATTAGGTTATTAAAAGTGCAAGTAAAATGATAAAATGAGACGAAGTATAAGGACAAAATCAAAATAATCAAACTATCAAATTAACTTTTCAACGTTTTCTGGATATTCAGGACACCTCTTAAACGTTCATTCCATAAGTACTCCCTTTCAGACAAAGAGTACTTTCCTCTAGAGTACATGTTTTCAAGGTACTGAACTGAGAAGTCAGTTTTCTCTTTACCAACACTACAAGTTTTCGAGTGTTCCAAAACTGCCGAGGTTCGTGATTTTTGGAAATGTTCCTTAAACCTTTGACCAAATTTTGTGGTAGTTTTACCAACATAGAGTGATAAGCACGAGCACGAAATACAATAGATACCTACCACAGTTTGAACACGATAAAGAACTGTCAACAGGATAACTACGACCATTGGTTGGTGATTCAATATGACTATTTTCGTTACGAATATCGTTGGAGCAAACAACACAACGCCGAGAACAAGCTTGTGGAAAGTTACTTTTGATATGGTTTTGAAACAAGAGACTACCGATTGAAGAACCGTTACATTTTACAATATCAAGTTTAATTTGATGATGACTGAGGGTTTTGTTGATACGACTAGCAAAGCGTTCAACTGTTTTTTCATATGATGTACCTGAGAGAATGACCCATCTAACAGCATTAACTTCGGTTTCTGAACGTCCAGTAGGGGTAAGGTTTCTCTGGAGGGTATGAGCTTGTTGTAAGATGTTATCCACCATTTGCGGACAATATCCAGAATTGATACATCTTTCTCTCAATTTTTCAACGGCTTGAAGGAAATCACAGTCTCTAGAGCATAGGCGGCGGAGTCTGAGTAGCTGACTTTTTACGATACCTTTAAAGCAGTGGCTAGGGTGCGCTGATCCGAACTTAACAAAGGAGTTGGATGCTGTTTGTTTGCGAAATTCACGGGTATGGAACTGGCCGTTTTCGATGAAAATTTCAATGTCGAGTAGGTGGATAGATTCTGAAGATATTTCATGGGTAAGAAAAAGATCAAATTTGTTGAATTGTCTATTCAAGAGTTCAAAGAATTCACGAAAATCTTCTTTCCCAAGAAAAACTCCTCCACAGTCATCAATGAATCTTTTCCACAATTTCAAATTTTGATCAAACGTTGCTTTAAAGTCTGGGTTGGAATTCAGTAAGTCTCTCATGATATAGCTCAGAAAGATATTTGCCAGTGGGACACAATGCTTACCACCGGTAGGGATACCTTTATTCAAAATGTAAAATTTATTGTCCCAAATGATTTGTTGATTTTCAAGGGTGTAAATGATCAAATCTAATAAGCTTGATTTAATTTCAAAGGACCAAGTCGTACATTTATCAAAACAGTCCATTAAGGCGATTCTCAGATATTCAAATTTTACCAAGCATTGTACCCCATGCTTGGACGTCAATTCCAAACAAAATCAAATCTGTAAAATCCCATGACTCATTTCTAGCAACGTTGTTCAATTCATCAAAGTCAATCAAGATAGTGGTCGAGTCTTTTGTGTATTCAAATTTACGATAGAGGTGTGAGAAATGCCTCTAGCCAGGATTGGGCACGAGACATCTGACATGATGACATACCTACGACAAGACGGGCAGGAATTCTGAGGCTAACTTCATTCGGTTTGATGTTCCTCAATTCTTCGATATCTAACTTATGAGCTTTAAGTAGGGGGTAGATATATGGTGTAGGCTGTTGAACAAAACATTCATTGGAATCAATTGCACGAGTATCTTTTCTAGTACCATCCTTGTTTTTCAAATTGCCCTCGGCACCCCCAGGAAGGATACCGGTTACTGCTGTTAATTCATTTCTCGTAATAAAATCAACTTTATAAAGTTCTGTCATTTTTTGGTCAACAAATCTTCTATTTTCTTCCCAGTTGGATGATTGGTTGGGGCATAATTCTGCTATTTTTGTTATGTTCGTTTCTTCAATTATCTTACGCTGCTCAAAATCAATGATGAGTATCAGATTTCCTTTATCAACCTTTCTGATATCAATAGTCTTTTGTTTGACTAATGATTTCAGTTCTGAGAGTGCGTTGCGGAGCACTTTCGGTAGATTATCATTTCTTGCTTTCTTTTTTGAACGAGCAAGATTTATACATTTTTGATTCAGTTCATCAAGTTCTTTATGAAGCTGCTTTGTGACACCGTTATGCAGGTCTCTCTCTCGAGGTTGTGAATACTTCAAATTACGTGGTATACGTTTATCCCTGGTAAAATTATCATGTGTATCATTTATTTCTTGCTCATTCACTGTATTGGTATCGTTGTTGTTACTTTCATCCTGCGTTTCTGTCAATCTCTCGTCAAGGTCGCCTATTCGATCCATAGCACGAAAACCTTCTAAGATAAGGATTTCCTCCTCTTTGATGTTATTAGTTGATGAAGGAATAAAACCTGATCCTAAGGATAACAAAACCTTTTGATGATACGTTATGTCTGTGCTCGAAAGGTTTATGACAGAATTCAGTCCATCATTCACAAAATACTTTTTAAATTTCCTCATTTTAAAACGTTCTCTTGATTTACGATTTCTTTCTTTCGTTCGGCAACTCGTCAAAATATCACACTTCCCCTATTGTAACCCTGTTTTATCATTTGTAGAAATGCAATCAGGTTTAGATCTGACGTATTGAGAAGGCAGACAATTTCACTTGCCCATGCATAATTACGAGCCCCTCCCCAACTTTATGAAGAAACACCCATGCCCCCTTCTTGAAGAAGCACACAAGTAAAAGTCGGACAATCAGAATCGTTTCTTTTAATGACTTACCCGTATTTAGTAAGTGCGACAAAGCAGACAAAATGAAACCCTTTGCGAGTCGGAAGCCACCGCAAAATCTTCTTGAGGTACTTCTTCCCAGACTCTTTATCGAGAACTACGTGACTTGTAGCGTTACTCAGCATTGGAGAGCTCGTCAAAATCTCCACCCTAGATTAAAATTGTGTATAGGAAAAAGATTCCATGGGATGACAACTTAGTAAAAGAAGAATTATCCTGAAGTTAATCACAATAATAAACAGTTGCCTTGTTTTTAATAATAATACAAACAGCAGTCAAACCTTTGCATGAAAATTAAACACCAGTCAGAATAAAGGAACAAGAATTGAAATTCGACTCGGGAGAATTTTCTCGCCTTACACCGTATCACTTCCATGTTCACTTCTAGCCATCATTTCCAATTCAACCGGTACTCCAACTTCGCCACGGAAACATTTTGGTGTCCCGAATCCACCATCTTTCTTTTCCACGAATGTTGGTTTAACATCACATGATTGGCTGAACCTGTTCTTTGATACCATGACAACGAATTGTAAACCAACGCTACTTTTTGGTTGCGTTGATTCGGCTTCGTTGAAATCTTCAACTTTCAGTGAGACGACGTAGCGCCCGGTTACAGAGGGCGCTTTGAAGTGTAAAATGCATCGCTCCTAAAATTTAAATAGTGAAACTAGACTTGGAAGCAACTTTGGAACTGACATTGAAGGCTAATATTCAAAACATCGTAGAAGCGTCTCAAAAATGTCTGTAAGAATTAATTTGTAGCACTTTATCAATTTACATGACTGAATTAGACAATAAACCTTATGGCACATACCCAAAGACTAAAAAGGCTGGATATAATTACGCATATGAACGTTCGGGAACTCGGGTAAATTATGGCATGTCTTAAAATTACCATAATTGTTAGATCGCATTAGTCGATATAGAAAATAGGATTTTTCGTTTTTCACTAATTTCTGCTGACGTCATCAAAATTTCGAAAAAGGTTTTCTTTCAAATGATCGACTTTAGTAAGATACATCTTTGGTGAGAGTTTGAAGACAATTGGATAAACCATTCTTGAGAAATTCAATTTTTAGTTTTGACGACGTCATCGATTATTACGTAATAATCATTTTTTGCGGTTTTTAGGTTACACACTACATCATAGTAGTACCCTTCATGTTCAGTCATTTGTTTGGTCATTTTCTTTCGACTAATGCGATCTAAAAATTATGGTAATTTTCAGGTTTTGAGACATGCCATAACTTACCCGAGAAGTATGAAACTGACCACATTTTCCAATGGCCCTGAATGGCCGGGGATTTAATTTAGTTTGTTTTTAAGAAAGAAAATGGGAAAAATATCATAATATCTTCTCTCTAGTGAGGATTGGTTTTATTTAAATATTTTCAGTGGGGGCAAAAATTGGAGGATAATTTCCCACCGGGGACGATATTTTGACCAATTTTTCCAGTGGGAAGGGTTCCCAGTGGGTCTGTGAGAAGGGGGTGTCTTATAGTACGAAGGTGGATATCCTTCCCACAAATGAATTTCTCACCCTATCAAGAGAAGCGTTCGGTAAATTAGTACATCCATCAGCGTATTCGTTAAAGTATTTTGCGAAACGACATTTCACGATATCATCGTCCGCATCGAAAACTAAAGAAAAAAGTATGAAGTTGTTTGATGTGATTTTCACAGTTTCTATGTTCTACCTAAATCTCCCAAAATACCGAGATTTTGACATTCTCTAAAAAGATACATAGTTCATGAAACATTTTGTCAAGCAACGTCAACGATTAGAAAATTCTTTTTGAAAATAATTATAACATGGTCGAACGTGCGCTCAGTGGCTTCAAATCATTCATAGGCCCAATTGTAGACCCCCAGATATTCACCCAATGAACAAGTGTGCCAAATTTCAACCAAATCCGATCATTTTGGAGGCCTGTAGACTGCTCCAAAGCTTTAGCCTCGTTTTGGCCAAAAACTCGTTCCCAGGCCCCAACAATCAAAATTTTTGAAAAATTCAAAAAGCACCCCCAGGTATTCACCCAAGGAACAAGTGTGCAAAATTTCAGCCAAATCGAACAATTTTTGAAGTCTCCAGGCTGCCCCAAAGTTTTAGCCTCGTTTTGGCGAAAAACTCGTCCCCAGGCCCCAAAAATCTAAATTTTTGTAAAATGAAAAAAACACCGCCAGATATTTACCCAAGGAACAAGTGTGCAAAATTTCAGCCAAATCGAACAATTTTTGAAGTCTCCAGGCTGCCCTAAAGTTTTAGCCTCGTTTTGGTGAAAAACTCGTGCCCAGGCCCCAAAAATCAAAATTTTCAAAAAATGAAAAAAGCTCCCCCAGATATTCACCCAAGTAACAATTTTGCAAAATTTCAGCCAAATCGAATAATTTTTGAAGTCTCCAGGCTGCCCCAAAGTTTTAGCCTCGTTTTGGCGAAAAACTCGTCCCCAAGCCCCAAAAATCAAATTTTTGAAAAATGAAAAAAGCACCCCCAGATAACCACCCAAGGAACAAGTGTGCCAAATTTCAGCCAAATCGAACAATTTTTGAAGTCTCCAGGCTGCCCCAAAGTTTTGGGACATACACACACACAGACACACATTCTCAGATTCTAACTCGACAACTGAAGTTGAGAATAATAACTCAACCTTTACCGTAAGTTGCTTGGTCTAATGTCGACACCCCTCTTCTAATTTCGACACCCTTTTTTAGAGATAAGAATAATAGGAAAGTCGGAATCGCTGATTGAAAAAAGTTTCTTTGCTTAGCAATATCAGTTGAAGAGTCCACCACTGATTCCAACCTTCCTATTATTTCTATTTCTAAAGAAGGATGTCGAAATTAGAAGAGGGGTGTCGACGAGGGGTCTAATACCAACGCACGGTACTATTTTTAGCCTTTAAAACCAATCTATGCATATATGAAGCTATGTGTTGAGCACCCTTTTTTTCATAGCGATTCAGACCTCACTTTTTATACCGTTTACGTGACTTCTCTTTTTACCTGGAATTTTGAATTTATAGTGACAACCAACGATGGCATACACAAATGGCTGAAACGTTGTGATTGGGGATGAATTGATAACTTGGATACCATCTTTGTTGTAGTGTTGCTTAGTAACATCGACTCGTGTCCAGACCATCCATTGGGCTTTGCTTCGGTTGATTCCTGTGATCCCTTTCCAACAGCAACCACTGAACCTGTGAATGAGATGTTGAAACAGATCTTGACCTTATCAATATAATGGATTTAACACGTCCAATGCCGAGCCCTTTCTAGGAATCGAAAAATTTATTGGAATTTCAACAAAAGTGTGGCAGAAGATTATATAATTTTTCTCCTGCTGAGAAAACCTTGGCCTATTTGGTCTCCCCATTACTTGAGCTGTCCGTTTCTTATCAAGCGATCTTCTTCCGTTCTTGCAATAACAAAAAGCTTCTGTTATCAACAAAATTTACACTAAAGGTATATGAAAGAATTAACTTGTCCAATAACGAATAAAGAAATCGTGTCAATCGAATGCTTCATCAAAAGTCGTAGAATTTATATCCTTGTAAACTCGGTGGGTCATACGAAGAACCTAGCCCACCCAGATTAAGCCAACTCAAATACAACTTGACTAATCGAGGAAAGGTTTGAAGAGTTAGGGGAGAAACATGATCAATTTTTCTTACCCTACTTCAAAGTTCTTCAATTCCGGTGTCAGTTGATACTGAAAAGTATTTTGCCCAACCATCCAATCACTGCGTTTGCTGACGTCAGCATTGCAATAATAAGTGGCTTTCCTGATGGGCAGCGTTTGACCGTCTCGAAAGCGAAAGTAAATAAAACTGCTTCCCGTGTTCTCATTGGTCGGTTTTGTGATGCATAAATTATGCGGCTTTGCACCCCGTCTCCAGCCCACGCGGTAAGTAATCTCAATCTAAAGTCAAAATAAAAAGAAACTGAATGTATACTTATATACTTATTGTATCATTTTCAGAAAATGTTGAACTTATTCATACTCTATTTATGATAAGCATTTCAAGTCCAGCCCTGAGAATGGCCACAAAATTAAACAAATAGGCCTTAGCAACCTAGCCCCGAAACCGGGAAAGCAACCAATGAAAAACCTAAAAAAGAGGCATTTTCGGCATTAAAATATGCCTATAGATGCATGGTATTTGAATACGAAATTTGGGTGTTTTTGGACATAAAATGAGATAAAAAAATAATTTTTGAAGTTGCTATGCATTTTTGGCTCAAAATCCATTAGCAAGTTTTTGGCTGAAATCCGGAAAATCCTTAGCAACTCCAGCCCTGAGCAGAAAAATTGAGGTTGCTTATAAAAAAATGTGTAAATGATTTAATACCTTACATTACAGATGGATAATATGAAAGACATGCTGGTGTCAGAGCATCGAACAGACATTGCGACGCACGCTGCTAGGCTATGCATGATATCCACTTTGACACTCGAACGACAATGGAAGAGCGGAGTTTGGTGCGAGGCAGATCAAACCTCATGTGTGTCAGGGCGCACCACAAGTTTACCTACAGACTTATATCAGAGGAACGATATCCGAATCTCATTTCAACATATTAAATTACTATTAGCAGTTCCGTAGTAAAACGGTAAGTACTGAACTCCGGTCCTTCAAAAAGCGAGTCAAGCGGCATAAACATTGTACGATATTGCTATCCCTATTTCACCTACACCTTTACGGACAGATATCTATAGACTCGATATCAAAGAATAAATGACATCAAATAGAATTGAAACCACAATCAAATCTTTTTGAATGATGAGACAAAGAAAGGCGGCTGGACCTAGAAAGATTCGAAATCAAATATTTCAGTGAGAAATCTCGTTCTGCGTGTATTTTGCCGAAATCATTTTACAAGAGAAATATATCTAGACATAAGAGAGCCACTTGAGGCTCTATAATATTGCTATCAGTTATCATAATTATACATGAGATGTCGAAGAAAATTTAGGAAAAAAATTACAGACAACCAGAAAAGTTTTGAGAACATTTTGGAAGTAAGCCATGTATGTCTGAGAAATTTTGAATTTTTTTATCAATCTTGGATAAAGCAGGGACATGGCCAGGATAGTGTTAGGGGTGGGAATTAATAGAAAGTTTATAAAGTGCCGTGTATGTGCGGATCAGATCTCTTAACCCTGACTCTTAGAAAGACTGAATTTAAGCGAGTGCGGCTCTGGATGAATGGACGGAAAAATGTGGTGGTTAATTGTGTGCTTGAAGAGCTTTGTGATGCAAGTAACCTGCAAGGGAAATTTAGGAAATACAATTTTTCAAAGGAAATGAATAGACAAGCAGACAAAGCGCACTCCTGAACGACCTGTAATGAAACTGGCTAGGGTATGGAAATCTAACTAAGCTGTCGCGAAACATTAAAATTAAAGTATTTACTTCTTTACGGCTGTGAAGCAAAAAATGAATGAATGAAAACGAGATACGAACGGCAATGGATGGATAAAGATAACTGAAAAAGAAGAATTCATGAGGTCCGACTTAGGTAGGTAAGTGAGACTTCGGCCCTTAAAATGTTGAACATTTTTAAAATAGCTAATAGAGCTGAAGAGTTGTAACGAGTCCACTTCAAAGGATATGTTGCATGAACAAATTTCAAAAATTATGTAAATGGTCTATATACCTTTCCCTTGTTATCAATAGGTTTCCAAGTTATTTGCGCTCCTCGAAAATTTGCGAATGTGTGATGGAAAGTGGCCAGTAAAATGAAAATTATAGAATAAAATTTTCTATCTCCCATTTTCTCGCGAAATACTCCAGACTCTTTGATGCGATTTTACGAACACAAAAGCTGAAAATTCTATTAGAATATGATGGGATGGTCAGGTTTTTATCAGTAATCAAATTATGAAATTTTGCGTTAATATAGTGGTCTGGGATATAAGAAGTCACTGAAGTTCATTAAGTGTAAAATATAATCGAAAACTTTAGCGTGACTTCGAAAGCCGAACAAAGCAGCCGACTAGCCATTGTTTCAATAGCTATGCCCCCCCAATAATTTTTTCAAAAATAGTTTTTTTGCAAAATGCAAAGTTTTTCTTTTTTAATTTGTCATAATTGTCTTTTATGTGCATTTTTAAGCAATCTAGAGCTCAAATTTTCAAATTTCCCCCCTCGTGCCAAACCATGGTTGGCCCTCGCGGTGTCACTAAACTTCAGCCCCCCCCCCAATATGAAAATGCTTCCTACGGCACTGATAGCTACACTTGTTTTCTGATACGACAAAGAGATTCAACCCTTTGTCATAAAAGCGAAGTACCAGGTTTTAAGGCTTCACGTTTTACCTGTCAATATATTGCAATAATAAGATTAAATATTTAGTAATTTCGCTTAGCGAAAGTATTACGATAGCCTTCCGTGTATGTATGTATGTGGCGAGACATTTTTTGGGGCGCAAATTATGGCGTGGGCGTTTAGCTGCAGGCGTACTACGGCCAATATTCTAAAGGTGGACTCACTCACAAAGATAAAAAGTGATAAAAAACAGGACTTTTCTTAATAAATAAAATACGCTAGTGCAAGAAGTGTAACCAAGCCTTTGTAAACATGGCTGCTTGATTGCACATGCTTGCTGAAACTTGCTGCTGGTATAAATTTTTATCATGTTTTCTGGTCTTCTGTAGAGTGTCTAAAGAGGTTCAATATTTGTTTACTACTAAGTATTTTATGTTTGTGTAGTTAGTGAATGCACCAACAAATTGATCATGCTCAGTAAGTAGTACAAAAAGAGTTAATTTTCCGCCAGAAAAACAACATTATTAACCCTCTCTTCTCTTCTTCACCAAAACTACAAACAGCACAGGTATGATATTTTTCCCTTTTTTCACCAGATAGTTATGTGTTAATAGTGAAACCAGTTGTGACAAACAGTCAGTTTTTTAGCAAGTACCGTGAACTGAAGTCGGGTAACTTGCATCAGTGGAGCGGAGGGTAACTTGCATAGCATTTGACCAATCAAAGCAGCAAAATTTCAAAACAAATGAACTACGCAGCTCCGCTTGCAGCTCTAACCTACCATTTTTGTTTTGATTTAACTTTGTATTTTAATGACCAAGCGGGTCATTCATTTCTTGAGGGCTATGCATGCCCTCAAATCTCCTGCCTCCACTGATGCAAGTTACCCGCGCCCATCTCATGATATTTCTTAGAAATCATGTCAAATTGAAATTCAGCAATGATTTTCGTATAATCGAAACGACCTTGCCTAGACACTGCCGTACATTGTCATTGTACGGTGATTTACGGTGGGTAAGGTGGGGTGTACAGTACAGCAGATTTCAAATTAACCTATTTTCACCCCCGTATAAAGGACATTTGGATCCAGCCCACCATACGCCACTGCACAATGTGTATCCGATGAATTTTGATTGGTGCTAGATGAGTTTGGTTAGTAAAAGTTCCAGCTTTTCCTTCCCGATGGGATGATAGATATTGGCTCGCTCTTTAAGCTTTAGCGTGGGAGTCTGCTAATAAGCCGTCGGAATGTAAAAAGAATGGGCAACAAAGTAATAAATTAAACTAATAGAGCTCCAATCAAACTTCACCGATCTTGATACACCTTTTGCTAATTAGGATTTTCATTTTGAATCATGGTACCGTTGTTTGTATAAGATTCCCATTTCCGCACTAAGATTCTTGTTACTTTTCTGGAATCTTTCCTCTATATATTCTTCACTGGATGAACGGCAAGATATTGGGAAGGGTTTGTTTAATGGGATGCAGTTTAAAGTAGTTATGAAGGAGTCAAAGTTTAATCTCAAGGAGTATTATTTCTTTAAAGCTTAAAGTTGGCTAGTTTTTTCCCTGCAATTTTCTAGTCCAGAAGCTGGAGCTCAATACTCAACTGCTTTTTGCCTTTAATTGGCCCTTCCAGAAAATGTCCGTACATGGGGGTGGGGGATATAGTGTCTGGAGGGGGGTAGTGAAAAATCTACAACATTTGCCTTGTCCTGGGGGGGGGGTAAACTTGCTCTCGATGGGATCAACTGATGCTTGTCCGGGGCGAGGGGGTTAGACCTGTTGTTCAGGGATCAAAAGTCACAATGTCCATGGGGGGGGGGTTTCCAAAAAATGTTATACCCTCCAACCCCCCCATATTCAAATCTTTTCTGGAAAAGTACAATGTGAAAGTGAAAGAAGTCTTTATCACAAGTTCCTTCAAAGCACAAAACGAGGTTTCTGGCATCAAAGAATGAAAAGTTTATTTTTTCTTTTTCATTTTCAAAAAAATTTTTAATTATTTTTCTCAAGTACATTGCAGTTCTCTGAATTATTCTGAATTGAAAGATTTTGTTTACGCTTTATAGAATGGAATTCTTTAGTCGCATTTTTGAAGGAATCTTTTTTTTAATGGATTGAGATTTTTCATTAAAAAAAACAGGGTATCTATGCCCTGTGTGTACAATACATTGTGTATATTTTGTGTAACGCTTCATTCAAAATGCATAATGCTGCAGGAGTCACGTTTCACGCGTCTTCGTCGTTGATGTTCGAGTATTATGCGAAATTTTCGACTTCAAGTCGTCTTGTTTTCTTTGAGGCTGTAAACTCAATAAGTAAGCAATATGTAGACAAAATATTGCTATCACAATCCAGCATTTTGTGGGCTAAGACAGCAAATCCTTTTCTTTCCATTCCTGCTTAAAGAAGAAAACACGGGAAGCAGTAGTGCTTGGATTAAATCAAAATCAGATCAGTAAAGGAATTTTTGTCTCTCTTACTTTTTGCATAAAATGATGGCAGTCCAGGTTGTATTAGGGTATAGTTCAAGGTTTAGTGGTGAAGGTTGAACATATCACATGTGTACTCAGTTATCAGCAAGTTTGATTCGTTGACCCCCCGGGGAGGGGGGCACTGACCTTGACTACCGACGGGGACGTGCCGCTGGAGTTTGAAAAGTGGACCCTGTCAGATATGAATGTTTGGTAAATTTGGGACCCTTTCAAAAATCGACCCTGTCAGGTCCACATCTTGAAAATTAGTAAATTTGGGACCCTGTTAGATATCTCTAGAGTCTGAAAAAGGGACCCTGATCAGCGGCACGTCCCTTAAGTGCCCCCCCCCTGGGCGTTGACCGTGACATTTGAAGACAACTTGGTCTACTAAGGTTATTATTAGTTCAGGTCAGCTTATGTTTTAGAGATAATTGTTGCTGTGAGAAAGGTTATTTTTTATTATTTAGTCTTGCTTTCAAACAAATATTCATATCTTAACCTCATCACTAGAAAGTAAGAGGATGCGAAATTAATATTTGGCCAAGCATCGGGCCTTTCATTAAGCATATCGCTGTTCCTGGTGCTGTATTGTTTACCTGTTTTTGAAGAAGCAGCGTTTTGTTATTTCAAGTTCGTTTTTGCGACTTCTGGTACGAAGTTTGCGCATAGTTATTATGAGTATAGGGACTTACAAGTTAGGCTCACCGTGGGCCTCTAACCGATCTTATTTAAACTCTTCTTGTGTCGTATTTCAAGCCATGGGCTTTCCATGCATCGTTAAGTTTTTCTTTGAATGATTTGATGGAATCTGCTGAAACTCACTTAGTAGCTTGTTCCAGTGAATAACGAGCAAACATTCGACTATCGCTTTGTGGCTGGGTCCTCGTGCCACTTCGGCTTCTTGTTCAGATTGATTTCCAAAATCTGTTTGGAGCATTAAGCGGCAAAATTACTTCAGCATACGCTTCTGACGTTTTTAAGAGAAGTGTTTTCATTTCATTTGAACAATTTTCCCTTGATAAATTTCGGGAAATATTACTGTTCAGTGAAATAGGCGGACTTGTAATTATTCAATTTCGAATTAAATTCAATTATCTCAATTTTCTTGTTTACTAAATTGTGGTTATGCATTATAGTGTAATTATCTTTGGCCAATAGGGAGAAGTAATAATTACCAAAGACTAATCGCAATCAGTGGTAAATCAGAAATACTTCGAAAGACGCTCCGAATCATTCTATATCCTGTATAGATTTTTCAAAGTTAGGCTTGGATGGTTTTGAAATTATTTGGCTGTTTTGTTTTGACTGAGCGCTTGGAATTTTTAAAAATTGGGTTGGAGCCCGGGGCACTCGATTAAAAAACGACCTTACGTGCAGCCTAAAATTTTGCCTTTTAAAGTCGTACCCTTATTACAGTGCAGAAAAAATTGGCCGAATTCGAAAATCGACCCTTACAATACAATTTATTCCAATCTTAAAAAACATCCTCCAATGTTTACATGCACACTGATGCACTGGCGAGTTAGTTAGATTGTTCGGGAGATTGTTACAAAATCTCCGATGGCAGATGGAAATATGAAATTGAATCTCATTCTTATATGAACTACACTCAAGTGACTCAGATTGATGTCGTGACAACAAAGAACTCGGGTATACCACATATTTGTATTTTCAGAGAATTCTAAAATAAGCAACACACAGGCAAGAAAGTAGAATGTTTTTATTTGACTTGTTTCAACCAAACCTTATTTCTAGAGTGCCATAGTTACAAGTCCGTTTATATACGCAAATATTTTTGCGTTGTTTGAAGTTGTTTGAAGTTTCTGAGGTTTAGTTTGCTTGATTAAACAAATAAAATAATCTTATATCGTAAAAACTATTAAGTGCTTATTTGACTTTATTTGGTAGAATGTTGCTTAGTACCAATATAAATTTGAATGGTGATATGGATTTTATTTTTGTTTGGTACAATATTCTGGCTTTCGTAGTCTAAAACGATGCTTATAAATAATAATCTAAACAACAGCTCCAGGCTTTAAGCCTTTGTAGGAGTTTTTCACTCGAAACGAAGAAAGATATGACGCAGCTCTCATTTTGCTGACATAGTTGAAAAGCCTTGCATGAAAAGATTAAGAGCTTTCAGGAGGTCCTAGGGAACATATCTAAGAAAACGGGAAGGAGATAAAGTTCTCCGGGGGGGGGGGGGAGTGGTAGCTCTCCAAAAAATTGGCTTTTAAAATCGCACCCTCACAGGAGGCTCCCCAAGCGTTAAGGACTTTTTTCTAGCGTGATTACGTGATTTTGAAATTTTTACTTCGTAATTGCGTGATCAGAGGACAAAATGTTATCGTGATCTGAAAGATTTTTGAGCCGTGATGAGTGATTATCCAAGTTTTTCGCTGTTCTACGTAATCGTGATTAGAGAGCCTGGGGGAGAGGCTCTTATTTTACCGAGTTTTTCAAAGACATTGTTTTTTTTGGAATTTGTAAATCACCCGATAAATCATTGTCTGTTATCTGGAAAGTTTCGGTACAGTATAGCATCGTATTCCTTGAGGGTATAAAGAGGACCCACAGTAAATAATGAAACGCACTTTCTCTGAGGAATGACAAGTTTATGTCACCTTGTAGAGTTTGAGGTATTGCAGCTTCGATTATATGAAAAGGTTCAATCCAAGTGTATCTTTATATGTTCTTTTTTCACAATTCTGGGTCTTCTCTTAGTACCAAAAGTGGGTTCATGATATCTCACAGCTGTTTAAGTTATTAAGAATGATCAAAATGTTGGAAAGGTCATGTCCTTTTTTCTAATGGGCAGGTTACAGAAAGTGAAAATATTTTAAAGGGGAACGTTGACGAAATACAGTATGGATAAAAATATACACCTTTTCGACCGTAGGCGCGTGCCACTTAATTATTTAATTATCCCCCTAAACTCGACCCAATCCTTTTTTGGCACATTTTTCTATTGTCTTTAGGTGTAAAATACGGACTGGGACGGTTTTAGTGGGATAAAGCGGACAAAAAATGTCCGCTTTAAAAAATGCAATTGGCGGCTACGGTCGAAAAGGTGTATTACAAGTTTTCGATATTATATCGTTTTCCAGACTATTTGCATCATATCCTGTCAAAGGGAAAACGATCATCCCTTCGATCGGAAAGTTCGGCACAATAAAACACAAAGAGGTTGACGGATGAATTTTGGTTCCTGGATTATACAATCTTATTTGTTGGATTCAATATATTGTTCGGCTTACACTTGTTGATCAGAGCAGATGTATATCTAACCAGAAATGCTTTTCAAAAAGTTGTCCAAAGATGTAGAGAGTGATATGTACTGCATTTTTGAATGAGGTTTTGGCGAAAGATAATTAAGTGAATTCTAAAGCGGCATGGAATAGAGCTTATGGTCAAATGAAATATTTGTGGTTTTTATGATATCTGATTTGCGAGGTTTTTTTCGTTGGTGATTTTGATCATAAATTGTAGAAGGTCTTTTATTATGACTGTATATATGATAAATTTCTGATCGCTCAGCAACTCTCATTAAAACCAACACTGACGTAAGTTTAGCAGTAGAAGGATAACAGAAGATTTTCTCGACCGTATTTTTAATTTGAGAATAAGTTATATGTACCGTTGGAAAGAAAGTTTTGCATGAAATATTATTCAAAGAATCATTTTGTATTTTGATGAGGGTGGGACGGATTTGAAAACGGAGGTTAGCCTGGGGCGGAGTAAACAGTGGCGGAGGTACATAGAGAGAGTGTCTACTTCGCATCTATTGTTTCCCCCTCCACAAAGAGGAATGAATACGTAAGGGTGGTACAGTCACTTTTGGTCGAGGTTGTGGATGGTGAAATTTGTCGCTCTTTTTTAAAGTTGCGAAATAGGTACTTTTCCCCCTCCAGGTGTTTACGTTTATTCCAAATTTTACCCCTGCTATTTTTCTTTCCGCAAACCGTCCTGACGCCCTGACTCCACACATATCTATCTCCCTGCGTTTACTATCCCTCTAACGGACCAGAGCATCGCTCATATCTAACAGGATAGATAATAAGAAAGCATAGAATTTTGGAGGTACTTATGTTACAGTGGGGTTTGGGCAAAATAGTAACTTTTAAGAAAGTATGGCGTGGTCTGCAAAAAAGTGGGGGGGGGGGCATGGTATCAGCATCATAAATCTCAAACAACGAATGACCTAGACCTTGATGGAACCTGACACACAAAGGTAATGGCGTCATATAAGAATTTTGAACGAGTCCAGACAAGTGTTATGATTTAGGGCGTGGTACCTTCAAGTATGTTTGATATTTGTGTGA
Source organism: Clytia hemisphaerica (assembly GCF_902728285.1). Taxonomy (NCBI): domain Eukaryota; kingdom Metazoa; phylum Cnidaria; class Hydrozoa; order Leptothecata; family Clytiidae; genus Clytia; species Clytia hemisphaerica. The sequence goes on from NW_027103282.1 coordinate 1,186,829, forward strand.
TGGAGTGAGGTACTTAGGTTACTTTCATGATATATGTGTGGTATTATGTTTGTTTATGTGGTATGTGTTTGTATTTATTAGAGAGTCAATTGGTCATAGGCTAGCGATGAGCATCTCAAAACAAAATTCATATGAATATATAATGCAGTTGTACTATAATATTGTGATCACAAGGCTTTCTGCGGATTTGTTGCATTTTCCGTGTCAATTGTTGTTTTCATTGTTTTATTACATCCCAGTCTCAATGACTCGGTTTGAAGTTTTTACATGGGATGAAGGAGCTGGTGCTCAAAAAGCCAGCGGGATGAAATTTATGGCCATTTTTCTCATCGGGGACGAATTTTAGGTAAATAGGGGCTCGACCCCCCCCCCTTAGAATCTCAAGATTGACTAGTGCCATGACCTTGAAATTTCGACCAGTGATAGAATGGATAATTTAAGATGATTTGCAAAATTTTGGTTCAGCCAACTGTGTAGTTAGTATATTACAGACCAGAATGTAAACTTGACCAAAATCATGTATTGACTCATTGAAATTTGTCCCTGAAGGCTAACTTGTCAAATTAAAGAGACTAGTGATCTAGTAACAGAAAAAAATCGCCTCTTTGCCCCTCCGCCAAGATGTTCGAAGGGTGAAGAACATTTTTAGGCTTTAAACTCAAAAAGTTAAGAATATCCTAAGGCTTCAAAAATTTGGATGTTCTTATAAAAAAAACGTGTACAGTACAACCTATTCTGTACGAAGAGGATGTTTTTGGATAATCATTCCCTTGATTTTTGATGGGAAAAGTTTGTATGCAAAAAGCTAATAATTGCATAAACACGCTAAAAATACCAAAAACTATTTATGATAAATGATTTGTTAGACCCATTTAGTGGTTTAGAAAAGTCAATGATAACAACAATTTAATTAGTGCAGATTCAAAATTCTCAAAGTTGCATAATATTTTCTACAACACAGGAGTAAGTTATGACTGGTGAATGTAGAATACCAAAACTTCAGGATGAGTATTTGTGGATAAGCAATAAGTGTAAGCTTATTTTTATAAAAACACCCAAAATTTTTGAAACCTTCGGATGTTCTAAACTCTTTGAATTTCAAGCCTAAGATGTTCTTAATATGTTCTTAGTTTCACCATTTTGTGAGTACTTTTGTACAATTGGTTGTTTTTGAGTCTATATTCTTAACTTGTTCTTAACATTTTGGCCATGGCAGCCTGTTCATACATAGCTTGTTCTTATAAAAAACGTGTATAATACAGAGCACCTCCCTTTGAACGAAGATTTTTCCAGATGGGATGGAGTTTTTATAAGATACTTTAATAATTGGTCATTTGAAGTAATAAAAATGACGCGTTCTTTAGAAAAAGTAACAAAGTTGTTTTATTACTGGTTAACGACCCCGGGGGGGGGGGGGGCAGCTGGGCAAAAGGACCTTGAAAAATCTAGATATTTTGACCAAAAATGCTAGAATTTTGACCATTTTTTGCACGAAAGGGATCGAAAATTTGGGGGAAAATGCACTCTAAGGGTATGATTTTCACTGATTTTTGCTACACTGTAAGGGTGCAATTTTAAAAGCCAATTTTTGGCCCGCACATACCGTCAGTCCGCAAACCCAGTGCCCCCCCCCCCGGGTTAACGACCAATCAAATCAAATAAGAGCTTGTAAAAACTCCATCTCGTCCCGATTTTCACCGTACGGTATTTACAAAAAAGGTGAGCATGCGGTTAGGTTTGCAGATTAAGGGATTAAGAGAAAAAGTATTTTACTTTAAGAAATTTTACCAATTCAATGTCAACACAACACCTTTACGATAAAATTCAAAATATGTGCAGCTTGAGCTGAACTGAGTAGGATTATTTAAGATTTTAGTGTTTGCTCGATCTGCGATTATTGGTTACATACACGATTGGTTGGTTGGATTTGATTGATGTTTAGTCGAGTCAATGTTTCTTAACCATATCACGAACTTTTTAGAGACATATCTTTATTTTTGATTCAAGCATAGACAACGGTCATCTAGAAGTTACCAGTTTCTAATGAACTCTTTCATCGAGCAGCCAAACGCAGAGAGAATTTATATTCATGGTATGGTACAACTGTTTTAATCTTATATTTCAGGGAAGAATTTAGAAAACAAATATATCCACTCAATCATGAATTCTTTAACAATCACACTCCAAATTATTTTCTTACTCCAAATTTTCACCGAAACATCCTCTTCGTCCTTCGAATGTACAAACCGATTCGAATATCGCCACATGTTGAAATCAAAAGTTCCACAATGGGGAAATTGTACTTACATAGTGAATCATTTTCCCATGTGTAAACCAGAGGTGGAAGTATGGTACCGCCATTTACCACCCTACGTAGACAAGCAGAACGAATCACAAGTACATGGGCTGATACCAGGTAAATTTGATTTCAATAAGGTCGCGTTTGTTATATTTTCGAAGTTGAAAACATAACGTCAGTCATGCGCGACTTGATTTTTTACCAACGATACCATATTTAATAATTTAAGATTTAATTCTGGGTTTGTATCGACCGACTAGTTTCAACTCCAGACCATTGATTTTTTTTAGTCTCCTTCATTTTCAACCAATCTAAGCCTTTGATTGATTTTTGATCAGGTTTTTGATCACTTTTTTGAACGTGAAGCATCATTTTATCATACTCACATATTCGGACACACCCCTTACAATGGTAAAATCAATCTTTGTTTTTCCACAGAGATGTTGCGTCAGGTTTACGAAACATGTTGTATGGGTTGTACCAAAATCAACTTCAAGAATTCTGATGACGTCATCGATATTTTGTTCAAACCAAATCTCACATTGGGAATGCCCTTTGAATCTGCACTAGGTTTGTATATTGTGTACAGTTGATGTTCTCAGATTCCATTCTCAAAGGGAATATAGGATTCCTTCGAATAGGGGAGCGTATCGAATGGCAGAGCGTCTTTTATGAGAGTTGCTCGCTGAAGGTGGCTTTCAATATTATCAATTAATGGAACGTTATCGAATAGGTGAACGTCAAATTAGAGTGTGCCAACTGTAGTATGAATTAAGTTTTGGTTTACGCCAATTTTCACCAGATTTGAAGTAGAAAGCTTACCAAAAAAACTCATAGGAATCTTTTGAACGAGAATAAAAGTTCACACAAACTAACAACGAGTCCTTGTTTTCAATAATACATAACTAAAGATGAAAAAGGACTACTTATTTATTCGGAATAGCAAGCTGATTTTCAACGCACGCTTCATTGCGAGCTTCAAAAGGCCTGATTAAGGATGGTAAAAATTCTTCCATAGGTAGTAAGAAGATTTCTGGCAAACATTACGTCAACTTTCTTCAATCACACAACACAGTCTTCTTAGCGAGAGAAATGCAAAATCTAAGTATCGAATTATCGAAAAATTTGTTCCTATCCGTAATCAAGACGTGGCCACTTTTACTGATCGCGTTTCTAATGGCTGTCATTGCTGGTTGCATTGTATGGTTTTTGGTAAGTGTGACCATGAATTTGTAGAAATAGACTCACAAAGAAATATATTTATATCTAAGTTTTTTGACATTAACATTTCAAGCCAAGAGTGTGAGGCTAGCTTGTAGCATTAAGTGTATATATTAAATGATTGTAAAACAGTATGATAATCAAAATTGTGTTAAGATCTTCAGGCTTAAGCCTAGATATGTTTTTTGAATCGGACTCATTGTCTCATTCTTGCTTCTTTTCCCATTCTCAGGACATGTGGTTTAACAAAGACGAATTTCCATCACATTTCCCGAGAGGCCCTTTTGAAGGATTTTGGTGGGCCTTTGTTTCCATGACTACCGTCGGGTGAGTCTACCAGTATTTAAAAGCCAGAATTATATTTATTTAAGGTCAGAGGTTTATGCGCCGAAATGGTAGCTTGTTCTTTAAATTTCAAAATGGCTGAAAACATTTCGACTGTGAGGTCCTGAATTTGATTGACATCATTATCGTCAAAAATTAACAAAGAGGTGTACGAGTTTGAGTCAAAGCTTTTCAAACGTTATATTACGACTAAAAATCCACAATATTCATTTGATAACTCTTCTTCCAGATACGGTGACCGTGCACCGAAATCGATCGTAGCACGTTTCTTTGCAGTGATTTGGATTTTGTTTGGTATCACGATATTCTCGATGTACACAGCCTCATTGACGACTGCACTCAGTAAATCTGTTGATGACCTTATCATACCTACAATGGCTGGCAAGAAGGTAAACTTTCGCGACTCTTTTCAAGATGCAATTTTGTGGCTACAAAGTTTAATTGACCAAATCACACACGAGTTGAACCACTTTTCATGATACTATAGATATTCTTTATTACATTTTCCAGCTTTGAATGTCTGTTGTATCACATTTTTTCGTGCATTATTATACTTTGTGGGCGTAGTGGTATAGCGGTAATCATCTTTGCCTTTGGTTCAGGAGGTCAAACTCGAATCCCACTGTGATACTACGGTTCACTTGGCTAGTTGTAGAACTTCACCCGGGCCAACCCATACCAATTCTGAGGTAATATGTCGTGCACAGTTGCGTGGTGACACTCCTCTTGTTCTACACGCGTGACGAGCACTATGCTCTCCCAAGTAGTTCGAGTGTCTTCACTTTACAGGGCAGGTGACTAAGTGTAATTGAAATCGAGAGGAATTCCTACCTTGTAAGTAGTAGGACCTGTTCCCCGATGAGGGGGGGGGGTAGTATAAAATCACCATATTATTGTGTTTTAAGTAGTGCATTAGTAACCCCTCTATCAATTTTTGTTTCAAATACTCTATAAGGAGTACTCCGAATGACAAAGATTTCCTTCACTCATAGATTGGTGTGTTGGCAACAACAGCTCTTGGCAAATCAGCCGCCATTATGGAAGGTGCTGACATCATCACATTTCCAACTATCGAACGGTTGATAGATGCTTTAAAACACGACGATGTTGAAGGTATGATGTTCTGATGTTCATCAAAAGGTTACCGAGACATACAGTATTAGAGCTTTTGAGAATGACAGTGGTATAAGCAAGGGTTTGTCTGTGATGGAAAATGGATTTTACACAGCAAATAAGCACTTATTGCTTAAGTTTTGAATTGAATGATGCAAAATTTTATACTTCTCTTAGACGAAATTCCGTCAGAGACATCTAACATTGATTTTCGGAATGATTCCTTTAAGTTCTAATATATACTAACCACTGACCTTTATATATCCCTGGACCAAGCTATATCTTCCATCTTTGATCGAAGTTTTTTTGAAATTGGTACCCGAGAAGATGCCATTGCAATGTTAAAAATTAATGTCTAACGGCGCCACATCATCAAAAGTATTCGAGGAAAAGTAGACCTAGCGCTTTCGATGCATTTACACTGCTATTGAGTAGTGCCGCCATTAGGGTACCACTTTTCAAAAAACTACGATCAAAAATTTTGCTTGGCCGGGATTGAGAAACTTGGTCCAGGAAGGGTATATCAAGGTCAGTGATATCAACCCTTATAATAAATGGCCAAAAACGTAAAAGCAATAAACAACAATAGCTCTGATCATAGAATGTGAAAAAATTCTTATTTTGCAGCCATCGCAATGGACGAATATTTAGCGGAATATATGTTAACGCATTTCGAAAGCCGCGTCTCTAAAATACGTAAACATCACGGCTTGCAAATTGACGGCAATTCCTACGGCGTCGTCACGGATGACGCCGGCATGAAAGAAATGTTGGACTCGTTTTTCCAAACAAACGAAGATAATCGAGAAACAATGATACATGAGATCATGAAAGAAAATTACGTAAGTACTCGTTTTACGAGAGGTCAATCGAATTAAATCGAATTGAATCGAATCTATCGAATAACAGAAATTCGACTATTACAGTTATTTTGGACCAATTTTCTTCTTAGAATACCTCCCTACCAAGATTCAATGTGTTAGTTTGAATTGAAAATATTCTACAAATCAAAGAGAGTTAATTATGTATAGCATAACAAAACTATCATACCTTATTCTACCTTCAGATGAAATTCAGCAAACTTCAAAAGAATAAGATCGATTCTCAAAACATCCATAGTGCCGATTCCCCGTTGTTTCTCATCACCGTGGTAACGCTTGTATTGGTTGGCATAGCAACCATCGTCCTTGGTTTCTTCTGCAAATGGTTTGTAAAACACCATCATCAACACGTTCCAGATTTCATCAAAAGTCGAATGGTTTACCGGAAGGAGATGTTCAACCCAGATATGGAAGCTCTGAATAAAGTAGATTTAGATAACAATAGTAAGTACATTAATCGGTCCTAATGCTAGACTGGGTTCGAGTTATGTTAAGAGTAATAAACTGTCAATATTGCAGCATTCCTGGCTTAAATTCATGAGTACATTATGTGGCAGATTGTCCCAGTTAGTTCTGTTTTTGTTTCCTATTTTGGCGTTCTTGACTTTTAACGCGACTCAAGCCTTATCTACCCTTGCACAAAAAGCGGGTTTGTCCCGATGTACTAATAGCTTCAGACTTCTATATAAAGCGGTGAATCTGTCAATAGTCGCTTGACGTCAGGTTATCCTGTAACTTCAAACCCAAACCCTTACTTCAAAGCACAAAGCATAAATTCATCAGATTAAGTCATTTCAATTTCTTTGTAAAATGACTGACTCATTCATCCTTCTTATATATATCTTTGAGTGCATTGATAGTGAAATTTTGTACGCTTTTTGTTGTATCGATCAGGTGTCGGTGATTCTCAACATATAAAGCATGAAGTATCTTTCTCTTAGGAAATGGGTTTTTAGCAATGGTTCTACATTATAACTTTGCAGGTATCCTAACTATCAAGGCTTTCAAAATTTTCAAGAAATTTTTCTTATAGAATATGAGCTTTTTGGAAACCAATACAGGATAAGATTTTAAAAAGATAAAAATCGATTTTCTAAAACGTTTTTGGTTTTGCTTCAGGTATCGAGACAACTACAGACTCCATCGAGATGGGGAAACTAGCCAAAGATGTCAACGATCTGAAAATTCAATTCGATAAATTACAAAAGCGTAGATAATTGGATGAACTATGTATTTTAATTGTTTGCAACCTTTTTTACCTTTAATAATTGTAAAATAACTAAAAAACTTTTGTATATAATGATTTCGTTAATTCTAACGTGAAAAACTTTCTACTACTTTCTATTTTGTGTACATACCAACTTCCATTTTACTTCTATTATGTCATTGTATTAAGTCATTTTTCTTTCTAGCTGAAAAACTAAGATTTTTGAACCGATGAGTACGAATCTTTCCATTCTTAAAACATATTAGTAGTTATGGTTCGTTAAAACAATGCTCATCACTGAAACAGGCTTGCATAGCTCATTTAAACAGGGGTGTATGGTTCACTGAAACAAGGTTGTGTGGTTCACTGAAACAGGGGTGTTTGGTTCACTGAAACAGGGGTGTGTGGTTCACTGAAACAAGGTTGTGTGGTTCACTGAAACAGGGGTGTGTGGTTAACTGAAACAGGCGTGTGTGGTTCACTGAAACAGGGGTGTATGGTTCACTGAAACAGAGGTGTGTGGTTCACTGAAACAGGAGTGCGTGGTTCACTGAAACAGGAGTGTGTGTTTCACTGAAACAGGGAGTATTGTTTCATGAAACAGGGGTGTGTGGTTCACTGAAACAGGGGTGTGTGGTTCACTGAAACAGGAGTGTGTGGTTCACTGAAACAGGGGTGTATGGTTCACTGAAACAGGTTATGTGGTTCACTGAAACAGGGGTGTATGGTTCACTGAAACAGAGGTGTGTGGTTCACTGAAACAGAGGTGTGTGGTTCACTGAAACAAGGTTGTGTGGTTCACTGAAACAGGGGTGTGTGGTTCACTGAAACAGAGGTGTGTGGTTCACTGAAACAGGAGTGCGTGGTTCACTGAAACAGGAGTGTGTGGTTCACTGAAACAGCAGTGTGTGGTTCACTGAAACAGGGATGTGTGGTTCACTGAAACAGAAGTGTGTGGTTTACTGAAACAGAGGTGTGTGGTTCACTGAAACAAGGTTGTGTGGTTCACTGAAACAGGGGTGTGTGGTTCACTGAAACAGGGGTGTGTGGTTCACTGAAACAGGGAGTATTGTTTCATGAAACAGGGGTGTGTGGTTCACTGAAACAGGGGTGTGTGGTTCACTGAAACAGGAGTGTGTGGTTCACTGAAACAGGGGTGTATGGTTCACTGAAACAGGGTGTGTGGTTCACTGAAACAGGGGTGTATGGTTCACTGAAACAGAGGTGTGTGGTTCACTGAAACAGAGGTGTGTGGTTCACTGAAACAAGGTTCTGTGATTCACTGAAACAGGGGTGTGTGGTTCACTGAAACAGGGGTGTGTGGTTCACTGAAACAGGGGTGTGTGGTTCACTGAAACAGGGAGTATTGTTTCATGGAACATGGGTGTGTGGTCCACTGAAACAGGAGTGTGTGGTTCACTGAAACAGGAGTGTGTGGTTCACTGAAACAGAGGTGTGTGGTTCACTGAAACAGGGGTGTGTGGTTCACTGAAACAAGGTTGTGTGGTTCACTGAAACAAGGTTGCGTGGTTCACTGAAACAGAGGTGTGTGGTTCACTGAAACAGAGGTGTGTGGTTCACTGAAACAGGGGTGTGTGGTTCACTGAAACAAGGTTGTGTGGTTCACTGAAACAAGGTTGCGTGGTTCACTGAAACAGAGGTGTGTGGTTCACTGAAACAGGGGTATGTGGTTCACTGAAACAGGGGTGTATGGTTCACTGAAACAGGAGTGTGTGGTTCACTGAAACAGAGGTGTGTGGTTCACTGAAACAGGGATGTGTGGTTCACTGAAACATGGGTGTATGGTTCACTGAAACAAGGTGTGTGGTTCACTGAAACAGGAGTGTGTGGTTCACTGAAACAGAGGTGTGTGGTTCACTGAAACAGGGGTGTGTGGTTCACTGAAACAGGGGTGTATGGTTCACTGAAACAGGGATGTGTGGTTCACTGAAACATGGATGTATGGTTCACTGAAACAAGGTGTGTGGTTCACTGAAACAGGAGTGTGTGGTTCACTGAAACAGAGGTGTGTGGTTCATTGAAACAGGGATGTGTGGTTCACTGAAACACGGGAGTATTGTTTACTATAACAGGGATGCATGATTTACTAAAATAGGGGTGTATCTTTTATTGAAACAGGGGTGAATAAAAAAGGGGAGTATATGGTTCACTTCGACATGAGTGTATAGCTTACTGAAACAAGGATGTAAAATCTACTGAAACAGGGGTGTATAATTCGCTCAAAGAGGGATATAATTCACAGAGGTTACTTCAATGTTCTAATCAAATGACAGCTTCACAATGAATCTTGTGATAGAGGGATACTAGTCATATGATTCAGTAGAAAATTCCCTTGGAAAAATCCCATACTTTCATTTGAAATTCCCCTTTCAACAATACGCTGAAATTTATGACTTCCCTTTAAAGATACGTTTCGTTGAAAAGATAAAGTTCGTCAAGAGAAATCCTGTTTTCGATAAATTGCAAGTCATTCATAAATTTTTCGTGTAAAAAATATTTTTCTAGAAAACGAACCGAATGAAATTTTTTGACTATATATATACTAATTTAGGTTATCAAAAATATACAAATAATTTTATAAATTGATCTGAAAAAAAAACTAAGTAGCAACTAAACATTTACTTACATACTATAAACCAAAATAAGTTAAAACAAGTTAATAACATATTAAAAATGTTCACTGTGTTGAAAACTCTTGAGAAACCCTCGAAGTCGCGACCCAACTAATGATCGTAGCTTTGGGTCTTTCACCGCTAACATTTCCATTATAGATCGATATACTGAATCAAAGACACCATGTTCATCGGATGAAACTCCCAAAGCACAAAGTCTACCCACAAAGAGTTCTGGGTAATTCACAGCTATTTTGCAAAAAGTGTCTTTCAATTCTTGGACTTCCTTCTTTAACTCGATGTTCGTTTTTTTGAGATCTTTTTCATTTTGAAAGAATTCCCTTTCTTCTTCTTTTTTCTTCTTTCGACGCTCTTTGGCTCTTTCGTTCCTTATGGCTTTTTTTAGTTGACCATCAGAAATTCCATGATCAGCATGACTGTCAGTGGTACCGGATGAGCAACTTGGACTTGACGAGTTAGAGTAAGTTGCTGAGCTATATTGAAGAGAAGAAGAGGAGCAAGAATCAGGGCTGTATGGCGAATTTGCATAGTTAGTGATTGGGAAGGAGAATGTATTTGCTTGCCTTAAAGGAGAAGGTAGTTCATGGGGAATTGACAATGTAGCAACACCAAGACTTAATCGATCATCATCATTTGAGAAAACTTGTAGTGAAGAAGTTTTAATAGCTTCTTTGTTTCCCTCTTCAACTTGCTCAAGTTTGTATAACTCAGAAAGCAATTGTTCCAGGGTTTCAGAAGATCCATCTGTATTTGAGATAAGAAAAATATATGATAAATTAAAAAGCTAAGGCTACAGCCGGAGCCTGTCCCGGTATGGATCTTGATGATAAAACATGGTAAAAATGATAAGATTAGATAAAAAAAAATAAAATTAGATATCTGTATTTGAGATATCTGTTTCACATGAGTCAGTATCTACAATATAGAAGAGATATCAGTTAATAGTCTTAAAAATTCGCCTTGCGCAGTGTCCTTGTTTAGTACTTTGAAAGTGTTTTTTTCCGGGAAATTCAATTCTTGGGTACGGCTATCTTCCAAGACATCTTTATCAGCTGGTACGTCCTGCGCTGATTCCGGGAACAAATTTTTTAGAGGAAGCCTTGAATACCTCAAAGTCATCCAAAGTAGTATCAGCAATCAACAAGTCATCAAAATCAGTGGTCGGATCAAAGTCATAAACTTTCCTAAAGTCGTTTTCTGTTACATCCATAATTCAACAAATGTCTTATATTCACGATGCTGTATTTCTCTGCAATGTGTTTGTTGTCAAATTTATCATACACAAATGTTAGTCCACCAAAAGAAAACCTGGTGTACATGTGTACCCTTGACAAAACAAACTTCATTTGATCAAAAAGTCAAAACTCAGACGATTTATATATTTAATAAAATTTGGTCTTGCAATAATTTTAGTCTTGCAATATATATTTTCTACTGCATGACTTTGACTTTTTTATTTCAATTATCCCAGATTTGAGAGTAATGGATGTCTCAAGGACTTTTAAAACACATCTAGAGCAGCTTATCGGGAATATTTTTGAACATTTTTGGTTGGAAGATCTTTAAATATTGAAAATTTTTTGTCTTGCTCCAAATCGTGAAAGGTTGTTTCTAGACTTCTTTCGTTGAATTTAAGATATTCAAGGAACATAGACATTTCTCGAAACAAATGGTGGAATGTTAAAAATAACAAAAAAAGTCCCTCGCTAAAGTTGAGTTTCGTGTAGATCTGGGAATAACAATTTGTCTAAGAAACGACAGCAGTGAACAATAGAAATCTAGAGATTGCATCGCTGGGAAGGGTAAAAGTACAGAGGGAATTTGTAAACGCACGTGCTGTTCATTTCCGAAAAATTACACGGTTATTATAAGAACATGTAAAATTCTTGAAGCCTTCGGATGTCCTTGAGTTTAAGTCTAAAAGAAAAGTGTTCTTAAAATATTCTTAACTTGTTCTTAGTATTATGGCCATCGAAGCTTTATGTTCTCATAAAAAAGGTGTATGTATTCAGACAAATACTGAAGAAAACCATACAGGATAGCGATATCTAATAAAAACAGGGATGATGGCATATGGTTGATTGAAACAGGGGGAGGGTGCATTTTCATTGAAACAGGGGAGTTTATGAATCATTGAAACATGGACTCTATGATTCATTGAAACAGGGGTGTTTATGATTCATTGAAACAAGGGAGTTTATGATTCAATGAAACAGGGGTGTATGGTTTATTGAAACAGGAGTGTTTATGATTCATTGAAACAGGGGTGTTTATGATTCATTTAAACAGGGGTGTGTGGTTCAATGAAACAGGGGAGTTTATGATTCATTGAAACAGGGGAGCTTATGATTCATTGAAACAGGTGTGTGGTTCAATGAAACAGGGGAGTTTATGATTTAATGAAACAGGGGTGTATGGTTTATTAAAACAAGGGAGTTTATGATTCATTGAAACAGGGGGTGCATTTTCATTGAAACAGGGGAGTTTATGATTCATTTAAACACTCAGGGGGTGTATTTTCATTGAAACAGGGGAGTAAATGGTTCAATAAAACAAGAGAGTTTATGATTCATTGAACAGGGGAGTTTGATTCATTGAAACAAGGGAGTTTATGATTCATTGAAACAGGGAATTTTATGATTCATCGAAACAGGGGATTTTATGATTCATTGAAACAGGGAATTTTATGATTCATCGAAACAGGGGATTTTATGATTCATCGAAACAGGGGGGTAAATGGTTCAATAAAACAGAAGGGTTTATGATTCATTGAAACAAGGGAGTTTGATTCAATGAAACAAGGGAGTTTATGATTCATTGAACAGGGGAGTTTGATTCATTGAAACAAGGGAGTTTATGATTCATTGAAACAGGGGATTTTATGATTCATCGAAACAGGGGATTTTATGATTCATCGAAACAGGGGAGTTTATGATTCATTGAAACAGGGGAGTCTATGATTCATTTAAACAAGGGAGTTTGATTTATTGAAACAAGGGAGTTTATGATTCAATGAAACAAGGGAGTTTATGATTCAATGAAACAAGGGAGTTAATGATTCAATGAAACAAGGGAGTTTATGATTCAATGAAACAATGGAGTTTATGATTCAATGAAACAAGGGAGTTTGATTCATTGAAACAAAGAAGTTTATGATTCAATGAAACAAGGGAGTTTATGATTCAATGAAACAAGGGTGTTTATGATTCAATGAAACAAGGGTGTTTATGATTCAATGAAACAAGGGAGTTTATGATTCATTGAAACAAGGGAGTTTATGATTCAATAAAACAAGGGAGTTTATGATTCATTGAACAGAGGAGTTTGATTCATTGAAACAGGGGATTTTATGATTCATCGAAACAGGGGAGTTTATGATTCATTTAAACAAGGGAGTTTGGTTCAATGAAACAAGGGAGTTTATGATTCAATGAAACAAGGGAGTTTATGATTCATTGAAACAGGGGTGTATGGTTCATTGAAACTGGAGAGTGTATGATTTACTGAAACATCGGACTAAACGGTTTAGCGAAACAGGAATGTATGATTTACCGAAGAAGGGATGTAAGATTCACTGAAACAGGGATGTGTGGTTCATGGTAACAGGGGAGCATATGGTTCACTGAGACCTGGGTGTTTGGTTAACTGAAACAGATACGTATTGCTTAATGAAATAGGGGTGTATCATTCATTGGAACAGGGGTTTATAATCTCATTAAAACAGGGGAGTTTCGTTCATAGAAACGGGGGTGTATGATTCATTGAAACAGAGTAGCATATGGTTGACTTTGACATGCGTGTATGGTTCACTCAGCATTTTATGGTCGTCGAACAAGGCGCGCGTCTTAATTATTGCATAAATTACATAAATCAGGCCTTCAAAGGCTGTCGCCTTGAGCGCAACAAGAGTTGAAACTTTTTAACTTTTTTCGCTAGGCTGTGCGGCTTCCCTATTGTTCTTTTTTAAATAGCCAATCAGAAGAGACATTTAACTCTCTTGTTCCGTGTGCAAAAAGATATCAGCAATAGAAAAAAGAAAAAATGTGCAGCATATCTCCCCTTTATTTTGGATCAGTGGAATGGGAAAAGCGTTCAGCGACCAAAGCGCCCAAGCTGTGCGCCTTGTTCGCCGACCATAAAATGCTGAGTGGGTAGCGGCAGCCTTAACTGGAAATGGGATGTACAATTTATTGATACAAGGGTGTATAATACGCTGAAACAAGGGATGGGGTTCAATGAAACATGAGTGCGTGCTTAACTGAAAAGAGACAATGTTCTTATTAATGACAACTTTACAATGAAGCTTGATTAACGGATGTTACACAGACACCCAGCTGATCAATTGGAATAATTTTTAGTCATAGGATCCAGAAGAAAATTCCCTTGGAAAAATCCCAAATGTTTCATTTGAAATTCCCCTTTCAACAATAAGCTGAAATTTGTGACTTCCCTTTAAAGATACGTTTCTTTGAAAAAAGAAATCCTCTTGAATTGGAAAATCACTCATACCTTTTTCATGTAAAAAATCTTTTTTTAGAAAACGAACCGAATGAAATTTCTTGGCTATATACAAACTAATTTAGGTTATCAAAAATATACAAATAATTTCATATATTGATCTGAAAAAAAAAACAAGATAGCAAGCAACTAAAAAAAATTACAAACTATAAACAATGAGCCGGAACAAGTTAATAACATATTAAAAATGTTCACTTTTGTGTTGAAAACTCTTGAGAAACCCTCGAAGTCGCGATCCAACTAATGATCGTAGCTTTGGGTCTTTCACCGCTAACATGTCCATTATAGATCGATATACTGAATCAAGGACACCATGTTCATCGGATGAAACTCCTAAAGCACAAAGTCTACCCGCAAAGAGTTCTGGGTAATTCACAGCTATATGACAAAAAGTGTCTTTCAATTCTTGGACTTCCTTCTTTAACTCGATGTTCGTTTTGTCGAGATCTTTTTCATTTTGAAAGAATTCCCTTTCTTCTTCTTTTTTCTTCTTTCGACGCTCTTTGGCTCTTTCGTTCCTTATGGCTTTCTTTAGTTGACCATCAGAAATTCCATGATCAGCATGACTGTCAGTGGTACCGGATGAGCAACTTGGACTTGACGAGTTAGAGTAAGTTGCTGAGCTATATTGAAGAGAAGAAGAGGAGCAAGAATCAGGGCTGTATGGCGAATTTGCATAGTTAGTGATTGGGAAGGAGAACGTATTTGCTTGTTGGCAGGATAGGAAATCTCCAATAGTGGTCGTTGACATGTCACTCAATCTTGGTTTCTTCGCAACAGGGTAATAATCTTCAGCTAGCCTTAAAGGAGAAGGTAGTTCATGGGGAATTGACAATTTAGCAACACCAAGACTTAATCCATCATCATCGTTTGAGAAAACTTGTTGTGAAGAAGTTTTAATAGCTTCTTTGTTTCCCTCTTCAACTTGCTCAAGTTTGTATAACTCAGAAAGCAATTGTTCCAGGGCTTCAGAAAACCCATTTATATTTGAAATATCTGTTTCACATGAGTCAGTATCTACAATAGAAGAGATATCAGTTGATAGTCCTAAAAAGTCACCTTGCGCAGTGTCCTTGTTTAGTTCTTTGGAAGTGTTTGCTTCCAGGAAATTAAATTCTTGGGTACGGCTATCTTCCAAGGCATCTTTATCAGCTGGAACGTCCCACGTTGATTCAGTAATCAAATTTTCAACCGAAGGCTTGAATACCTCAAATTCATCCAAGGTCGTATCACCAATCAACAAGTCATCAAAATCGGTTTCATCAAAGTCATAAACTTTCATAAAGTCGTTTTCTGTTACATCCATAACTCAACAAATGTCTTATATTTACGATGCTGTATTTCTCTGCAATTTGTTTGTTGTCAAATTTATCATACACAAATGTTAGTCCACCAAAAGAAAACCTGGTGTACATATGTACCGACTCCTTGACAAAACAAACTTCATTTGATCAAAAAGTCAAAACAAAATGATTTATTCATTTAATAAAACTTGGTCTTGCAATAATTTTAGTCTTGCAATATATATTTTCTATTGCATGACTTTGACTTTTTCATTCTGACTATCCCAGATTTGAGAGTAATGGATGTCTTAAACTACAGAGCAGCTTTTTGGGAATACTTTTCAAGATTTTTGGTTGGAAGATTTTTAAATATTGAAAAAATTTTTGTCTTGCTCCAAATCGTGAAACGTTGTTTGTAGACCTTTTTCATTGAATTTAAGATATTCATGGAACACAGACATTTCTCGAAACAAACGGTGGGATGTTAAAAACAACGAAAAAAGTCCCTGAGTTTCGTGTAGATCTGGGAATAATAATTTGTCTAAGAAATGACAGCAGTGAACAATAGAAATCTAGAGATTGCATCGCTGGGAAGGGTTAAGTACAGAGGGAATTTGTAAACGCACGTGCTGTTCATTTCCGAAAAATTACACGGTTATTATAAGAACATCCAGAATACTTGAAGCCTTCGGATGTTCTTGAGTTTAAGCCTAAAAGAAAAGTGTTCTTAAAATATTCTTAACTTGTTCTTAGTATTATGGCCATCGAAGCTTTATGTTTTCATAAAAAAGGTGTATATATTCAGACAAATACTGAAGAAAACCATACAGGATGGCGATATCTAATAAAAACAGGGATGATGGCATATGGTTCATTGAAACAGGGGGAGGGTGCATTTTCATTGAAACAGGGGAGTTTATGAATCATTGAAACATGGACTCTATGATTCATGAAACAGGGTGTTTATGATTCAAAACAAGGGGTTTGGTTTATTGAAACAGGAGTGTTTATGATTCATTGAAACAGGGGAGTTTATGATTCATTGAAACAGGGGTGTTTATGATTCATTTAAACACGGGTGTGTGGTTCAATGAAACAGGGGAGTTTATGATTCATTTAAACACACAAGGGGTGCATTTTCATTGAAACAGGGGAGTAAATGGTTCAATAAAACAGGGGAGTTTATGATTCATTGAAACAAGGGAGTTTGATTCAATGAAACAAGGGAGTTTATGATTCATTGAACAGGGGAGTTTGATTCATTGAAACAAGGGAGTTTATTATTCATTGAAACAGGGAATTTTATGATTCATCAAAACAGGGGATTTTATGATTCATCGAAACAGGGGAGTAAATGGTTCAATAAAACAGGGGAGTTTGATTCATTTAAACACACAGGGGGTGCATTTTCATTGAAACAGGGGAGTAAATGGTTCAATAAAACAGGGGAGTTTATGATTCATTGAAACAAGGGAGTTTGATTCAATGAAACAAGGGAGTTTATAATTCATTGAACAGGGGAGTTTGATTCATTGAAACAAGGGAGTTTATTATTCATTGAAACAGGGAATTTTATGATTCATCAAAACAGGGGATTTTATGATTCATCGAAACAGGGGAGTAAATGGTTCAATAAAACAGGGGAGTTTGATTCATTGAAACAAGGGAGTTTATGATTCAATGAAACAAGGGAGTTTATGATTCATTGAACAGGGGAGTTTGATTCATTGAAACAAGGGAGTTTATGATTCATTGAAATAGGGGATTTTATGATCCATCGAAACAGGGGATTTTATGATTCATCGAAACAGGGGAGTTTATGATTCATCGAAACAGGGGAGTCTATGATTCATTTAAACAAGGGAGTTTGATTCATTGAAACAAGGGAGTTTATGATTCAATGAAACAAGGGAGTTAATGATTCAATGAAACAAGGGAGTTTATGATTCAATGAAACAATGGAGTTTATGATTCAATGAAACAAGGGAGTTTGATTCATTGAAACAAAGAAGTTTACGATTCAATGAAACAAGGGAGTTAATGATTCAATGAAACAAGGGAGTTTATGATTCAATGAAACAAGGGTGTTTATGATTTAATGAAACAAGGGAGTTTATGATTCATTGAAACAAGGGAGTTTATGATTCATTGAAACAGGGGTGTATGATTTATTGAAACTGGAGAGTGTATGATTTACTGAAACGTCGGACTAAACGGTTTAGCGAAACAGGAATGTATGATTTACTGAAGAAGGGATGTAAGATTCACTGAAACAGGGATGTGTGGTTCATGGAAACAGGGGAGCATATGGTTCACTGAGACCTGGGTGTTTGGTTAACTGAAACAGAGATGTATTGCTTAATGAAATAGGGGTGTATCATTCATTGGAACAGGGGTTTATAATCTCATTAAAACAGGGGAGTTTCGTTCATAGAAACGGGGGTGTATGATTCATTGAAACAGAGTAGCATATGGTTGACTTTGACATGTGTGTATGGTTAACTGGAAACGGGATGTACAATTTATTGAAACAGGGGTGTATAATTCGCTGAAACAAGGGATGGGGTTCTAGGAAACATGAGTGCGTGCTTCACTGAAAAGAGACAATGTTCTTATTAATGACAACTTTACAATGAAGCTTGATTAACGGATGTTACACAGACACCCAGCTGATCAATTGGAATAATTTTTAGTCATAGGTTCCAGAAGAAAATTCCCTTGGAAAAATCCCAAATGTTTCATTTGAAATTCCCCTTTCAACAATAAGCTAAAATTTGTGACTTCCCCTTAAAGATACGTTTCTTTGAAAAAAGAAATCCTCTTGAATTGGAAAATCACTCATACCTTTTTCATGTAAAAAATATTTTTTTAGAAAATGAACCGAATGAAATTTCTTGACTATATACAAATTAATTTAGGTTATCAAAAATATACAAATAAATTCATATATTGATCTGAAAAAAAAATAAGATAGCAAGCAACTAAAAAAATTTACAAACTATAAACAATGAGCCGGAACAAGTTAATAACATATTAAAAATGTTCACTTTTGTGTTGAAAACTCTTGAGAAACCCTCGAAGTCGCGATCCAACTAATGATTGTAGCTTTGGGTCTTTCACCGCTAACATGTCCATTATAGATCGATATACTGAATCAAGGACACCATGTTCATCGGATGAAACTCCTAAAGCACAAAGTCTACCCGCAAAGAGTTCTGGGTAATTCACAGCTATTTGACAAAAACTGTCTTTCAATTCTTGGACTTCCTTCTTTAACTCGATGTTCGTTTTGTCGAGATCATTTTCATTTTGAAAGAATTCCCTTTCTTTTTCTTTTTTCTTCTTTCGACGCTCTTTGGCTCTTTCGTTCCTTATGGCCTTTTTTAGTTGACCATCAGAGATTCCATGATCAGGAAGACTATCAGTGGTACTGGATGAGCAAATTGGACTTGACGTGTTAGAGTAAGTTGCTGAGCTATATTGAAGAGAAGAAGAGGAGTAAGAATCAGGGCTGTATGGCGAATTTGCATAGTTAGTGATTGGGAAGGAGAATGTATTTGCTTGTTCGCAGGATTGGAGATCTCCAATAGTGGTCGTTGACATGTCACTCAATCTTGATTTCTTCGCAACAGGGTAATAATCCTCAGCTAGCCTTGAGGGAGAAGGGTGTTCATGGGGAATTGACAATGTATCAACACCAAGACTTATTCGATCATCCTCATTTGAGAAAACTTGTTGTGAAGTAGTTTTAATAGCTCCTTTGTTTCCCTCTTCAACTTGCTCAAGTTTGTATAACTCAGAAAGCAATTGTTCCAGGGCTTCAGAAAATCCATGTATATTTGAAAAATCTGTTTCACATGAGTCAGTCTCTACAAAAGAAGAGATATCAGTTGATAGTCTTAAAAAGTCACCTTGCGCAGTGTCCTTGTTTAGTTCTTTGAAAGTGTTTGCTTCCGGGAAATTCAATTCTTGGGTACGGCTATTTTCCAAGGCATCTTTATCAGCTGGAACGTCCCACGTTAATTCAGTAATCAAATTTTCAATAGAAGGCTTGAATACCTCAAAGTCATCCAAGGTCGTATCATCAATCAACAAGTCATCAAAATCGGTTTCATCAAAGTCATAAACTACTTTCATAAAGTCGTTTTCTGTTACATCCATAACTCAACAAATGTCTTATATTTACTATGCTGTATTTCTCTGCAATTTATTTGTTGTCAAATTTATCATACACAAATGTTAGTCTACCAAAAGAAAACCTGGTGTACATGTGTACCGACTCCTTGACAAAACAAACTTCATTTGATCAAAAAGTCAAAAAAACTCAAACGGTTTATACATTTAATAAAACTTGGTCTTGCAATAATTTTAGTCTTGCAATATATATTTTCTACTGCATGACTTTGACTTTTTTTTCATTCTGACTATCCCAGATTTGAGAGTAATGAATGTCTCAAGGACTTTTAAAACACATCTAGAGCAGCTTTTCGGACATATTTTTGAACATTTTTGGTTGGAAGATCTTTAAATATTGAAAAATTTTTGTCTTGCTCCAAATCGTGAAAGGTTTGTGTTCTCGACCCTTTTTCATTGAATTTAAGATATTCAAGGAAAATAGACATTTCTCGAAACAAACGGTGGAATGTTAAAAACAACGAAAAAAGTCCCTGAGTTTCGTGTAGATCTGGGAATAACAATTTGTCTAAGAAATGACAGTAGTGAACAATAGAAATCTAGAGATTGCATCGCTGGGAAGGGTAAAAGTACAGAGGGGATTTGTAAACGCACGTGCTGTTCATTTCCGAAAAATTACACGGTTTTTATAAGAACATCCAGAATACTTGAAGCCTTCGGATGTTCTTGAGTTTAAGCCTAAAATAAAAGTGTTCTTAAAATATTCTTAACTTGTTCTTAGTATTATGGCCATCGAAGCTTTATGTTCTCATAAAAAAGGTGTATATATATTCAGACAAATACTGAAGAAAACCATACAGGGTAGCGGTATCTAATAAAAACATGGATGATGGGATATGGTTCAATGAAACAGGGGAGTTTATGAATCATTGAAACATGGAGTCTATGATTCATTGAAACAGGGGTGTTTATGATTCATTGAAACAAGGGAGTTTATGATTCAATGAAACAGGGGTGTATGGTTTATTGAAACAGGAGTGTTTATGATTCATTGGAACAGGGGTGTTTATGATTCATTGAAACAGGGGAGCTCATGATTCATTGAAACAGGGGTGTGTGGTTCAATGAAACAGGGGAGTTTATGATTCAATGACAAAGGGGTATATGGTTTATTGAAACAAGAAAGTTTATGATTCATTGAACAGGGGAGCTTATGATTCAATGAAACAGGGGAGTTTATGATTCAATGAAACAGGGAAGTTTATGATTCAATGAAGCAGGGGAGTTTATGATTCAATGAAACTGGGGAGTTTATGATTCATTTAAACAAGGGAGTTTGATTCATTGAACAGGGGTGTTTGATTCATTGAAAAAAGGGAGTTTATGATTCATTGAAACAGGGGATTTTATGATTCATCGAAACAGGGGAGTTTATGATTCATTTAAACAAGGGAGTTTGATTCAATGAAACAAGGGAGTTTATGATTCAATGAAAAAAGGGAGTTTATGATTCATTGAAACAAGGGAGTTTATGATTCATCATTGAAACAGGGGT
Organism: Clytia hemisphaerica; assembly: GCF_902728285.1. Taxonomy (NCBI): domain Eukaryota; kingdom Metazoa; phylum Cnidaria; class Hydrozoa; order Leptothecata; family Clytiidae; genus Clytia; species Clytia hemisphaerica. The sequence goes on from NW_027103282.1 coordinate 1,208,039, forward strand.
GTATGGTTCATTGAAACTGGAGAGTGTATGATTTACTGAAGCATCGGACTAAACGGTTTAGCGAAACAGGAATGTATGATTTACTGAAGAAGGGATGTAAGATTCACTGAAACAGGGATGTGTGGTTCATGGAAACAGGGGAGCATATGGTTCATTGAGACCTGGGTGTTTGGTTAACTGAAACAGAGATGTATTGCTTAATGAAATAGGTGTGTATCATTCATTGGAACAGGGGTTTATAATTCATTAAAACAGGGGAGTTTCGTTCATAGAAACGGGGGTGTATGATTCATTGAAACAGAGTAGCATATGGTTGACTTTGACATGTGTGTATGGTTAACTGGAAACGGGATGTACAATTTATTGAAATAGGGGTGTATAATACGCTGAAAGGGATGGGGTTCAATGAAACATGAGTGCGTGCTTCACTGAAAAGAGACAATGTTCTTATTAATGACAACTTTACAATGAAGCTTGATTAACAGATGTTACACAGATACCCAGCTGATTAATTTGAATAACTTTTAGTCATCATAGGATTCAGAAGAAAATTCCCTTGAAAAATCCCAAATTCATTTGAAATTCCCCTTTCAACAATACGCTGAAATTTCTGACTTCCCTTTAAAGATACGTTTCTTTGAAAAAAGAAATCCCTTGAATTCGAAAATCACTCATACCTTTTTCATGTAAAAAATCTTTTTAGAAAACGAACCGAATGAAATTTCTTGACTATATACAAACTAATTTAGGTTATCAAAAATATACGAATAAATTAAAATATTGATCTGAAAAAACTAAACAGGAACTAGTCATTTACATACTATAAACCAATACGTTGCAACAGATTAAAAAAGTTCACTTTTGTGTTGAAAACTCTTGAGAAACTCTTGAAATCGTGATCCAACTAATAATCGTAGCTTTGGGTCTTTCACCGCTAACATGTCCATTATAGATCGGTATACTGAATCGAGGACACCATGTTCATCAGATGAAACTCCTAAAGCACAAAGTCTACCCGCAAAGAATTCTGGGTAATTCACAGCTACTTGACATAAAGTGTCTTTTAATTCTTTGACTTTGTTCTGCAATTCGATGTTCGTTTTGTCGAGATCCTTTCCAATTTGAATGAGTTTTTCTTGATCTTGTCTTTTCCTTTTTCGGAGCTCTTTGGCTCTTTGGTTCCTTGTGGCCTTCTTTAGTTGACTATCAGTGATTCCATGATCAGCATGTCTGACAGTGGTACTGGATGAGCAACTTGGACTTGACGAGTTAGAGTAAGTTGCTGAGCTGTATCGATGAGAAGAAGAGGAGCAAGAATCAGGGCTGTATGGTGAATTTGCATAGTTAATGATTGGGAAGGAGAATGTATTTGCTTGTTGACAGGATTGGAAATCTCCAGTAGTGGTCGTTGGCATGTCACTCAATCAACTTGGTTTCTTCGCAACTGGATAAAATTCCTCAGCTAGCGTTGAAGAAGAAGGGTGTTCTAAGGGAATTGACAATGTATCAACATCAAAACTCAATCTATCATCCTCATTTGAAAAAACTTGCTGTGAAGTAGCTTTAATAGCTCCTTTGTTTCCCTCTTCAACTTGCTCAAGTTTGTTTAGCTCAAAAAGCAATTGTTCCAGGGTTTCAGAAAATCCATGTGTATTTGAAATATCTGTTTCACATGAGTCAGTCTCTACAATAGAAGAGATATCAGTTGATAGTCCTAAAAAGTCACCTTGCGCAGTGTCCTTGTTTAGTTCTTTGAAAGTGTTTGTTTCCGGGAAATTCAATTCTTGGGTACAGCTATTTTCCAAGGCATCTTTATCAGCTGGAACGTCCCACGTTGATTCAGTAATCAAATTTTCAACCGAAAGCTTGAATACCTCAAATTCATCCAAGGTCGTATCACCAATCAACAAGTCATCAAAATCAGTGGTTTGATCAAAGTCATAAACTTTCATAAATTCTATTTCTGTTACATCCATAACTCAACAAATGTCTTATATTTACGATGCTGTATTTTTCTGCAATTTGTTTGTCATCAAATTTATCATACACAAATGTTAGTCCACCAAAAGAAACCTGGTGTACATGTGTACCCTTGACAAAAAAAAAAACTTTATTTGATCAAAAGTCAAACTCAACGATTTATACATTTAATAAAACTTGGTCTTGCAATAATTTTAGTCTTGTAATAAATATTTTCTACTGCATGACTTTGACTTTTTAATTTCAATTATCCCAGATTTGAGAGTAATGGATGTCTTAAGGACTTTTAAAACACAGAGCAGCTTTTCGGGAATTTTTGAACATTTTTGGTTGGAAGATCTTTAAATATTGAAAAGAAAATTTGTCTTGCTCCAAATCGTGAAAGGTTGTTTCTAGACCTTTTTCGTTGAATTTAAGATATTCAAGGAACACAGACATTTTTCGAAACAAACGGTGGAATGTTAAAAACAACGAAAAAAGTCCCTGAGTTTCGTGTAGATCTGGGAATAACAATTTGTCTAAGAAATGACAGTAGTGAACAATAGAGATCTAGAGATTGCATCGCTGGGAAGGGTTAAGTACAGAGGGAATTTATAAACGCACGTTCTGTTCATTTCCGAAAAATTACACGCTTTTTATAAGAACATCCAGAATACTTGAAGCCTTCCGATGTTCTTGAGTTTAAGCCTAAAAGAAAAGTGTTCTTAAAATATTCTTAACTTGTTCTTAGTATTATGGCCATCGAAGCTTTATGTTTTCATAAAAAAGGTGTATATATTCAGACAAATACTGAAGAAAACCATACAGGATGGCGATATCTAATAAAAACAGGGATGATGGGATAGGGTTCAATGAAACAGGGGAGTTTATGAATCATTGAAACAGGGGAGCTCATGATTCATTGAAACAGGGGTGTGTGGTTCAATGAAACAGGGGAGTTTATGATTCATTGAAACAGGGGAGCTCATGATTCATTGAAACAGGGGTGTGTGGTTCAATGAAATAGGGGAGTTTATGATTCAATGACACAGGGGTATATGGTTTATTGAAACAAGAAAGTTTATGATTCATTGAACAGGGGAGCTTATGATTCAATGAAACAGGGGAGTTTATGATTCAATGAAGCAGGGGAGTTTATGATTCAATGAAACTGGAGAGTTTATGATTCATTTAAACAAGGGAGTTTATGATTCATTGAACAGGGGAGTTTGATTCATTGAAAAAAGGGAGTTTATGATACATTGAAACAGGGGATTTTATGATTCATCGAAACAGGGGAGTTTATGATTCATTTAAACAAGGGAGTGTGATTCAATGAAACAAGGGAGTTTATGATTCAATGAAAAAAGGGAGTTTATGATTCATTGAAACAAGGGAGTTTATGATTCATTGAAACAGGGGTGTATGGTTCATTGAAACTGGAGAGTGTATGATTTACTGAAACATCGGACTAAACGGTTTAGCGAAACAGGAATGTATGATTTACTGAAGAAGGGATGTAAGATTCACTGAAACAGGGATGTGTGGTTCATGGAAACAGGGGAGCATATGGTTCACTGAGACCTGGGTGTTTGGTTAACTGAAACAGAGATGTTTTGCTTAATGAAATAGGGGTGTATCATTCATTGGAACAGGGGTTTTTAATTCATTAAAACAGGGGAGTTTCGTTCATAGAAACGGGGGTGTATGATTCATTGAAACAGAGTAGCATATGGTTGACTTTGACATGTGTGTATGGTTAACTGGAAACGGGATGTACAATTTATTGAAACAGGGGTGTATAATACGCTGAAAGGGATGGGGTTCAATGAAACATGAGTGTGTGCTCCACTGAAAAGAGACAATGTTCTTATTAATGACAACTTTACAATGAAGCTTGATTAACGGATGTTACACAGATACCCAGCTGATCAATTGGAATAACTTTTAGTCATAGGATCCAGGAAAAAATTCCCTTGGAAAAATCCCATACCTTCATTTGAAATTCCCCTTTCAAGAATAAGCTGAAATTTGTGACTTCCCTTTAAAGATACGTTTCTTTGAAAAAAGAAATCCTCCTGAATTGGAAAATCACTCATACCTTTTTCATGTGAAAAATATCTTTTTAGAAAATGAACCGAATGAAATTTCTTGGCTATATACAAACTAATTTAGGTTATCAAAAATATACAAATAAATTAAAATATTGATCTGAAAAAACTAAGTAGCAACTAGACATTTACATACTATAAACCAATAAGTTGCAACAGATTAAAAAAGTTCACTTTTGTGTTGAAAACTCTTGAGAAACTCTTGAAGTCGTGATCCAACTAATGATCGTAGCTTTGGGTCTTTCACCGCTAACAGGTCCATTACAGATCGGTATACTGAATCGAGGACACCATGTTCATCGGATGAAACTCCCAAAGCACAAAATCTACCCACAAAGAATTCTGGGTAATTCACAGCTATTTGACAAAAAGTGTCTTTTAATTCTTTGACTTTGTTCTGCAACTCGATGTTCGTTTTGTCGAGATCCTTTCCAATATAAATGAGTTTTTCTTGTTCTTGTCTTTTCCTCTTTCGACGCTCTTTGGCTCTTTGGTTCCTTGTGGCCTTCTTTAGTTGACTATCAGTGATTCCATGATCAGGAAGACTGTCAGTGGTACTGGATGAGCAACTTGGACTTGACGTGTTAGAGTAAGTTGCTGAGCTGTATCGATGAGAAGAAGAGGAGCAAGAATCAGGGCTGTATGGTGAATTTGCATAGTTAGTGCTTGGGAAGGAGAATGTACTTGCTTGTTGACAGGATTGGAAATCTCCAGTAGTGGTCGTTGGCATGTCACTCAATCCGCTTGGTTTCTTCGCAACTAGATAATATTCCTCAGCTAGCGTTGAAGAAGAAGGGTGTTCTAAGGGAATTGACAATGTATCACCATCAAAACTCAATCGATCATCCTCATTTGAAAAAACTTGCTGTGAAGTAGTTTTAATAGCTCCTTTGTTTCCCTCTTCAACTTGCTCAAGTTTATATAACTTAGAAAGCAATTGTTCCAGGGCCTCAGAAAATCCATGTGTATTTGAAATATCTGTTTCACATGAATCAGTATCTACAAAAGAAGAGACATCAGTTAATGGTCTTAAAAAGTCACCTTGCGCAGTGTTCTTATTTAGTTCTTTGGAAGTGTTTGTTTCCGGGAAATTCAATTCTTGGGTACGGCTATTTTCCAAGACATCTTTATCAGCTGGTACGTCCTGCGCACATTCAGCGAACAAATTTCCAACCGAAGGCTTGAATATCTCAAAGTCATTCCAGGTCGTAACAGCAATCAACAAGTCATCAAAATCAGTGGTCGGATCAAAGTCATAAACTTTCATAAAGTCGTTTTCTGTTACATCCATAACTCAACAAATGTCTTATATTCACGATGCTGTATTTCTTTGCAATTTGTTTGTTGTCAAATTTATCATACACAAATGTTAGTCCACCAAAAGAAAACCTGGTGTACATGTGTACCCTTGACAAAACAAACTTCATTTGATCAAAAAGTCAAAACTCAAACGATTTATACATTTAATAAAACTTGGTCTTGCAATAATTTTAGTCTTGCAATAAATATTTTCTACTGCATGACTTTGACTTTTTCATTCTGACTATCCCAGATTTGAGAGTAATGGATGTCTCAGGACTTTCAAACTACAGAGCAGCTTTTCGGAAATACTTTTTAAAATTTTTGGTTGGAAGAATTTTAAATATTGAAAAAATTTTTGTCTTGCTGCAAATCGTGAAACGTTGTTTGTAGACCTTTTTCATTGAATTTGAGATATTCATGGAACACAGACATTTCTCGAAACAAACCGTGGAATGTTAAAAACAACGAAAAAAGTCCGTGAGTTTCGTGTAGATCTGGGAATAACAATTTGTCTAAGAAACGACAGCAGTGAACAATAGAAATCTAGAGATTGCATCGCTGGGAAGGGTTAAGTACAGAGGGAATTATACAGAGAAGAATCATGTGGGCAAAGTTCATCGTTCATCTCAGAAAAACTAATTCTCCTGGAAATTACAGTAGAAAACAATAAAGTGTATAGAGTTGCTGTAAACACAGTTCAAAGGGTAATTTTTAAATTAATACACATTCAGTTGAGGTCTGCAATTTTGATGGTACATCTGGGAAAAACGTTTTCTCCTCGGAAGTGGTAAGAGTCATGGGTGAAATAAAGATAGGCAATCCATTTTAAGGTTAGTGTCAGCACTTTTTGATGTAGATCTGGGAAAAACAATTTCTCTTGGAAAGACTGTGAGTATTAATCTGGTTCCATGGTGATTACAGCAAACATAACTTTATTAAGAAGCATTGAAGTCTTTAAAATCCCAGGGGCCTTCTCAGCTTCTCATGATACGAGAATTGCGTATTTCAGCACCATTTTGTAAATCTGGGAAAAACAGTTTCTCCTAGAAACTTTTCACAGACAAAAATTAACAATCAAAACTTACCGAGGTTCAGTTTGATATGGTTGTAGAAGGGAAATCTGTGATTAACTGTTAGCTGAGAGTCGCCTGTTGATGTCTTTATCTATAAGAAACTCAGAATCATATCTAATCATTACATCTTTACTTAACTATTAGAATGTCAAAGAAGTTTAATTTGCCAGATCTTAATAAATAGAAAGTCCAATAAAATCAATGAATATAGACCTAATATGCTTATAAAACAAAAACCACGGTAATTTTAAACAGCTCCTAAAGCATAGTAGAAATGAATGTTTCTTACAAAAAGAGTTCAAAGTCATTAATTTATTAATCAAACAGAATCACCATAGTAACAACTTCTAGCAAAAATTCCCTCTTTCAGCAGCCTGCAGAAAAAAGGGAAATTACCTTTAAACAGACCTTGACCGTGAAATTTTTTCAGACATTTTTCAAAACATTACGTACCTTTTGAATAGATGAATTATGGAATTATAAGAATACAGGACGTTGTTTGAATGTGATTTGGACGTCTGGATAACAAATAAACATAGATAAGGGTTTTTCCGAAAAATATGATTCATTGCTTAAAGTTGGTAGAAATGATTGCAAGACCAATAGTCGATCATTATGTTTGGAAGGGTGCAGATCAACCTCAACGACTTTTCGAAATGCAATGCCATGTTTCTCAAGAAAGCCAAGGAGTAGTAAAAAAGTAAAATTTATTAATAAATTGTTTTCTAAATTGGATGCACTGAGCATCGATCCTTTGTTGGTATTAGAGGAAAAGAATTTACCGTTGAAAGAAAAACTGGACAAGATTATTTCGGACGTTGAAACTTTTTTGATTTTCCATAAACAGCATACATTACGACCAAGACCGACAATCGACATGGAGAAAAGACAGCCATTACAGTTACCAGGTTTCCCGCCAGGTTTTCAAGATCACTTACATGATTATAATGAACTTGACGTCGTGTTACCTTCTGGTAGAGATACTGAGTGCTTGTTAAAAAAGATGGATGAAAATGAAGGTCGCCACAGTCACAGTTTTTCTTCCAGTAATTATACCGAATGGAATAATCACGGTGAACAATTACAAGCCGGTCACAAAGAGTTGAAGCAATCACATTTTTACAAGTCCTGGTCGTTGAATTCCAATAAATTTGAAAGAGATAGACTTTCAACTATTTCTTCGTCTTCATCAACTTTAAACGTCTATGATTATCCTTCGCAGCCACAATTCGATTGTAATAGAAGTGATATCGATAGTGCTTATTACAGCTCCTCCAACATTTCATCACCAAGAGATGTCAAAAGCCTTCACGAGGATGAAATCGATTGCCAAAGTGCCTTTCCGATTTCTTCAGACCCAACACCGTTTTATGCAAATATCTGCGAGAAAACACTTCCTGCATCACAAGTGAGCCAAGAGGGATTTCACGAAGGAACCGAAACATATCTGCATGTAGACTTTGGTGATAAAACAATTTACAATCCACAGACAATAAACACGAACTTACTCATAAACAATGTTAAGAGGGGACAGCAAACAGTTCCGAATAAAAATTATTTTGATATTAAGCCTCGTCAAAATGTGTTTCAAAATTCTGTTCCCGACAATTCGTTGGATAATATTTCATTGGCTTCTTCGATAACATGCTTAAACAAAGAGTCGATAGTTTACGAGGAACCACCAGAGGTTTCTTACCAAGATACTTTACCAGTACTCAAAGGAGAACTTTTTGAAAGTGAAAAATCTGACTACGTAACGAGTTTACAGAAAGATACTAATTTCCCCAATCATTCAAACATGCTGCTGAAAACTACTGATATGTTAATGCAAAGTTCAGATCGTTTCAACGGAACTGGTTGTGTTGACGAAGATCACATTTATATGCAGTTGCCAAACCAAGGCGGATGTCAAAACCTATATGAACCTTTGCACCACATTGGAGACACACAAAGTCACTTCGCTTCAAAGGGAAAAACCATAGTTCATCCTACTGGAACATCAGAGTCGGAGAGAATAAAACTGTCCCAAAAAGACCTCGACAAGAAGGAACGAAGACAAAAAAGTAATCAAAAATATGCCCGAAAAAAGAAGGTATCACACAATGAACTCTTTGACAAGGAAAAAGAACTTGGAAATCAAAACAAAATGTTGAAGAAAAAACATATAAGTATGACGAGACAAAAAATGTCATGGATTCATAACCTAAAAGTGAAATCCAAATCGAAATTGAAAGACTTAATTTCTTTACTAAACTGTTCACCTGAATATCAAGAGATTGCCAGGAATCTTGTGGACGAAATCCAATTAGGAGAAAACTCGAAAACATTTTCTATATCTAGCACTAATGTAAATTGTAATTTATCGAATAACCTGCCTTGTTTAAAATATAAACACTTTTAAAACATAATAAGAAGTTTCCAATAGCCGCGACTTTGTTATTAGGGGTACTCGCCGTTGATGAGGAGGTCCAGCCATTTATGACATACTCTCTTGAATTGCAACTAAATCTAACTTAAATTTCCTGGGATTTCAGAGTTTAATTTTAGCAGAATTGAAAAAATCGCCCTACAGAATTCCGATTATTATTTGGCAGACTTTTGCATGCCGGTACAGTTGAAACCTTACCCTTAAAACGAAAATAGACCTCAACAAGGTCAAGGGTATCTCTATGCTGAAAAATGTGATACCAACGACCACGGAAAATAAGACTTGAAAACAACGTTGATATTAATGATTAAAATGAGATTGGTCCAAATGGTCTAATTTGGCCAAACTGGTCGAAACCTCTCAGAGCATAACAAAATTCAAATAAAGTGCTTTTGAAAGTCATTTTCGTCCTTAATGAATCATGAATAAAAATTCCCCTAGATCCGTGTGTATTTGGTGTCTACTACAATTTTGTTTCATATCATTATGACACCAAATGCAACGTAACAGGGCTAGTATAAAAATACAAATTTCCATTCATTTTTCACTTGCTCTGTTGCTAATACTCTCATGCACAAATTCTTTTGAGTTTGGAGCGAAAATTCTTATAAATCAGGCAGTATTGTGCAGTTATCATTGCCTATCATCCTCAAAGTTCAAGATCGAGGAAGTCTTTCACCAATATCGTTTGAAACCACCAATATATCGTTGCGCTGGTATAGTTTACTAAATTTCGAATATCGAACATCGCCTAGTTTCTACAGCATTTACAGGAACGAAGTGATACCATCTTACCATTCTAAGACAAGGCGATTAACAAACGTTGTTGGTCTCCCCCGGCAAAACGATCAGATCCAAGCCTCTGAAAAATAAAGGTTGGATAATCATTTTCAGTCTCTCTAGGGCCAGATATTTAAGTCGGATTTAAATGGGACATTCTATTTTATATCCATACAGGTAGGAGGCGAACTTTTCCAGGGAGGGCAAACCTAAGAAGAATTTCCAGGGGGTAAAAGACTGAATTTAGTTCTTCCCCCCTCACTAAGGTACATGGAGAATAATTTTTAAGGGGTATCCACATATTCTCAAGAATTATTACTTTTTTGCTTTAAAAGGTTTGTCCACCCCTGTATGGATTTCAAATGGAACAGCCCAATCGTGTTTCAAGAAAAAGATAAGGCAACAGTGTTAGTCCGAATTGCAAAAAATGGATAAATTTTCGAGATATATTTAACTTTACCTCAGACTTGTCAGACCTCGCAAATACCTTTTTTCTTAGAAGAGAGCTTGAATACCTGACTCCTTTTTATTGATATCGTTTCCATAGATACACAACTGTTGCTAACGACAATATGGTCACTGTAACACTTCCACTCAATCTACGGTGACAAGAAAAGCGCAATAGAAAAATGATGGTACTAGGTCTAAGGGTGACTTTCGAATTCCATAAAATACATTGTTTTAATGTTCCTGAAATCATATTCTTTTAGTGTGCGCAATAACAATCGAGAAATCTTTTGCAACACGAGAACATTTGGTCAAAGATTAAAAAATAAAATTTTGAGGGTCTAGAAAGTAAAAAATTGTCTGTTTGACACGTCTTTTGGTGTTTTGTTGGCCTTTTTTAATAAATAGTATAATTTTCAAATTTTAGCCATTCTAGCGGTTCATTCTTGTGAACTTTGCGATTAAAACTACTACGCCTAAGACAAATCACTATCTAAGAAATAAGCCAAAAGCCGAAGAAAATTCGCAAACGGGTTTTTTTGCCCAAAAGAGTTTACAGCCGGTAAACTGCCACTCTTCGAAACTCTCCAGCCAATTTTTTTTCCGTTTACCGCCATAACGCCATACCGCCATATTTTCCCGCCTTTACTATCACTGTAACGGACGATAACATCGTCTATCTCCTCACCTGAGTTTGGAAGCTTCTTTGGAATGTTTCCACCAGTCATATTCTTCAACGATGTAAAATTTGTTCATCGCAAATGCTTTAACTAAATTCTTCGCCCTATAATAATGAAAAAAAAACATCAATTCCTTTTAAAAAGTGAAAGGGACCTTCCCGGGACTCTTTGGGGAAAAAGACCTTATCGGAGTTTTTGATTTTTTCAAAAAAGCGATGCATTGTGGAATTGTTTCGAGAGTATTACAATAGAATTCTCTCGATGAATTCCTAAGAGATTTCTATGGTAATTCTCCCGAAACAATCCCACAATAAATCGCTTTTTTTAGAAAAATAAAAAACTCCGATAAGATCTATTATAAAGTGCGTGTTTGCCAAGTCTTCTATATTGGGGACGACTAGTTTTTCATTTGTTTAATTCCTGACTGACTGGCTGACTCAGACTGAGGACAACAATAATGCGTTTACCGTCCTTTAATTAGCGGACAGCATTAACGAACCCATTGACTAAATCGTCTCCTCAAGATTGAACGATACACGTTTTTTATAAGAACAAAATATATAAAAACATAAGGCTTCGATGGCCAAAATGTTAAGAAAAAGTTGAGAACATTTTAAGCCTTTATGAACTCTAAAACACCCGATTTCCTAGGAAAATGAATACAAAAATACTTGCAAAATGGGGGAAAATAAGAGCATGTTAAGAACATCCAAAGGCTTCAAAAATTTTGTATGTTCTTTAAAAAAAAGTGTACGTAAAGTCACTTCTTGATAAAAAGTTGCAGACGGATCAGTGCAGGGAAAAAGCCAGTCTGTCTCGTAAAGACTTTACAACATGAGTCTGAACTAAATTTCATTTCGGGACAGATAATATAGATAAAGCGAAAATAATAAAATGTAGTGTTTCCGGAAACCGGCCGGGTGAAAAAATAATAATTTTCTGACCCGGCCGCAAACTTCGTTAGTAATCGATAGATTAGTATTCAGGGCTTACTTCATACTGTTTGTACTAAAAAGTTATCTTAAAAGTTCTATTTCAATGATCAAAAATAGCAAAAAAAGTTTTTCCGGCCGGACGCATGAGAGCTTTTTTCCTTGACCCGTATTCCGGAAACACTATTTTTTTCGCCTAAAGTTCTTTTTTCGAGATTTATCTATATACAGAAAGAAGCGAGGTTTAGGAAACAAACTAGTACTTCTTATGCTTACCTCTTACGATGAGAGACAGCGATTATGGCTTCGTTGTTTGATCGCAATCTCACATCTACGGAACCGAATGGTAAAAAGTCTTGCGCTACCTAAACAAGAAAAGAAAGGGTATTTGAAGTTAACTTTCCTGTACAAATTCGTCTTAAATGACTTAATCAACAGAGCCAAATGGTAAAAAGTCTTGCGCTACCTAAATAACAAAAGAAAGGGTATTTAAAAGAAACTTTCCTATACAACTTCGTCTTAATCTCATAGTGCGGAAAGGGGTCTGATCTTAAATGACCCCCATTCTTGGCATCCCCCTAACCTAATGTCTACCCCCCAAGGATTTTGGACAACTTTCAGACTACTCTAACAGAAAACTTCGATCAAAAGTAAGTGTATTTTCAACTTTTATTATAAGTTCGTGTTAAAGGGACTAAAACCGTAAACGAACTTCTATAATTCGGACTGGTTCTCAGATCTCCTGCGTCAACCCTCGTAGAATACTCTCTATAATCCACATCTCTCTGTAGTTCGAACAAATTAAACTTTACATTTGAGATCGAATTAGCGAGAGTTAACTGTAGTTAAATTATGGAGACAATGGGTTTGAATGATTGAAGTTCGAATTATACAGAAAATTTATTGTATTGACAAGAACTGACCAGAACAGTTATTTCGATCAGTTTTGTTTAATAAATCAAAATTTTGCTTTTATCGTCCTTGATCTTTTGATGAAGAACTTTCAGGGGTCTGGAACCGAGAAGATCCATACAGAATCTTGTTGGCAATAAAAAATGTTTCAAAGCAAATATATCATATATCTCTTTCTATTGGTGCTTCCGTTTCAGTATCCTATTCCTTTTGATGTCAATAGTTTGAAAAAAATTATCTTGCAAAGGGTTAAGTTATAATATCCCCTTTGCTTTAATGTAATTCTGACTCATTGGAGTTTTGCCTAAAGTTCGAGGAAAAAGGTAATTCATTTATTTTTTTTCAAATTCAAGCATTCACGCAATTGAAAAAGCCCATTTACGCATTAAATCAAATCGCTGGGGGCCCCTTTTGTAATCTTGTTGGGTTCTAGCGAGAGTATTTTATTTATTTCCAAAATATTTATTTCGAAATACAATATGAGTAACCAGCTTGAATCTTGAGTAACGAATGTGGAGGATATCAAACCCACTCCATCTCACCTCTGTTATGACTATATATGGGCATTCAAAGGGCATTTGGAAATTAGATTTAAACAAAAGCTTTGCGAAAACATCTTGTATAAGGAGTATCTCATTGCAGGCTATAAATGATATCATTGCGCCATAAAACTGTCAAAATTTCGAGCGAGAATTCTTAGAACACATTACGCCGAACATCTTGAGTATTCGAATACGAAAAAACAGAAGAAATTTTCTCCTCTTTCTTTTATGCTACATAAAAATTTTCATCGACTCGAAGAAGATATGGCAACTCACGCAAACTAATAAGCTTTCTCGAATAACAGCTCGACCGATAATTTCAATATGTGAAAAACTAAAATCGAAGGGTCTTCCTTACATTATGAAAAATATAAAATTATTTACTCTTTACTGTTTTACTTAAAATCTTGAAGATAAATGTTAACCAATGAAAATATTTTATATGTAACATTCGTAAATAATCTGGAAAAATCATAATTCAAAAGCGCATACTGTATTTACAAAAGAATTTAGATCTGAGTAGTGACAACACAACAGCCACTGACATCCACCAAACGTCTATTTAGCGTCCAAGGGTGACGTTAGAATAATGCTAAACAACCTTACCCTAGTTAAAGCTATATCCGCTCTCTTTGATCGGAGTTTTTAGTGATGCAATAATGGTAGCACTTCTCGATGTGGGTCAATTTACAATTCGAAAACTTTTCCATTTAAAAACGCTGTCATTCTTGATATGCGTAATTCAAGATAACGTCATATTTTTTAACGGAAGCACTCGAAAAAAGCCGGTTTTTGACCTCCGTGTTTCTATTTTTAGTAACAGAGAGGGATCAAATCCCGGCTTTTTAAGGGTGTTTCCACTAGAAAAATGACTTACGCATATCAAGAATTAGCATTAAGTAGTGGTACCATTAGGGTACCACTTTTAAAAAACACCGATCTAGTTTGACCAGCATCGAGAAATTGCGTCCAGGGTTTATGAAGGTCAGTGGTGCATCAGACCCATTTTGGGGAGCTAACAATCTGCTTCCTACCATAAACACCGAAGTAAACTCTAGCAGCTGTGCATTCTTTACAAAAGTCTTTCAGTAAGGCTGAAAAATATTTCCCCGATTTCGGCATTATGGAAAACTCGATGATCAAATCGGGGAAATGATTCCGTTCGTAATCCGTTTGTGTGTTTTTATACACAATCAATCCTTGGAGATATTTCCCCGATACGGGATGTGCTTTAAATGTCTCGATTAAGAAATTAGCTTGTTCGTGGACTTGTGTGTTCGAATCCTCGTGATCGATTCGTTCGATAAAACAACACACTTTATCGGATACTTTATCGTTTGAAACGGTCGCATCATCGATTGAAACATACGATTGTCGCCAGATCGCTTTCTTATGTAAAATGTATGCACCTAATGAATCAGGTGTACACAAATCGATTTCAATCTCTGGATCGTAAATAATTCCATCTGGATGCAGAGATGAAAATTCAGCAAAACTGAGTGTTTTTCTTGTATAACATTTATAAGGGACAATCTTGTCGCATGTTTTTATACATTTGGTTAACTGCATTGTGATCTTCGATTCACCGCATCTCTCCTCTAGTTGATTTTTGAGGATTTTGCGTCGCGAGCAACGACTGGTGTCTCTGTAACCTACAAAAATGTGAATGATCGATTCGGAGTTCGTTGGATGTCGTTCGTTCTTTTTCACGCTGTTAATCATCCTAAGAAAGTAGATAAAGTCGATATTTAATGTGGATAGCCCAGTAATCTAGGGCTTTTAGGCAGTCTTTCGATTGTTTTCACGGGGTCCACGGCCAGCCAGCCGGCTCGGCTATCAATGAACTGAACGAAACATTTGAAGGAGCGAAGATTCGAACCGCGAATCCCTGGTTTAAACAGCTGATGCTCCTCCTCCAGGAAAAAACGTTCAAAAATGTGATTATTGTAACTTTTCTCAGCTATCATGGTATATTTGGTATTTGAAATACATCAAAATTTAGAAGTTTAGGACGAAGTTTTGATCAAAGCTTCAATGATGAAGATTCATGGACAGACGGAAAGTTCTTTTAAATCACATCTCAATGATAAAAAAGTATGTAGTCGATTCTTGACCACTCAGTTCTTTACTTCTCACTCTTGTAAACAAATTCGCAAATAAAAACGTCGACACGGCGACCTGGGCTTTGTCGAAAAGCAATTTATATAGAACACTTACGGGTAGCTGTGTTTCATCATTTTGCAGCGCAATCTCTTTTAGAAAAACAACCAAAGAAAAAAGTTTTGACAAGGTGAAGTCTATCTTCTGTTAAAGCTTGAGCTTTGTCTTTATGTGCGTTCTTCAATAATATTCAACCAGTACGAAAATCTTTTTCTTTTCTTCTGTGATACAAATATTATTCAACAGACAGGAGACAAGTGATTTGAAACAGGATGTTTTTGCAGCTTTAAGTGGATATGTATATACTGTAAGTAGGTATTCTTCTTTATGTATGTCCAACTAGAAGCCAACTGTGAAAATGATGTTATGTTTTCACCAATCTTCCTTTAAATACAATTTCTTCTTCGCCCTGCTTTCGTTTATCCTGACCTCTGTTGCGTCAAGAGTTTTGACATAATGAGACATGAGTTGAGATGAAAAAATTAGATAGAATGACATTCTCACATTGCTTTTAACGAGCTTCTTAACGAGGATGATTAGTGATCATTAGTGAAGATCATCGAGTCCAAATAATGGTTGCTTCCTCATTTTTAAGAACTTTTAATCTTTAAGAATAATAAGAAATCATGGCCAAAAGACGGGGGTAAGATTGAAGATACCCCCTGGAAATGATCGATATTTTCATAGTATTAACTGTCCTTACACTTACAGGACTTAATAAAGTTTACAACGAAAAAGGTTCTTAGAATACTGTATACATTACACACCCCTGTCACTCTCACAGCCTCGGTGGAACTTCAGTGTTTTCAGTGGGATATAAATCCCTATTGAAATCTCAATGGGGATAGGCATTTTATGATCCTAGGTTAAAAAATCCAGTAGGGTTGGTTTTAAAGTGCAATTTTCAGACATTGATTTTCGAGTGAGGATGAAATCAAAGTTAATTTCCCAGTGGGACTGAAATTCCAGGGTATTTTCTCACCGGGGACCGAATTTTTGCCAAATTTTCTGTGACTAAGGAGTGTCATTACCAAAGCTTTACGTATCCAATACAAAAATCTCTTGAGTACAAAATGTATCAAAACAATTGTAGCATCAAGCGGAGAGCACCCGTGTGTCGCTATAAGAAATATTATACCAAAGAAGTTCTACGGTTTCGATAGTTTTGCAACTCATGAAGAAGGCGTAGTATAACGGTCGTTAAGAAAATTAAAACTTAACCATTTCTAAAGACCTTATGTCTGTTAAACCTCAACAATGAGAAATTCTAAACGTGAATTTAAATGAAAATTAAAGCCGATACGACATGGTTCAAAAGTAATTTCCTTGTAATTATTGCTACTGCAACGAGAAAACGAGAAAATCTCGTATTTTAACTTTGTCAAAACTTAATGACGCATATACTCTTTTTCTGGAATTAATCTTGTCAGCCAAGCACTTAATCTAAGGTAAGTTGAAAATAATTACATTCTTCCACTTTTATATTATACTTCCCAAATAGGTGTCATTATTCCCCCTCAAAATTTGCGTCAATCCATTCATTTTATAGTGTGCGATGGAGCAGCGGCCGAGTTAGGTCTTATTTCAGTTTACTTGAGCTTTTTAGAAAGGTGTACTCTGGCCTAAAACGGTTCCAAATCACAAAATCAAACGAACAATAAATCTAATGGTCTCAATTCGAAAATAACCCTTTTACTCTTGAACTTAGACCAAAGACGGCGGATACAACTTGGCAGTTGTAGTTGTTACAAGGAAATGAGTTCACTTGCTCAACAAAATTAATGAGGATATTTATAGTTAATGAGGCTTGTACTTATGGGCTAAATCACGATACACGACCGCGCGAACGAAAGCTATCCAAATTGGACTGGGTTGTGTGGTGCCCCTTTTTTGTCCAAATTATTGAAGCCTAGTAGAAATAATTTGTGAGAATACAATACTAGAACCTTTTAACGGTCATTTAAAGAAAAAAAGTTCAAATTTGATCCGTAACTTTAGTTACTGTAGTAATTTTTGTAAAAAGTACTAAAATCTACTTCTGTTTACTGAAAAATTACAGACCAGACCATTTTTATGGTGAAAAGTAGAGAATATTTTTAGATCCCAAACATTCTAACGAAGACTCAAAATAAAAATCAGAACAATCTGGAGCAATGGGTAATCTTTTATACCTAATTAATAGGTGCAAGCTTTACATCTATGTTAACTCAGGGATTCACACCTTGCAAGGAAATAACATTTGATAATTATATTTAATCAGAAGGTCTCAGTTCAAATAGTGCAGGAAACAAGCTCTGACCATGTGTTAAGTTAAATCTTGGAATATCTTCTGCATCATAAATGAATAATTAGAATATTTCTCCAAAGTTTTACCCCCTGGCTCCAATGAGGATTATCAGCTAAAAAGTTTTTATTTTTTTACTCTGGTGTGTGAAATACACGGCTACCCCACAACCTAGCCAAATTGGCTACCCTGCTTTTTAGACCAACCCCCAAAAAAAACAATTACTAACCAATTACCAAGGTCTTTTAAAGAGTTTTTACATGTATTTGGTAATTGGCATGAATAATGAGAACTCCAAATTAAACAGTAAATTATTTGAAGAAATTTTTTGAATCTCATCTGTGGAAACTATGATGCATACAAACAAAGTGAAAGGATTTATTGCACAAAAGAAGGTCAAGATGTAAGTGTAATAAAATAATCTTTGCTGACTTTTTTATCAAACCAAAACAAACAGAAGTGTCTTTCTGGTTCTTTTGTTTTTCTTCTCTTTTTATCTTGCTTTTTATATGCTCTCAAAGTCCAAATACATTCAAAGTACCATTACAATGAACAGCATGTAACCATACTGTTCTGCCAAGTTCAAATAAATTTAGCCCTCCACCCGAAGCATTACAGAAGAAATCTTCATTTATTTTTCCAATTTCAACTGCTACAACTAAGCAACGAGATTCAATTTCTGCTCTTCATCATCAACTATATATTGTACGTACAAATCAGCCTGCTAAAAACCTGATGTCACACAACCGCTGAACTTCGAGAGTTATTCGAGAGAGTTATCTTAGTCCAACTTTGCAAATTCATCGAAGACAAAACACTTTACCACCAAACACAGTCTGGATTTCGTAAAGGTCACTCCACCACAACCTTACTCGTAAAACTGAGGGATGATATCAAGAAAGCGATGGCGAAAAGTGAAGTTACCATATCCATCCTAATAGACTACTCAAAAGCCTTCGATACTATTGATCACACCAATTTGCTTCTGAAATTACGAGACATGAATTTTTCCATTGATTCTCTGCAGATATTATCGAGCTATTTAAAAGACAGAAAGCAATATGTCCAAGTCGAAGATAAAACTTCATCAATTAAATCTATGTTTTTCGGAGTTCCACAGGGTAGTATACTAGGCCCTGTGTTATTCAATCTATATGTCGTTGAACTTTCCGACCAAATATTATCCAGTAGCATTCAGTATGCCGACGACACCACCCTCTATCGGCACTGCAAAGTTAGAGACTTATTGCAGACTATCAAGGAAATGGAGAAAGATGTCGAAAATCTTCGATCCTGGTCGAAGGATAGTAATCTACTTTTTAACAGTGATAAACTGCAACTTATCATCTTCCATTCAAATCGTATAAGGAATTACCCAAAGAATCAAAGTCTACTCTTTCGATGCTCTGGGAAATCCATCGAACACAAAGTCAATGTCAAACTACTTGGAGTTCAACTCGACGAAAATCTTACTTGGTCGACACACATAAACGGTATCATTAAATCATCATCTCAAGGCACCCTACGCTCTCTTCTTCGAAAATTCAGTCGTTTCACACCCTTTAGTGTACGTAAAACACTTGCTGAAACATTGATACTATCAAAACTGAATTACAGTAATGTTGTCTTTGCACAGATTCCGAAATACCAACTTGATCGACTACAAAAAATTCAGAACATAGCAGCTGGTTACGTTCTATCGCGATATGCTACCCTACACGATGTGATTGAATTAAAATGGTTACCTGTGAAAGAGTATTTTGAGCTCAACACATCAAAATTGTTCACAAATCCCGTCGTGATGCTAACCACCCCCATTATCTGAAAGTTGAGTTTTTGTGATCAAAGTAAGGGTCTTCGATCCACAGATAAAGAATCTTTGGTCAAAGTTGTAAATGATGGCACTTTCCAATGTCAGGCACGATGTTATGATGATTTGCCGGAAAATATTAAATCTTTAGAAACTCTAGATGAATTTAATTCAGAGGCAAAGAAATTTTATTTTGACAAATCATTAGCTCGCTCTTTGTCTCTCATGATCATATTTTTTAGCTTAGAATTCTGTCCTTTTCTAGGTTCAATTTTTTTATACCAATTTCTGTCTGTCACTATTACAACACTTCGACCTTTGATCCCCAATTCCATTCTTACATTACTATCCTATTCTAGCAATCTTATGCCTATTTCAGTGATTTGAGTTTTGTGTTCTCTTTTGCTATTTTAAGTTAATAATTTATCTTAATTTATCATTATTTTATTTTTCTTAGATCTTAAGATTAACTAAATATTTTTTTTTTTTTTTTTATCACAAAAATTTTTTGCTGCTTTAGGCAGATATACACATTTAGACCTTTTCAACCGCTTTAGACTCTTTGCCATTTTACTCAATATACTCATTACTCAACTCCGGTAGTTTCACTTCTCTCAAGTCTTCTTTCTAGCCTCGTTTAGCCTCTGGGTCCTTATTATCCTTTTTAAACTTATATATTTAATAAAAATTTATAACTATTTATTCTATTTATTCTATTTATTCTTTTGTATTTTCATTTTCATTTTTAAGTTTAGGCGGAAGAACAATTTGTACAAATTGAAGCCAAATAAATGTGAAATAAATAAAAAAAAAAAACTTCAAACCGTTCCAAAAAAATTATATAAAGCTCTATCGGAAAACCGCTACTGCTTTAAGTTCTCAATCCTTTACTGAAAAATTTTAATTGACTGGTCATCCTTCAACTTCTTCAACATTATAACGTTATAACGTTCCAGAGAAAGTTTGGTTTGATTCTAAAGAGACATCTCCCCGCCTTCCTAAAAAGGTGATATCGGTACCTTGGAATGCAAAGAAGCAGAAGAAGGAACACCTGCCAGATATGAAACTCGAGACCAGGTTTGCACACTTTTTTATAAGAGTGTTTTTATTGGTAATGGTGAAGCATGCATATAAAAATTCAGCTAAATAAGAATGACATGCTGTACACTATGCTCATACAGATTATTTTTTGTTTATAAATAAGACAGTAATTTTTTATTGGTACCTATGTAAACTAGGAATGAAATCATGAAATTGTTAATTTTTATTGCAATGTTTAAGTCATGATATTATATTAATTCATTGAAATGATTATAGACATATTTTTGGTATACTAAAATGTTGAATCTATATATTAATAGCGGTGCTTTGTGTGTCTGTGTGTCACCACTTTCGTTTTCACTTTGTTTGTGTTTTAGAATTATGACTTTTAATCTCTTGCTCCAAAAATTTGTTCTATTGGATTCGCGTCATTTGCAAAAGATTTCGCAAGCAATGTTTTGCTCTCGATAAGTCTGTTTTGATTGACAGATCGGATAGAGCCTGGTTTAGACTTTTTTCAGCCTTTGTTTTGAAATGTAAGGCCCATCTACATTTAGTAATTTTAATTTCTGCCCAGCTTTGCCTGATCCTATTTTTCTCTTTTCTTTTGTTTGAAATGTTTTCGAATGTATAACGATCGTATTTATTAATGACATTCGAATTCTTTTCAAAACAAAACAAGTTTCTTTTATAGAAAACAACATTTCAAATGTAAATCAAAACATAAATTTTAAAAGTTTGTCGAACAATAACAGCATTCAAAGGGCGATGAAAAGCAAGAGAAGAAATTAGTGCATCTATTTCAAGTCTTTCTTCATATAAAAACATTCATGTGGTTGTGGTTGATACTGTTAAAAACTGTGTACGTCATTTTACATGTTTAAATTCGAAAAGTTATGGCAAGGGTTCAAAAAAGCAATTTAGAAATTGACTTATTATTTATCTTTTTATCTGATAAAAACTAAGTTGCACTATTCTGTGTGGCTTTCCCGCTTTTTCCTAAAGAATTGTCATTTCTACATTTTACTCCTCTTTACCATGATATTTTCTCAAACTGTCGATAACTGGACGGCGTATTTAATGCGAGTGAAGTGAGAAAAAGATCTCCGGGGGAGTTTTAGAGCCCGGGGGGCAGTCGGATTTTGGACTGACGCTATGTGCGGGCTAAAAGTTGGCATTCAAAGTTGCACCCTTACAGTGCAGCGGTTTTTCCCGAAAAATACATCCTCGCAGTGCATTTTTCGCAAAGTTGAATACCCTTACAGTGCAGTCTAGCTTTTCCTGGAGTGATTGAAACGGGTCAAACAAAGATTTAAATAAAAGCAAATAAAAAATAGACACGCTGGGTGTGATTCTTCTATACAGTATATATTTATGTAATTTTGCATCTAAAAAGGGATCCAATCCCGGGGGGGGGGGCACTAGATCTGAAAACGACCATACGTTAGGCCCAAAATTTGGCTTCTAAAATCGGACCCTTACGTCCGAAGTGAATCATCAGTGAATTTCCATGAAAAATCATACCCTTACAGTGCACTTTTTCAAAATTTGTCGCCCGTAAGTGCGAAAATTTTTGCAATTTTCCAAGAAAATGTGGAAATTTTCCTCCAAAATTGACCAACTTTGTGCCAATTTTACCAAAAAATTGGCCTTTTATCACAATTTCCTACCCTTACAGTGCAGTTCAGCGCAGTTTTGTAATTGTAATTGTAATCCTACCCTTATAATCCGCACTAGCTGAACTATGAAAAACCTACCCTTAAGGGCCAAACGTCTGGTAGGTCATTTACCTTGAGTGCCCCCCCCCCCGGGGATCCAATACGTACTTGATCCAATATTTGAAAAGAATTAGGTCAAGGCATTGAATCCCTTAAAAAAACTTTGACTGAACAATTTCATTTTTGTTAGAATTTAGAAATGTGTACCCTTACAGTGCAGGCGGCAAAAAAAACCACCCTTACAGTGCCAGCTCATACCCGTCAGTCATTTTGCTTGGCTGCCACCCCCACCCGCCCGGGGTTAGAGTCAATTTTGAAGATATCTTTTTATTCATTTGATCGTTTTTTTAAGCCAGCTTCAACATCCAAAGGACTTTTAGTGCGTTAAGCTACAGCTTGACCGGCGTGCGACGCCGGGTACCGGCTAGTAATAAATAATAGTAAAAGTAATAGAATACTCTATGCTTGTCTAGATTAAATTTTTGTGAAAAACATTTGTCTTGGGAAAAAACTAAGTAGATTAAAATTGAAAGCAAGGGGAATTTATAGACCAAACCACCAACAAGAAAACTGGAAAAGAAAAAGAAAATTTTAGAAGTTGGGGCCGAAAGTGAAGCACGGAAAAATAAACATTACGTCATACGTCATAGATCGCCTTTTTTGCTTAACCTCTTTTTTCTCTATGCCGTGAAGCTTTAGGAATCAGGCTAAAACGCCTAGGATCCAGTCAAAAAACTCACGTAATAGATTCCGTACGTAATAGATAGTTTCTTGCCTAACCTCGCTATTTGGCATTAGGCATTAAAACCATCTAATTACTTTTTAATACTTTTTAAATTAGATTTTTCCACTTCGTATTTCATGCCAATTCAAATTGAAAGGAAATTATTTGATCAGCGCTTTCCTGGCGAATGAAGAAGAAGAAGAAGAATGGTCCATCCTAATCACGAGGAACTGGCCTAAAAATATATAATAAATATAATCCTAGGAAATCACTACGCTAAGGACAATAAAAAGTCACTAAATTAAATTCAGATGTGAAAACATTAAGAAGAAAAATCTAGCATTTTGAAATATACTACACATTTATCAATTTTCTCCAATTACCACGATCATTAATCAAATCAAACCAAATAGATTTCTCAATATCAAACCACTTCAAGGCTTTATAAACACTTCTACCATAAGTGAACTCAGGCGAACCAACCAAACGAGCATTACATACCCAACATGATAATAACTTTCTCGGTAATCTATCAAACGACATACGCGATACATGACCCAACCAGGATAATTGACGATTGAAGATATAAAATTCAATTGGTTGGATATTCAACCTTGTCAACAACGATTCCGTACTTATTCGGTACAGAAAGACATGGGAACGATTTATACGACACATTGAACGCATACATGCATGGTGAAAGTTACGCAGAAGACGAAGTAGGTGCTCAGTGAGGGACCACGACTCAGCGCCATAAAGCAATATCGGTAGAATGAGACATATGTAAACTACACTTTTAGCCTCATCAGAAATGACACGAGAGGAAAATATTGACGTTCGTAGGGCTCCGAAAGCATTGCTAGCCTTTTTGATACGATTGGTAATATCAACATAATCCTTACAGTCCCTTGATATAAAGCAACCAAGGTAGCAAAACTTGTCAACGATGGGGAAGTAAGTGTGCGCACAGAGCTTTATGGGCGAGAGATCGATTCCGTCATAAGATTCAGGATCAGAATACGATTTCGGTGGTTTCGAAACAAATAGGATTTCCGTCTTTGAGGGTTTATCCGGAGTACGAATATCACCAACATGGACTCCCATCCCAAATTTCAAGAAGTGAGTGATCAACAGCGGAGAGTAAGTTTCTGTATCCGATCTACTTTCAAAAAGCACAGCAGTATCGTCTGCATATTCAGAGTCGTCTACGGAAAAATCAGATCCTTTGGTGTTGTATCTCCGTCCTGTTAGCTTGAAATCTTCCTTGGTGCGGTACATGCATAGCGGTCGATCGTGCATTTTCCGCCATGTTTGCATTATTGCGGCAATGTAGATGACAAATAACACGGGCCCGAGGATGTCACCTTGTTTAACTCCGATTGTGCAGGGCATAGTGTTATCAACCGAATCAACTTGAAAATTTACGTTGAAATTTACGTGTAGAACTTTCAAAATAGAAATAAGTTTGTCTGACAAGCCAAACTTTTGTAGGACTTGCCAAAGCAATGATCTGGGCACCCTGTCAAATGCCTTGACAAGGTCAAGAAAGAGTACCCATGTTTCTAAATTGTGTTCTCTGCGTTTTTTAAGAGCAAGTTTGATCGCGAATACAGCATCCATGCAACCTCTACCTTGACGGAAACCACATTGTGCCTCATGATCAAGATTTTCAACGAAAGGTTGGAGTCTGTTGTGTATTATGATAGCCAGAACTTTGTATGCTGTCTCCAGAAGCATGATTCCCCGATAGTTGCCTGGCTTCGATAGGTCACCCTTTTTCGGTAAGATGACAAGTTTTCCGAGATCCCATTGGGAGGGGTAAGTTTCATTTTCCCAGATATCAACAATAATCTTGACAAAATAATCGAAGCAAAGTTCGTCTTCCGTCAACGATTTGAACATGGGAGCAGTTAAGCCAGATGCCCCTGGTGCTTTATTTTTCAGTCTCAATACTGCCTTTCTGATTTCTTCAACGCTTGGAGTATGACTGAAATCGTCATTCAAGATGCGCGGTGTTATGGACGATAGGACGGAAGGGTCATAAACTTCTTCACGATTATAAAGTTTTGAAAAATGGATTCGAAAAACTTCAGCATTTTCCTCTGACGAAACGCACTTACTTCCGTCCTCTTTTTTCATCATGACTTGTTTTGGTGGAGGGGGTTTACTCAAGCCATTTTTTAGGAGTTTCACATTTTCCCAAAACGATTTTGTACCAAGATTCAATGCATTTGGACCTTTATTCAAGCGGTTACATGAGTTCATAATCCAAGTGCTTTTGGCAACATTAATAGCGTTTTTGAGTTCCTTTCGAGCACGTATTGCAGCTGCAGTTGTGCGACGTGTGATGCGTTTTGTTTTGTTATAAACTGCGATATTACGTTTCTCAATTAAATTCAACAGTTCTGATTCATTTGCTGAGAACCAGTCGGGTGGTTGACGAGTGATTTTTGGTAGGACTGAGGATGCAGTATCATGAAGTGATTTCTCCAAGGATTCGTACTCTACGCGATCAAGAGATTGTAATTTTGAAGATAGGGAGTCGATAAATGTATTACGCAATTCACGATCAACAAGCAGTTTATTAGAGTCAATATTGGAAAGTGGACGCTTTGTTGGTGATTTTTTGATGAAACGAGCTGCTATTCGTAATTTCATCCTCACAGAGAGGTGATCTGAATCAAGTAATGGTTTTGAAGCAAACACATCAACAACACGTCGAAAATCAGTTTTTAGTACAAGTAGATGATCAATTTGATGCGGTAGTTTAGATCGAGGGTGTCTCCACGTTGCGTAGTTCTTTTTACGGAAATAGGTACTACAAGCGACGAGACGATTGATTTCAAGGAAGGTAGTAAGTCTTGTACCAGCATAATTACTATGAGGTAGACCAAATTTGCCTACTGAAGATATTTCAATCCCACTTCTCTCATAACTAATTCCGAGGGAGGAATTGGTATCACAACCAACGATTAAAATATCTTTCGGACGTTTCGAGTTTATACAGTTCTCAAGATTCTGAAGAAAAGTGTCCCACAAAAGTGCGTCTGCAACTCCTATAGGGGCGTAAGCTGAGACGAGAAAGATATCGATATTCTTGTCACGATTGTCTTTTAACGAAAGTCTGGTCGCAATTATTCGATTTCCAAATTCGGTGAAAATGGGTGAGCCTGCTTCTTTCCAAGCTTGGGTTGCAGTTTTGTTAAGTACGATACCGACACCACCTTGTCCTCGTTTGCTTTTGTTTTCGGATGCATTTAACCCATTCAAAATAAAGGTACAGTCATTTACGATCTCGACCGATTTACTGCTTTTCCATGTTTCTTGTAGACAAAGTGCAAATGTATTTTGTCGTTTAATTTGGGTAGAAAGTTCATAAACCCTTTCCGTAGTTTTAATTCCTCTAGCATTTTGTGTAATAAAGTTCAGTTGCTTGAAATTCTTCGCTTTCTTTGGCATGACAAAACTGGGGCTCGCGACACCACCAATATTGGTACTACGATGATCTTCTCCGATTGTGCGGCAGAAGCAAGTTACTTCCAGCTAATCACAACCACCAAATGAGTAGACCATCATGATAGCACAGCCATAAACATCTATGTGAGCATCATGGTTGTTGTTGTTCTTCTGGGTGCGGCAGCTGACGGATCTAAAGACACCGATTCAGGTGGCCGCCACACCCTTTTTTTTGATTTTTGGTTTCTATAAGAACAACTTGTAGTCAAAATCAGGAGTGATTGGTGTTTTTTTTAATTCCTGGCGAATAAAAGAAATTAACGCAAGTTCTGAAGAAGTTTGTGGCAATGACAAAGGAAGCTTCATTTCATGTCCAGAAGAAACTACCAAAAGTATAGGTTCCATCAATAAGTATCACCTACCGCTTGAAAACTTAAATTATTACTTTGATATATGGCAAATTGATGATTTCCTGTAATATAATGGCCTTCAAGGTGGTCAGCTTCTCTGCTTTTTCAGTATGTTCGTCGTCCGTTGTTTAAAAATATGCGTATTTTATGATGACTGTGAAAACCTGTGAATTTTACTTATACTTAAGGCCAATACTGAACGGCCATATAGACTGGCTCTTATGATAAGGCATAGTTGGTAGTAAAACGAATTTCAAACTTTCCCGAGAAACAAAGAGTGAAACCATAAATATGCAAAAAAGAAAAACTATGTTTATTTAGCCTCTCGTTAAGGAAAACCAGTGACTTCATTTCAAGGCAAAAAGACCGACGAAATTCTGCGGCGGTTAAGGGCATGTTTTTCAAGATGGCAGAAATGCATTGTAAGGGTGTGGTTCAAACCACTTCAGGTCATAAATTCATTTGTACAGTATTTCCACGTGATAAGTTTTGCATGATCAATTTCGTAAGGGCAACAAACAGATTTGTCGTGAAAGAATATATGGAGCAACAGAGAAAAAACATTAATTTTCCTGTCTTGTTGAAAGATTGAGAAAGCGATTAATTGCCTGAGGAGGGTCCTTTAATTATGAGGTCACTTTAGATATAATACCGAAAAAAATTGAAAGAAAATAACTGCTTCAATTACGCACGTCAAAGAAGCACGAGATAACGAGTGACGGTGCGGTGACGTTTTTCTTTGATAAAAACTTAAGTTTAAAATTCGAGGTTAGCTTGGAGTTAGTTGCTGGTATAATTTGTTTGTCAAAGAGTTTTTTCAACGAAATCTAAGAAAATGCAAATGTTTTTAACCCTTTAAGTGCCGATGTCGTATATATACGACATGGGCTATATAGGAGGGCGAAGCCCTCCTGTAATGCCCAGTTTGAGTTAGAAATCGTTATTTTTGGTCGAACTCGTAGGAATTAGATTGTCCTTTATGGTCAAGCAAAAAAAAATTCAAAAGTGAGTCTTTCCAGCGAAATTTTAAGCAAAAAAGTCAAAAAATTGCAAAAAATTGACAAAAATTCACTTTTTTGAGATTCTGACCGTTTTTTGACTATTTTTGGTCAACGAGGGATCCAAGAACCTCCAAATTTGGCCCTGTTTTACTTTATTCTGTCTTCTAGTGAATTGATTTGAAATTTCACCACTGGGCACCTTTTCATCAGTTCAGTCAGGTCCGCGCAGCGGGCCTGACTGCTTTAATTCCCTAACCTACCCCCCCCCCTTGGCCGACGCCCATCACGCCCTTCCTAAATCGGGCGGCGCCGAAGGCGCCCAAAAGAAAGAAGAGACTCTAAGCTATCCAACGAGCTATATACGAGCTTCTAATTCCTTCTAGATCAGGAGATATAAGCCCTTAAAGTTTGAACTAGCGATTTTTTAAAAAAAACTTAGAAAAAAGGACCCTGGCACTCAAAGGGTTAAAAAGCTTTCGAATGAAGAAAATCAAAACTTATTGTGAAAAATGAAATCGCCAGTTAATGGTAAAAGAACATTACTGTTAAGTATCTAGAACTTTTTTTATAAGAACATCCACAATTTTTTAAATCTTCGGATGTTCTTAACTTTTTTTGGGTTTTAAGCCTAAAAATGTTCTTAAAACGTTCTTAAAACGGGTGTTTTTGAATCTGCTAAGAAAATGTTCTTAATTTGTTCTTAGCATTTTGGCCATCGAAGCCCCATGTTCTTATATAGTTTGTTCTTGTAAAAACGTGTAATGTAGAGGAGTGTACGTTTAACTAAGTATCATTTTCACAAAAAATATGACGAATGGCAAGTTGCTAAAATAATGGCAACTTAGAAAAACAAAAAATCTTTGTTTCATGAATATTTCGGCCACTGGTGTTTTTCAAGATAAAAACGGATTTGTTTAACACCGTTTCAATTCCATCTCTAATGTCAAATAATAAGTATAAATCGTTTTAACAAGATGAAGTTAGAGGATGCAACAAAGGTTTTGAGTTAAAAGCAGTTAAATGGCAACAAAGGTGATATCTCAAGTAACACATCCTCCACATGAAGAAATGGGAAAGTTACACCTGGTTACACGTGGGCTTCGTGAGGAAGTAACCGGAATCCTTTGAAAAGAAATGCAACCAAATCCGGCATCAGGATATCTTGAAGAGATTTCTTTTTGAATATATGGTTATATTGTTAAAAAGGATATTTTTTGATGCTATGTATACTTTATTTGTAGTAACTACATTTTTTTATAAGAATAATTTTATAAGAACAACGAGGCTCAAAATTTCAAAAATATAAGAACAATTTAAGAACAAGGCTGAGCCTGAAATTACTCAATTTCAAGCAATTCAAGGGGTCAAAGGATAAAAAACAATTTGAGGTTCAAAGTGAAAAAAAATAAGAACAGCCGAGCCTCAGCAAAATTATACTGGTTTTTATAAAAAAAAGTTTAATAAGTACCTAGCTTAGAATGCTAAGCAAGTTTGATTTTGTCACTACGATAAATCTGATGGTAAGTTGTGATGCTGAATAATTATATCATTCCAAGGCAAACTTAAAAATCCGTAAATTTAAAAAATCTTTTAAGAGCGTCGAAAACGCTGTATTGTATAAGCCTTCCGAATACGGGCTAAAAAGCATCCTCTCCACTAATTTAGTTGCATGGACATGGATTTACAAAGTTCCGTCTTTTGCCCTAAATATTTTGTTTTACCTGTAGCATATATAGCCTGTTTTAAAGTTTTTTTCTAGTTTTTACGGAAAAAGAAATTTGTAACGTGAGGCAATCCGGGAAATACGATTTCTTCATCAAACTGAAACTTTTCAAAGCTATTTTTCCATCAAAGCAAGACTTTAAACGTTTTAAAGTCTTGAAATGTATCTATTTGCTGTTATGAGATTGTTTAAAATGGCCCTTCCCCGTCCATTACCCGATCTTTACGCGTATCCTTTGACACTCATCATTTGGGTTTTATCTTAGTTAGGTACTCGTCCACCATCATAAATACGAAGGAAAACTAAAATAGAAAGTTGCATAATCTTAGAGCTTAGTATGAAGAACTTAAGCATGGATTAAAGCATTGCTCTATTTTTATTCATACGGTATTATAAACTCAAGCTATCATTTTATCCCTCATCAAGCCCTTTTTTCACTCCCATCAGTCAAAGATCTATTTTCAACTTGTTGTTGATCCGAAAAATTAAGGTTATATGATGCAGAGTGATCTACAAGAAACTTCAACACACCTTCAAAGATTTTTGTTTTTCTGTATTCTTATTTCTAACATCCAAAAGATATTTTGACGCCGAAAAATTGTCAATCCGTAAATTTTCAGCCCTTAGAGCACCAAAATTCTATGATACTAGACGAGATCTTTTTCCGACTAATAATTCCTTACCTGATTGGCGGACAGTGGCTTCTTCTTCTTACGAGATCGAACGATAAAACGTTCGGGAAGTGTACTTGGTGGGTCGTCACCGTTCAAATTCTGCAGATTAAATAGGGAAGGGTTACAACTAAAATTTACTCTATAATATAATCAGGCCTTGACCCTTCAATCATTACATACTTACAAACTTCTACATAGCGCTACTTCTACTGTAAACAGCTACAGTAAACAGAACGTTACTCTTTCTACGATATGACGTCGTCATCATTGGGTGAAACAGAACACTATGTTCTAACTCACCACACAAAATTAATTGCTCGCACTCATTAAACAAAATTTTTTTTAGCCATGCGATATTGTGTATGCGGTGTAACCCTCGAAATAATTAAATTTTATAAAGTAAAAAAGTCTATTACATGACTCTCTAAGGCAAAAAAAAAATATAAGATTACTCACGCCAGGGATTTTTCTAAGCACTTTTTTATGTCCGTATACCGTCCGTATCTTCAATCTAAGATTGAGTTTTTGAAACTCAATCCAGAATAGATGAGATTTTTTCTAGCGAAATTAACATTTTTTGTTGTTTATGAGCAACAGTAACTAATTATTATCTACATATTCAAGAGTTTTTGGGAGCATCGCCCTCTGAACACCCACAAGATCCCCATCAATGTACAGCTTTGCTCAGCAAGTTCCCTTTCAGGCATATTAGAAATTCAATCTAACTTTACAAAAACGGCCCCGGCTCAAAGTGCTTAGAAAAATCCCTACTCACCACATGTCGAACAGCAGCTCTGGACATATTGATGCCATCAACAAATATTTTGAGAACGTAGAAATGGTCTGTCAAATCTAAAGGTTTTTCGTCCGTCAATTTTATGTTCTTCGTAGCCAACAAGTGAGCCATGCGCAGAAAGACTGAAAAGATAAAATATTTGCACAGTCAACTAATTCAAACCTCTATCATTCGAACTAAAATATTTGCCGACTCAGCTAGAAAATGGTTTAAATTACTGCCTGTTATTCAAATTCTTCTCTAATTCGAAGAAAATGTTTGGTTCCATGAAGATCGAAATAGAGAGAGTCACCTGTATTTGAATGACCTACAGTATTTCAGAAACTCTCCCTAATTGGAAGATTTAGGGGGCAATGAGATTTAATTAAGAATAATCTTGAAGATGTGGGACAGCTTAAAATTTAGACAAAAATTCATGGGTGTCTGAAAAATTGGCTTAAAGCCAAGGGTAAGGACACTGTAAATCTTAACAATTCACTTACTAAAGCCAGTAGAATAGGCATCGAAGCCTGCTTCGTGTGGGTGATCCCCACTTTCTTAAAAAAAGAAAATATAATAAGGGATGAAACATTGAAGCTCTTTATGTGTAACCTGTTGATGGATATCTTACCTTAAACTCGTACAGTACTGGATAGCTAAGGGAGTGGTCAGAAAGTATCTACTAAGGGGGGGGGGTCCGAAAATTTTTGTTGAGGGTTTACGGGAGTTCCAAAATTTTTTCAATGAAAAAGGAGGGGGGATGCAAAATATTTTTGTGCAACTCAAGAGATAACTCATGGTTTCACATTTGAAAAAAAATTTCCAGGTTAGGGGTAAACTTCAGAGTTTAGACTACTTTTGTGCTATTTTTTGTATTCATCCCATTTCAAAGGCACGGCCTTTAATAAGAAGAATTTCATATAGTAGGGGACCAAGCCTGTGGTTCAGTGACATCTTTTTTACGACCTAACCATTTTTAGTCTATTCCAAAGAATAGTAGATTACAAGATATTTTTGAGAGGGAGGACGCAGATTAGGCCCGGAAATAGTTTTTTTGACCAAAATAGTGACGCCATAGGCAAAACTGCAAGGGAAAAAAAGAAAATAGCTTATTTTCAATAGTAAAAACAAAAAACGAAAATGATTGGCATCATCTGAAAGAGCATAAAACTATGAGCAAAAAAATGTATTACAACAACTCTCTGACTGAAACACACAAAGAAATACAGCCGCTCGAAGTTCAAAAACATGCCGACATCAGTATGATCAAGACAAGATTTAAGGTCAAATCACAGTAGAGCTGACAGTTACCTTAAGTGGATAAATTTTAGCGTGGATTTAATTTGGCGATTGGCCAAAATACGATTTTTATCGGGGATTTAATTTGGCGATAGATCAATTTCGTAAAATTTGGCGGGGATATAATTTGGCGAATTGGAAGTTTTGTCACACTGAAATGGGCGAAAATTACTAAAAAATGTACTAAAAAGTTGTGATTTTCCACATAATTCTTTTGTTAAATTTGGTGGGGATTTAATTTGGCGGTTAATACTTAATGTTTTGAAGCTTGAATAGTGATATTTTTACAAGTTTTGGCGCTATTTACAGCCCTAATTGGCGTGAGCACAAATATAAGCTGTGGCGGAATAAGGGCCGGCGTAAAAGGGGCTGGCTTTAAATTAGGGCCGGCGTAAAAAGGGCCGATAAGGTAATTAACCCGCAGTTGGAATTTCGATTACAGACATTTCTTTTTTCGATTATTATTATTATTATATATTTAATACAAATGTATGACAATATGTTCGGAAATAACCGAAAAATCTATTTTTTGCCACTTGCATTTCCATGATTTTGTCTTTTTCTCTCCAAAGGTTCTTCAAACTCGCATGTGATGTTAAATGACTGGTAAAGAAATGTTGTATACAAGTTGGGATAGTTCGGTATTTTAACCATTTCCAAATATTAGTTTAAGATTTCATGACACAGTCCAGGGTCAGACTGATAAAGGGCTGGCTGGTGTATCATTACGATGCATTCAAAGCTTGAGAGTCTAAAAGGTATAGGGGTAGTCAATATCCAGTATAACGTTCTTATGCAGTTGACACAGTTTCTATGCTGTCTCAGCTGCGTGTTATGGAGCTTCACTTTGGAGATCACCTTGAATATTAAAAGAATAAGTTCTTGTCCGTCGATGTCTTTTCGTCTTGGGTTTTTGATGGGTAGAAGCTTCTGATTGTAGTGGTTGATTGTCATTTCTCTGAGAGCTGATTGGCTGTTGTTCGTTATTTTGAAAACTGATTGGTTGGTTTGTGTTGATCAGTGATTTGATTGGCTGATTAGGATCCATTTGGTGCTGTACCTGCTCAATGTCAGCGTGTCTCAAAGCAGGACCCGTCTTTGTTGAGTCGATTTGAGAGTTATTCGGTTGGACCTGATTTCTGCCCTGGAATCGTCTGTACGATTTGCGGCAATGATTGGGCTGGTTATCAGTAGATGAGGAAGAAGTCGTGTTACTGTTTGATGTATTCGAATCTGCGCTTAACCTAAACATCGTCTTAATTTTTGACCGAAACTGAGCGTCTCTTAAAACATAGATGACCGGATTTAAAGCCGAGTTTCCTAGATAGATAGCCAATGAGAAAAAGAAGAACTCAGAATGGCCGATTAGCCTAAAGGCGGCTAGGAACGAGACAGGGGTGTAACACACGGTACAGAAGAAATACGTGGACATTAGCAGCATGATCTTGCGTGTTAACCTTCGCTGGTTGCGGAGTTCAGTTAGTTCTTCTTCCGAAAGGCTGTTCTCTTGGGCCCGGCGTTGTATAACCCCTTTGATTGCGTTAGAAATTCCTTCAAGTTGTGGTGTATGGGAGGAAGAGGCGACGTGTTCATTTTCTTGAGGCTTTGCAATGGAATACGCGCGTATGGTGGTACGTGAAGCTTTGTAGAAGCGGTAAATGTGGAAGTAAAGCACCGGTAAACACGTCAAGGTTGAAAAGGTGATGATGAAGTTACTCAAACCATAAACGACACCACTCCAAAAGGCGCTGGACATTGTTATTATGGGGAACAACCAACACATAGCAACCAAATATTTGACTCGATGATCAGTCAATATATCATGGTATTTGGAGTAGCGAGTCAACTTGATGAATTTTTCGAAGGCTAGCAGAATAATGATGAGGGACGAGGCTCCACATAGAGTTGTCACAAAATAGCTGTGTAGACCAACTTCAACAAAGAAGCCAGCGATTTGTAAGGGACAACATATGAGGGCGACCAGGAAATCACATATCACCAGCGTAAACAGGATCTTTTGTGAATTGCTCACTTCTGGTGTACTTTTGGCCACCTTGTAAAGACAAATGATAGAAACGAGATTGCTGACTGTTCCAATAAGTGAAATACATCCGAAAACACATATCAAGATGATGCGTGATATGCTAGACAGGTATATCATCTTTCTTTTATCTCCAATACTGTTCTTTGTTCGTGAAGTTGTGACGAGAGCGAAGGATAAGGATCTTGTTTGGTGCCAGACTTTAAAATTATCTTTTTCTCCGCAGTCTTTCTTATAGCGAGAATATTAACGAACTAAATAGACGCTTTAAAGACGTTGACATTATTTAAAGGGGAAAAAGAGGTACGAAGAAAGCCTATTGTAATACATTCTTTTGTTTTAAAGGTCTTCTTCTTTTTAACCATTTAGCCCTTTCAGTACTCGAATAAAGATGGATTTGAAAAAATAACAAAGAATGAAAAAGGAACAATAAAAAAAGTTGGGACCAAAAATTTTAAGCTACTTAATAATATGGATTTGAGCCGCCTGCTGTTGTTTAACCCTATTAGCCCCTGGGGGGGGGGTAGAATGAATCTACCACGCTGGAGTTCTTTTGTTTATATCTCGGAGAAAAATTTTTCAAACGACTTGAAACTTTCTGACTTTTAATAAAATCTTATTAAGAGTACTTGTGCAAAATTTTAGGTTCATAGGTTGTCCAGATCAGGTTTTATGACTTTATTGTGAAACATGACATAAAACCCAGCTAAAATCGCTTAAAACTTAAAATTTTAAAGTGCTGATAACTTCTAAACTATTTATTCAATCATTTTCAAATTTTGACACGTGATAGGCATATTGATAATACAAATTTAGAAAATCAAATACAATTTTTTTTTAAATGATGACGTCATCATTTATGACGTCATCAAATTTTGAAAATTTTACTCATCTTCAGCATAAATTTTAAGAAAAAATCTTTATGGAAATTGCAAAACCTGCAATTGTGTTAAAGAACAGGCTTTAACCTTTAAGAATCTTCAAACAGAATCTAAATATCTTTATTGGTTCGATTGTTAGATTGTAATAGACACTTTTGTAAACCATATATTTGGGCTTTTTTCCGACAGGTGGAAATTTTGTGATGACGTCATCGGTTTTTGAATGACGTCATCAATTTTTTTTTTCTTCCTGGAAAATTGTATCATGATGGAGAACATCTGTACCAAATTTCATGGCCATAGCTCTTCCAGATCGAAAATAATCGAGGGTGGTAGATTCTACCCCCCCCCCGTGGGGATACAAAAGTCAAACAAGCTTGGGTTAGTTTCTATGCTCCTCTGCAAAAGTTTCGTATATCTTGAGTACGGTTTCCCCTTCATCATAAAATATACTAATGTGGTTCTTCGTTCAACGAAAATGATAATTAAAAAACTATTAAAAAACTGTTAAATTATTAATTACCTTTAGACGCCGAGAGACGTACCACGTACGTCATATATACAGGCCGAGAGACGTACCACGTACGTTTTGATACTGGGGTCCTTTCAAAGTTTAATAAAATAAAGACCATGTCTGTTTTTTTCTTGGTTTCAGCATATAAATATCATTATGTGAGATAGAGAACCTTTATTGGCAGTTTCTATGTAGTTTGAAGGGGTTTTAGGGGGTATTTCCTGACATACATCTCTAGCTCCAACAACTCAGGGCTGTTTTGCCTCAGTTTTTCCACTATTCTGGTGTTTTATTGCTTGAATTTACATGATAGAGAGTCTGTTATGATTATTGTAGTAATTTTACAGGCTTAGGGTAAGTGCAGGGCCAATTTTAGAGCAACGGGACCACTTAATTTACCTGTTGTGGCCAGAGTGTCGATTTTGGTGGAAAAGTGTGCTTCACCGCAACTTAGATTCTGAGATGAAATGAGCTTCTTCAGCCTTGAAATTTCACACAATGGTGGCTTATAACATAAACTAAAACAAAATAATTTTTTTGGGACCAATCTTTACCTTGTACCCACTTTTTTCATTCAATTTGTCAAAAAAAAGAAAAAAAGTGAAAAAATCGTAAACATGGAATTTTTACTGTTTTGATTTGACGCTGTGTAGTCAGGTTTAAAAGGGTGATGAGGCGTCTTTTTGGTATTATCTGAAAAAATAGATCCTTAGCTTTTCAAAATGGGTTTACTTTTTACTTAAGCTTTAGCGGTTCAGATTTTATGACATTTTCCGTGAAACCTCCATTTTCATGAAAAAAACAGCGGCAGCAGCGCGCGCTGTTTTTAAAAACAGCGGTGTCTAAAGGTTAAGAAAAACTTAAACTGGAGTTCTTAGATTGTAGTTCGTTTATAGTCCGTTTGATACAGTTGAAGCGCTCTAATTACACACTTTTTTTTATAAGAATGGTGTTTTTTCATTTCATCATGGATATTGTTAACTTTTTTTGGGAAATCATCCTAAAATATTCTTAGGGTATTTCTTAGGTTAGGGTCGAAATTCAACCAAAATTAAACAAAAAATACACACCTGAAGCAAAAAATGGCATTTTTTGTGAAAATTTTGAGTCTTACTGGGGGAAAACTGGCTATTGCTCTGTAAATGGTATTGTTAGATTTTGTTGCCTAATCCCATGATGGTACGATATTCTCAGTTTTTTGGCCATTTTCATCATGGGCATTCAATTATAAAGTGTATTCTTATAAAAAAGGGTGTTATTCGACGTTTTACTATTCAATACACTTATTATTCTATAATATTGAAATTGACCGACATGGCCCTCTACTTACTATTCGATACGCTCCTTCATTCGATGAAGATCCAATTCCCGTAAAACAACATTAAAGAGCGTCAGCTGTAGGTGCCATCGTGATAATACAATTACAACTTTTTCCAAACGCCCCGTCAAGTTCATAGAGCGCTGAGCTAGCTAACCTAAATGTTTTGCTTTGTTTTCGAAAGGCTGGTGAATAAAAAATCGACTCTGGTAAATTCTCGATTTTTGACCAGCGAATTCTTTGCAAACCCATTGTATTGTTTAGCGTAGTAGCGTTCTCAGGGGTGTCGAAAAATATGAGTAGGAGAGCATATTTTTATGACAAAGTAATTATCTATTTAGACCAGCGTCCAAGATTCAGAAAAGCCGTGTCTTAAAAGTCCTAGATTAGATACTGGGCTATCCACGTAAATTATCGACTCTCTATAATAGTGGATACCTCAATGTGTTAACCCGTTTAGTTTGACCGCAACCGTAATAAAACAAATTAAAAATAAATTTAATGAATCTGACCCCCCTCTTATCTTGCGTTTACATCTCCAACAAATACCTTGCGCAACTTTGAAACATCTCACAGAAATTGAGAAAGAGTCCGGTCAAAATTCAGTCAGTTATCCAGGTAATGAGAAAACCTAAAATGGCCTGTACAGTAGGCTAAAGAGTAGACCTACTGTATTAAAAAAACACATGTCCAATTCAAGAGAATATCATTTAGTAGGGGGATTTTTTGAGGTCGTTCGACTTTTTTAGTCAAAGCACTTGTTATACATATCCTGAAAGTTAAGGGGTATTGGAATTATAATAACATAGGTGCCAATTTTTTTTCGGACTCTTTGGCGTGCTTTTCGGACAAATATGACGGTCTCAGGCAAAAATCATATAGGGTCAAAATTTAATGAAAATTTTAGCTTGAGAAAAGAGAGACCTGTTGTATATTTTTGGAAAGCTCTCAAAAAAATAAGATTAGAGATAGATTGCGAGTATAGGTGATTTCTGTGATCTCAAGATATAGACCCTTAAAATAGTGTTTTTCAGCCAGAAACAGCTATTGTGTCCACTTCTTGCTCTTTTTGAAGCTCAATATCTCGAATATCGATTTCTGCAAAATAATTCCAACTGGTTACGCCATCGTCTATTTACCCACCTATTATCAACCGTAAAAAGTTAAAAGAATCCACGTCACGATAAAAGTGATATAATTTGCGACGAATCCATTAAAGCGTGTATTCTTGCTTGATGTTGCTGTATACAATATCATATTTATAAAATGTCATTTTGCATTAGTTTGCAATTTTTTTACACAAAAAAATATAATATACCTATCTAAAATATATTTTCGAAATTCTATAACAATATATCCTAAACTTATTTAATCAACATCATAAATCACATGTTAAAAAATATCAGTTCGCAAGACGAACTCCTTTGAGTATGAATTTATCGCTTAAAATGGCTTGGTTGATTGATACTGAAATGAACGTATTTCAACGTCTTTATTAAACCCTCTCATACTAGTTGTCTACCTTATCGGCCCTTTTTACGCCGGCCCTTATTGGCGTTATTTTTCGGCTCGTGGCGTAATAAGGGCCGGCGTTAAATTAGGGCCAGCGTAAAAAGGGCCGATAAGGTATAAGCTGGTATCAACACGAAAACGATAAAAGGTAAATGCATATGCTAGGTAGAGTATCACTACGCGTATATCATCTGATTTCAGTACTTTCAGCCAATCAAAAGATGCTCTTGGCTGTAACTCCGCAAAGGAGGTGCATGCGCAGATGTCCTTGGTGTTAGTGTCAAAATGGTCAAAGATCTTCAAACGTCTTTAAGCAAAAACGATGTGGAATTTTTCTACCAAAATCTAAGGAAGATTACGAAGCATCATGATGTTTTGCTCGTCTGTTACCAGTCCAGTAATGAAGAAACAAAAGTGACGACAGCTTTTCTACCCAATTCTGACATCAAAAAATGTACCACGTAAGGCCAATAAAATCAACCTCTCAGTCGGAGTAACGATTAACGCTCGCACAACTAGATCCCCTCGAAGTGTTGGAGGAGCCTGAACAAAGACTCTGCTCTCGCTTCGCCTTGTTGCATTTCTTTGCATATTTCCTCATCATGTATCTAATCTCTTCAGTCAACGCAACATCAATGGCAGATTGACCTGTTGTTGATCGCACCTTCGGGTCAACTCCAGCCTTCAAAAGTACTTTAATGGTCTCCTCATAACCAAGAGCGGCTGCAGCGTGCAGGCTAGTCCAACCATGCTTGTCGGTAGCATTAATATTGGCGTCAAAGCTAATTAAAACACGTAACATGGTCGTATTATTGGCAAGAGTGCATAAATGAAGAGCGGTCACACCTTGCCTGTTATACGCTTCCAAGTCGATCTCGTGGCGGTTATTGATTAGTAAATTCTGCACCAGTGTGATGTTCTCGTTCGCCAGAGCTGTTTGGAAACGTTCTTGTGCAGCGGTAGAAGTGCGTTTCTTTGAACTC
Source organism: Clytia hemisphaerica (assembly GCF_902728285.1). Taxonomy (NCBI): domain Eukaryota; kingdom Metazoa; phylum Cnidaria; class Hydrozoa; order Leptothecata; family Clytiidae; genus Clytia; species Clytia hemisphaerica. The sequence goes on from NW_027103282.1 coordinate 1,247,529, forward strand.
CATTTTCTCATCAGACCCATCGTCAAGTGTTGTACAAGTGTGTTTAAAATGTGACAAATCCAAAAGTTTTATAAGTAAATAATCCAAGTTTGAAGGTGGTTTAAACACTTGTTCTGAATGAATGCATTTAGTGTTTAAAGACCAACCGACCGACCGAATGTTTTTCGACTCTTATCTGTTTGGTTAACAAGTTATAAGGGTTCGGTTTTTATAGGCGGGTTTCAACTCATGATAGGAGCTCGTTATCTATCTGTCGTCAGCTACTAAGAATGTCTTTCTCAATTTTTTTTCTACTCAGTTTTTTTTCTTACTGAGTAAACGATATCTCTCTTCGCCAAGGGGAGAAAATATAACGGCTAGCTATTAGCAATAGGAGATTTTGATATTACATGAAGTTATAAATCAATATTGTTTTCATTCAATTATTCCCAGTCATACTAACTTCCTTAGAAATGCGCCGCCCCCGAAAATTTAAGCACTTGCACAATCAACAATTCTAGAAAACTTTCAAAAGCAATTTAAACTTTAAAAAAGTACCGTATACAGAATGATTTTTGAAAAAGTTATGAGAGAAAGAAATTTGATGGCAATTTTATCCTTTTAATTTTGTCAAAAAACGAGAACTAATCCAGAACGATTTTGAGCGCGTATTATATAACCATCTTGGGACGTAGGGAGTGTAGTAAACGCTTTTATGAGAAAGCAGTAGCACAGAGGCAAATGGCTTCTAGCGGCCGAGTTTTTGGAGCGCGTCGAAAGAGAATGAACAGAAAATGGCGCCGCTAATTACTAATTTCAGCGCCCCTTTGGTTTTTTACTCTTTAGAATAAGCAATTTCCAATCAAAATTAGAAAAAATATCCCAAAAATGTTTACAAACGTATTTAACTTTTAATGGGGGGGGGGATCTTTCGCAAAATAGCCTCCAAAGTTTGCCCTAATTTTGGTCGACTCACTACGCTATTTTAAGAATGGTGTTTCCTGCTGATTCCTAACTTTCTGGGGAAGATCATCCCTAGAATATTCTTACGGTATTCTTAGTTTAGGATCCAAAGCCAACTTAAATCTAGCATGCAATGCTTTCCTCGAACAAAGATTTGGCATTTTGTGAAAGCCATTAGATAATTGGCAATTTACAGGCAAAATGCTCTAAAAATCGGCATTCTTAGGTTCAGTTTCCAAATTCAATAATAGTATTATCCTTATCATATTCTTATTTTTTTTGCCAATTCTTATAAAGTATATTCTTATAAAAAAGCGTTAGTCTAACTGTTTGAACGTTTCACAATAGGTAGTCGATGACAGGATTGTAAAGTTTTATTTGGAAAATTTTCATTGGTCAGTTTTTTTCTTTTCGGTTACTTGTTCTTACGCTATGTGTAATGTCTTGTCAATTTCGCGGTTTCACTCCTGATTCTTTTCCTTCTTTCTTGTGTAATTCATATGCGGGTTTTTACTGCGGGTTTTTACTGGGTATTTTTCGTATCTCATATTAGCAATGCTTTTATCAACATCGCGATGAAATAAGATTGTTTTCAGAGGTTGCTTAATTCGAAAATCTATAAGCTGAGTCTTTCAGTTGACTATGAAGGCAAGAGTTAACTTTAAAACTAAATTTTCAGCAGTTCCGTTGACAAGAGAGTTTCTCATGTCCTTCAGAATATGAAGTTGGATTAGAAATCCAAAAAAAAAAAACCATATACTTACCTAAGTATATGTTCTTATAAACTTACGGTATCAGGAAAATTTTACCCCTTCAATTTCATTGCTATTGCTAAATCAAAGAGAAAGTGATAAAATACCCGGTAGTAAGAGTTTTTACGAGATTGAAGAGTGCAAGATTTCTTTGCACTTTTTGTGCAAGATTTCCTTGCACGTTTAATGGGAGGAAGATTGACTCTATATCAATAATTTCGCAAAAGTATTATGGATAAATCTCAGAGGTGTTGAACCGTGAAACATCAAAGTATTGATACATGCAGATAGTTGCGTTGCCACCTGCCGTCATTTGACTACGGTTGAATACATACACGATCCGCTCACGACATTGGGAGATTAAATAGGAAATATCATATGAGATAAACAATTCTATTGATATCTATTCCTATTGATATCGCATTTTCTAGTTTTTCCCGAAACTGTGACGTCATTGGGTCCCTTTACACCTAATGCTGTCAACGGTCAATTCGCGAATTCCTGTTGATATTGGGTTGGGTCATCAAAACTGAACGAACAAATTATTTTTACACAAGTGTTTCCGCTTCATATCAGACACATGTTTCATATCACGGTCAGTGTCTGTCTATTGTTAAATCGTGCTGATGTAAGCAAAAAAAATGTTTTTCTTTTACTGTTTCTAACCAATCTTGCTCCCCATCCGTTTTAATTCAATTTGAAAAAGCTTGTAAATTAAAATCGATGAGTAACCAAACGATATCACTTTTATTTAAAAACAAAACCTTAATTAACTCGACCTCTCAGGGAAATTATCAAATTGTCATGGGATGTTAGAGTCGACCAATTCAATTTTTAGTGTAATATTTAAAAATATGAATGCAGTTTTATAATTTTGTAAGCTGTCCTCTGATTTTGAAGTTGGATTTGCGCAATGAAATGTTTCTAAACAACTTTCATTTGGCTGCCTGTGATAATGTCTGTCTGACACACTGAAACAGAAAGGGGTATACATTACAAGGTTTTTTCTTTCAACAGCTCCATGTTGAGGTTGTGTGTAGTAATAAAGATGGCGGTTTCATGAAGCTTTGATACTTCATAACACTCACCGCAATGAATCAGTCCGTTACATTTAACAACACACCTTACAGTAGCGAAAAATTCATTAAAAAAAATTCGGTTAGAAGTTGTCTAGCCTCTGCTTGTTATCCCGTACCTTTTTTGAAGGATGTCTTGTTTTTTGTACGTTTTTTGAACCCTAATTCGATTCAAGAGTCGTTCTTAGTCACTCTCATTTTGAACACATGATTTTCGAGACTTAATTAAAGAAAAAGAAAAAGTGAACAACAAAAATAAAGGCTCCTGGAGTTACAGCGAGAGTTGAATCTGGTGGTCTTATAGGTTTTATTACACGTTTCATATCAGACACTTATTTCATATCAGGACGGTGTCTGCCTATTTTTTAATTATTTTGGTATAAGCATAAATTTTTTTTTCTTTTCCTCTTTCTGGCCAATCTTGCTCCACAGCCGTGTCAATCCAATGTTAAAAAGCTTCTTTATTGAAATTGAAAATGAGCAAAAGATGTCACTCTTATTTAAAAACAAAACCTTTAAATACATTATTCTTTAAAAAGCTGTTAGACGTACACAAGTTAGTAATAAGAAAAAACAACAACAAAATTAAAGCTTACCATATTTCTTGCAAATATCGTTCAAAATGAATTTGGGTGTATAAATCCTGTGATGAAAACCCTCGGAACGGCTGAAATAAAGACGAGCGAAAAACATTGAATAGTCAAAAAATAAAATTTTCTGTATAATTTGAGAAATATAGACCGGCAGCCGAGGTAGTGAATTGTGTCACTTTATCAGGCACCCCTTAGATCAGGGCAAATTTTTGATATTATGCTCCTGCCTGACAAAACAAAATTGCCCTTCGAATCCCCTGCATCCATTGAGTGAATCGATTTTTAGTTAATCGATAGAAGTTATCAAACAGTTTTTTCGAGGTCTGAAAATCAAATATCAGATGCTACCAATGAATTCATTGTGAAAAGAAGATAGAGAAAATGGGGTTATTTATTGAGTTTCGGCGTCACCTGGTGCCGAGAAATGGCATTTTTAGGGCAAAAAATCGACGTTTTGGGCGTTTTCCGATGACGTCATCGATAACTGGGAGCATTTTCAGAAAAACTATTTTTACAGCTGGATAGTTTGTAGTAGATCTCGAGATACATAATTCATTTTTAAGGTGGGTATGTAGATATGCTAAAAAACGGCTGATTCAGCAAAAAATATCGATAATTTTCAATATTTAAACCAAAATATCTCAAGATCATCGAAAGTTAGCAAACCATACTATTTTTGGATACTACTATGGCAGACTAATTTTGTGGGATGCATTATTTATCGGACATGAGAATAATGTCTAGGGGGGGGGGCTTATGACGAGGTTTCCAGCGAAACTAACAAATGAGGAATAGAATTTCTATGGCATTAATTGCTCTGCAAGTGGCACAATTTTTGTCTGACCCACCCTGAATATAGACCGAGTAAAAAGTTAGACAAATATTTTGAAAAAAGGAGTGTAAAAAAATTGTGAAAACGGTTAACAACAAGTCAACAAAAGAAAAGTGTGGAAAAAACTCGAATTTTTTCTTCCTGCAGTTTTCTTGCCTTTAATGGGTTTATTTTTAAGTTTATTTTTAACGCCTTTACGAACATCACTTTATCACTTTTGGTTCGCTCATATTGATTGTTGTTTTTCATGTTCCCCTGGCAACCATTACGTTAAATAACATCAGAATTTTTAAAAATATGGAAATATGTATTTAAGTCAATGAAAAAGAAAATAATCTAGGAAAGTGTTGAAGATTTACAGATCAAAGAACGAATTTTCGACTGTAAATTACCAATTATTCTCCAGCAATCACAACGTCCATATAACGTTAAATGAACGTTGAAACAACGTTGTGTGCCAGCTGGGAAGAATAACGTAAGAAAATTTCAGGATGATTTTCCCCCAAAAGAATAACCATTCTTATAAAAAAAACGTGTAACAAAAACTTTCAACCACGGTTTCTTTAAGATGAAGAAAACCTTTAGACCCAATCTACAAGGGAAATCCTCAACATGTCAATGTGTTGTAGCTTTACAGATTATTGTACAGGAAAATTAGCGGATATCATATTTCAAGTTGAACCATTAGTTGTGTGGGTAGCGTGATACATGTTTTTAATAAGAACAAGCTTATATAAGAACATAAGGCTTTAATGGTCAAAATACTAAGAACAAGTTAAGAACATTTTAAAGGTTTGTTTTTACATAAGTGTTCCCGTTTCATATGAGACACATATTTCATATCAGGACAGTGCCTCCCTATTGTGTTATTGTGCTGATATAAGCAAATGCTTTGCAGACTCTAATACACTCAATTTCTTAGGAAAATTGACAAAAAAGTTAAGAACATCCCAAGGCTTCAAAAAATTTGGATGTTCTTATAGAAAAAACGTGTATCATATCTGAAGTTGAACAATTTCCTTGGTGTGGGTAGTGATACTAAAACTATTATTTCTCTATATATATATATGTAATGCGCGACTTTCGCCTACGTTCTTCGTACATTAAAAGTGTCTAAACTAAAATAAGCTCCTCTCTGAGAACACAGCAGGCTTTCCCATTTACCGAACACCATTACTAAAAACTCTCGAAAAGCGTGAACAAAAACATCAAATATACTCTCAAATTTAGCCGACTATTTTCTAGAAATACACTGAGCTAGGAATAAAAGCTTGACCTTTAAAAAGATGTTAGAGTACAATTTTACGAAGAAATGTGTAAGTAGTTCACACACAGAAGAGACATTCTACAAACCACAATTTTGATCGAAACTATGAGATATTGAAATAATTCAAAGTTACATAAGAATGTGCAAACAAGGTGACCCAGACAATCCTTGATTTAAAAGTCGAGCATTTAAAGAAAAGTTGTTTTTTAAAGACTCTTGGTAAAATGACATCACTCGTCTAATGTACCCTGGTTATATAACATAAGCTACACCCTAGAATCTCTTTTTGGAATTTTTATCCAAACATAAACATTAGTTTTCGAAACTTTTACATACGAGGTTGGTCGTCAAATATTCCCACACATACACGTTTTTTTCTATAAGAGCATCCAAAGTTTTTGAAGCCTTCGGATGTTCTTAGTCTTAGAGTTTATAAGCCTAAAAGTGTTCTTGACATTATCTTATTTTCCCCATGTTGTGAGTATTTTTACCAATTTTCCTAAAAAATCTAGTGTTTTAGAGTCTATAAAGCCTTAAAATGTTCTTAACTTGTTCTTAATATTTTGGCTATCGAAGCCTTGTGCTTATATAGTTTGTTCTTATAAAAAGAAACGTGTAAATGATACGATTTTATATCCAATGATTTTAAAAATATGAATAATTCTGTTCAGACAACTATGCCAGGAAGATCTTATGAGGTAGATAGAGACTTTGATTAAATTCCACTGCTATCACGGCAAAATGGCCGAACTAAACAAGTATCTGGGAAAACTATTTTTATTTGCAGCTAACCTTAAAATTTGAGATTGGCATTTTTTTGGTAGCTTGGATTCTCCAAGTCTTAGGTCTGCTAAATAAACAAATTTTTCGAAAGATTAGCCCCTTTTTAGCCAGTCCTGAGACCATTTGATAGTAACCATATAGGCGGTTCAACCGTGCATCTCTAACCGTGGTTGACAATTTCTTGAAATGGCCTTTTTGCTTTAATAGCAGCAATTTGATACCGGAGTAAGGAAGAGAAGGGTAACAAAAAGACAAAACAAAAAAGCAAGTCGATAATCACCTGAAATAAGTAAACAAGTCTTGAAGATTCGTGAAATCCGGAAAATTCAAATCTCGAAATTCCTAAAAAATAAAGCATTACTCATTGCATCGTTAAAGAGGAAAAATTTTAACAAAATATACTTAATCACTAGTTCAAAGGAGATCCTCGTGTTTATATTTTTCTTTCTTCATCGTCTCTAGATTCAGTTTTTGCATTGATTGTTCAAAACAGTCGATATTTTTACGAGGATCTCCCAGTAATTTAGGATTTTCAAGATGTTTTTCAGAAAAATTCCTATGCGGATAATAGTAAAATGGACTTTTAAAGAGAACAGAGAAGGGTGCAGAAGAACTGGCACCCAGGTCTCCAGTAATGTGAAAATTTCTGACAATGGGCTCTTCCAGAAAAAAATTGAATATGGGGAGTGGAGGATATAACGTTTTTTGGAAATTTATCCCCCGGACATTGTGAATTATGACCCCCGGACAAGCATCAGTTGAATTCCCGGACATTCAAAATTACCCCTTTAAAAAAGAACAAAATTTGCCCCCAAAACAAGACAAATTTCTGGAAGAGCCCAATGGAAGAAAATGATTATACCCTTCGCAAATTGTTGGCGATGTGCTTTGTGTCGAAGATTTGATGGAAATTATCGTGGATCCTTTTCTTAAATTGATGGTAGTCTTGTGGAAGACGGTGGAAGAAGCGTTCGTATATCATGATCAAGTCACCCAAGAAATTGTGACCAATTAGAGGCTGAGAAACAGATAGAAAGATAATTATTGCTTCAATGGTCATTCTGGGTCATTTGCTAATTCATTTGAAGTGAAATGGTATCAAAAATTAAGATTTTCTTGCCTACCCTACTCACTGTAAGTAGCTAAACACAATAACTCCTTGGTTTTTGAAGTTCCAATCAGTCCTGAATATTGTGAGTATACACCCCTCTGTCACAGACCCACTAGGACCCCAGCCCCATTGGAAAATTTGGCAAAAGTCTGGTCCCCGGTGGGAAAATACCCTGGAATTTCAGCCCCACTGGGAAATTGACTTCATCCACACTCGAAAATCAGTGTCTAAAAATTGCACTCTAAAACCATCCCCACTGGATTTCTTAACCTTGAAACAATAAAATTCAATAGGGATTTATATCCCCACTGAGAAAAGAAGTTCCACCGGGGCTGTGAGTATGTTAGGGTTCGAGTAACGGGGAGTGTACTGTACGTCAGCCGTACCTTCTTGCATTCTGCAATGAGATCTAATACACGAGATACTCCAACGGTATCTTGCAAAATCTTTTCATACAGAGGTTCAAAAACAACTTTTTGTTTTTCATCCAAAACCCTCGTAATGGCGATCTAAACGGAAAAGAAAGAGAAAATAATTATGTAGTAGGAGAAAAACATGCTTTTAAGAAGAGTGGTGGGAAACTCAAAATAACTCATCCATACTTAGCACATTCGAGGAAAAAATGCATTAGGCTAATGTAGACCAATAGATCTTAATAATCCTCAGCTAAAAGATGTGTAACAGCAATAACAAGTGATAACCCTAAACGAGAGGAATTAAAGTCATAATAAATGAACTTTATATGACACAAATGTATCATGTTTTATGATTAGTGTCTAAAAAATAGCATATTCTTAGTCTATGTATCTCAATTTATCCATACAGTGTTTGCGCTAATTAAATGCACATACGAAAATCTGCTAAAACGGCGATTTCCGGCATATTGCCGGCATTTTCAGCGAATCCCGGACAATTCCCCGACCGACAATTCCCCGACGGATCATTCCCCGACCGGACAATTCCCCGACAGACAACTCCCCGACCGGACAATTCCCCGAACGGACAACTCCCCGAACGGACAATTCCCTGAACGGACATTTCCCCGAACGGACGATTCCCCGAACGGACAATTCCCCGAACGGACAATTCCCCGACAGACTATTCCCCGAACGGACGATTCCCCGAACGGACAATTCCCCGATTAATGAAGAATAAACTGACAGGAGAAATCTCACGTTTTTTAATTGAAAAGGCCAAAGAAATTAATGTGAATTGTTGGGGTTTCATTGCAGCGTTAAAATTTATACTTCTGTTTGTTTAATAGCCCAACCTTAAACAATAAAGATAATCTTTTTCTTCCTCCCCACTCATACCGTGAAAAGCACAGCTCAAAATCATATATTACTGTGCCGACGAATCGAGATTCTATTCAGCGCGCAATCAACGAAGACAAAAGTAACCATGACGACCATCCAAGATCTTGGATGAGGTTCAAAGTTGACATTTTTATTCCCGTCGTTGAAAACACAACAAAGAAATATCATCAATGCTTTTTAAAAAGAGTCAGTGATAGAGAATCATAACATAAAGATGTCTATTATTTCGATTCAATTGAAAGTGACATTTCCATAATTAATAGTTTAGTAATTACTGCTATACATTCGGGGATCATGTAAAAGATTTCTTTCGAAAGAAAATCACTTCGATTACACCTGGAGGTTTCTGGGGAATTCGTAAATAGTAAACTGCATACTGATACAGTTTGCTAGACATTAATAAGGTATTATTTGCTCTTCATCTCTGATTCTTTCTACAATGATTAGATTGACACATGCGCGATAAAATTTCTATTATCGGTCTTCAGAGGTTAATATATTCTTCGAAAACTTAACCTCTGATACTCAGGGTACCCCACTCAAGGTTTATTTGTTTTTTTTACACAATGAACCTTTTCAAAAAATTGTGGCTTTTTACTTTGAATAATTGATCTCTTGACTTCTGGTTCTTTTTATTGACTTTCCAACCATTGTGGAAACGATGAGCAGGTTATCCTGGATTACTTTGAAACGGATTATATAGGAGAGCAACGCCGTGGGAGACGACTTCGACCTAGGTTCGCCCATGCTATGTGGAACGTTCATGGCCGTGTGGAAAACAACCTTCCGCGAACGAATAACCATTTGGAGGGTTGGCATAATCGAGTCAACGCATTTCTTTCAATACGTCATGCTGATATTTGGAAATTTATTCAAGCACTCAAGCAAGATTCAGCTCTTCACGACCACGCACGAGCTCAAGTGTTGATTGGCGCAAATCCACCCCGCCAACGCTTGGCATACAGACGTATAAATGAACGGTTACAAAATCTTGTTGAGAATTACAACAACAATGATAAGTTGAACTTTCTCCGTGGTATTGCTTATAACCTTGCTTTTTAAAGGCGTGTATGTTTGTTTTATTCTTTTGTTTTTTAGTGATAACCGATAACTTTCACACAAATGTAAATAGTCTTTTGTTACATATTTTACGGGAAACAAAAAGTTTGTTAATTATTCATCTGCGTATTATTAAAATAGAAAAGGAAAAAATCAACGCAAACTAAACAAAAAAGAAACACGTAAACATGTTTTTTTTTCATCAAATAAATATTTCCCTGCCGTTTTTTAATTAAAATTCTCTTTCCAGTATATTCGTGAAGCGACGCTCGCAAGTTCGTTACGGTGGCAATTTACACAAAAAACTAATTACATTTTGAAAAAACATGAGATTTTTCCTGTCAGTTCTTCATTAATCGGGGAATTGTCCGTTCGGGGAATCGTCCGTTCGGGGAATAGTCTGTCGGGGAATCGTCCGTTCGGGGAAATGCCCGGTCGGGGAATTGTCCGTTCGGGGAGTTGTCCGTTCGGGGAGTTGTCCGTTCGGGGAATTGTCCGGTCGGGGAGTTGTCTGTCGGGGAATTGTCCGGTCGGGGAATGATCCGTCGGGGAATTGTCGGTCGGGGAATTGTCCGGATACCTTTTCAGCCGGAAAAATTTTTTTCCCAAAATTTTGAAAATCGGGCTCCGCCACTTTTTGGGTATTGTCACTTTGCACCACTATGCAAAAAATCAGAAAAAATTAATGAGCAGATCCCGAGAAAAGCTGGTAACAGATGAACGGACGGACGGACGAACATAGGTTGAATTAAAGGACCTCCGGAGGTAGGTCCAAAAATATCGAGTCTTGATTTATTCATAAAGAAATAATAAAGTATTTTGTTTCATTCTATAGTCAGTCAGGGATATTTTCAAATTAGTCGATAGTCGGTTGTTTAGCCTATTATCGGTTATTTAGACAATATTATATAGGCTAATTAGCCTAAAAACAAGAAAATTTTAAATTTCTACTTAAATATTATTAGTCACGTCTTTCTTTATACAAATATCAACTGCTTTATATGTGAGGAATGTGTGTGATAAATTTTGTATTTGGATCAACAACCGGTTGATTAACCGATCAGCTCTCGTCTTAATAATCGATCCGGCTAAACAACCGACTATTAGCTAATTTAAACATATCCCTGACTGATAGTGAACTTTTTTCAAATCCATTCAATCTCGGTCAACCAATTTTACAGATGAGTCTTTTGATGTGTTACCTAGCAGTAACAGTATTTCGATGAGGGAAGCATTTTCATTACGGGCAACAAAATTAACTTTGCCTCCAGCTGAGCTTCACAAATAGCAGGCTATCAGATTTCTGGAAACGAAGGGGGTCTGTTATACATTTTTACTGCAAACGTGTGTTGTCTCAGACATTTTTGACCATGATTGTAGATTGGTTGGTCTGTTAGCTCAACTTAAGAAAGTATTTCATACCTTATCGTCCTCATTAAAGGAGCATTCCAGGTTTGTAAAACGTTTTTCTATGGACCTTAAAACAACGTATAGTTCGATGCCTAAAAGAAAAGGTCGAGAAATACTTAAAACTTCTTGTCATCAGGACATGTTCAAATGCTCCTTTAAAATGCTCTTTAAAAATTGACACGTGATTAAATTCAAACAGTTCAATCTTGTGGCAATACGGTATTTTTTAATAAGATTCAAAGAAAGAAGACCAATAGACCAATTACTTTCTCTTTTATGCCAGCCTTTATTTACACTGTTTTTTGATTGATTGCGTAACATGGGCCAGTGTAATCAAACGACGCACATATGGCATTCGCTATAAATAAATAATTCTTCTTTGATTAAGCCTACAGTGGTGTAATAAAGCCAGGCGTAAAAGGAGCTGGCGTTAAATTAAGGCCGGATTAAAGGACCGACCATGTGGTGGACACGGTGAGATGTAAGTAAACAAATTGATTAAAGAATTTTTTTTCAGAATTATATTTTTCTCGTCTTCTCTTGTTATTTTTCATCTAATTTAATTTGATTCCATTGACATTTGACATCGAACGAATAACTACTTTCCAGGGTAAAAAAAAACAAGATAACTTAAAATTAAGTACGACTTCAAATGGTTAGTGTATACACTCCAATTAAGAAAAATAATTTCTATGCAGCGGGGGGGGGGGATAATGACAATCTCAAATGACGCAAGTGAAATTAAATTGGTCAACCAATAGACCAATCAGAACATAGGGATATGCATACCATTGGGAATGTATGGCAATTCTAAGTGATCGTTCTTCAAATCAGACACCAAAAATTCTTCGATCAGCTTTATGATTGGTTTGACGTATTTGTCATCGATTTGTCTAAAGATAAGTTTTGTCAATTAGTGGATTGCGATAAACCTCTGCTCAAAGATGACTGTAGGTTCACTACTCTTTTTGTGATAAAACTATTTATACCTGCATCGGCAGATTCTTATTTTTCAACTTTTCAGGGTTTGTTTGTCAGGCTAGATGTCGTCAAGCTGTTAGTATATAACAGCCCGTATAAAAAACAAAACTTTCTCAGCGATTTTTGAAATTGTTTCGACTTACTTTAGCAACATAGAGGGGATAGCCATACCAGCTTTATGGTGCTCATACAAAACAACTCTCTACAAAAAACAAATGAGAAAGCCATAAGACAAGACACGTTAGAGATGAGATGATAGATAAGACCTTCTGATATCCCAAAATGGATCCTACCCACAGAGGAGTAGCCAAGTATTAGCTGTAATTGAGAGATATCGAGCCTTAGTGTAGTGACAATATTACAACAGTAAAATAACACTGTAAGAGCTATGCTCTCTCGTGGCTTAAGCTGGAGTAAATGTCGATGCACGTCACTTTGCTCGATCATCTTTCTATCTTGGATGTCTCTTAGAAATAATATTTTTGAACACGTTTGAATCTCACATGGCATTGTTTGACCCGCGCAAAATTACATTGACTTGCCAAGGGGAGTATCAAACCCAAACCGTCCTATCAGTAGTCAGAAACCGTGAACACTGTATCTCTCTGCAAAGAAACACGACAAATAGGAAGACCTAAAGTTCCATAATTTGTTACCTGATCTCTGTTGAGGTAAGGAACACCTTCTTTTACAAACTGAAATGATTAAAAAGACAAATGATACAAATACAAAGTTGTGATTTTATTACTATTAATGTGACCCACCAGGTAAGAGTCCCTTTGGGGTCATCCATATGGTGTGTCTGAATTGTCTAAATATTTGACACCCCACCCACTTGAACGCAGAGAACAATAGAAACATCGTCATTCAAACAATAGACGTATGTTTATACCTAATCCCCTCTCCTCTACCTTTACTACGTACGTACTGTAAGAATGGTCTATTTCAGGCGTGTAATTAACCATTATTATCCATATAGAGGTCATTAAGTAAGCCATTAATTCGAATTCGAACGGCGGGCGGTTCTATGACTCAAATAGTCATACCCGCGCTGAGAAAACTAAGGCGTCGTGCTTCAGAGGGCTGAAATATCATTAACCGCCCTGGTTATAGGGCGATAACGTCATCTGTGGCCCGCTCGGAACTTTATTGAAGTCGTTGCATTGAAGCGGTGAGACTAAACCGACGTCAGAAAAAAACACTTTTTGGTCATTTGCGGCCCACTCGCAAGGGTACTCAAAACTTGTTGAAGTCATTGCATTGAAGCGAAAAGACTTGGCTGACGCTAGAAAAAACGTTGTTTGAATTTCCAATATGGATAATAATAGTAATAGCGTTAAGCTTTCGTTCGTTGTTGTCATTAATTCTGCCCTTGCAGTTTGATTATTAGCCCTCTAGTGGCATTTGCACCCTCCGCTTCGCGTCGGGCTCAAATGACACTCTCGGGCGAATAATCAAACTGCGCGGGCAGAAAATAACAACAACGACCTCAAACTGAACGCTATTGTTATAATATCGGATTATTAAGTAATTATTTAACAATGAAGTTTTAGTTATTTGGCAAAAAGTTCACTTGATTATGTGAGCGTCAATTATGTGAGTAATAATTATTGTATAACTTAATTGGGTATTACCTTGTTGAAATCGAAATGGTGTTCGGTTAGAAATTTCAATGCTGATGCCTGTAAATAAAGAGATTGGTGAAAAAAAACATCAAATCACCCAATGAAGCCCGCTTTCAAGCAGTTCAAAAGGGTTATCAAGTAATTCTAGTGCTATACAAAGGCTGTCTTTGATCAATTATCAATTAATAATGACTACTAAAATTCCAATAAAAACACTTTTAAATATGGAAGATATTACAGAAATTTCTTGTCTCGGACGTCTTTAATTATTTTATAAGATCACAGTGCATCAGATTACATTCTATTGCAAAGTGGAGATTAAAATTTTTTTTATCATCTAAGACTATGTTCATACGTTACTGTTTCGTATCGTGTTCCGGTATGGTTTTCGTTACGGATCGAGAGTGTTCATATAGGTTTCGAAACGTTTAAGAGCGTTTCGGAGCAAGAAAACGGAGCAGTTCCGTTCCGATAAAAATAGTGGAGCGAAACCGTTTCAACCTGTTTTGCTTTGTAAAGTCTTCTTTTTTGACGTTTCGAATTTTGACGTTCACACTTGTTTAGAAACCGTTTCGTTTCGCAACGATTCGGAAACGTAACGGCGGAACATGGTTTAATAATATACCTGACAAGTGAACTTGGAATCGATTGAACCAAATGAGGCTGGACATGAGTAAATGTTGAAGACGTAAGTATCATAACTGAAAATGAGATTATTCAAAGAAAATAAGTTAGATTAAACCATATCCCCAGATTGAAGTTGAAGGCAGAGATGATAGTCACAATTTACTAAAGTACATTTGACGCACTCTAATTCGATTTTAAAGGGGCATATCGAATAGTAGAATGTTGTTTATGAGAGTTTCTTGTTGAATGTTTCTTTCAATATAATCGAATGATGGAGCATATCGAGTAGTAGAACGTTGAATCAGAGAGCCTCATGGGTTAAACATGACCCTTGTTTGAAGGCAGAGGTGATAGTGACAAAATTTTTAATTAAATCCAATTAAAATTATTTTTGAGTTTCGAAGGGCTGAATCTATTTAGAAGGTATTACGAGTGGATTTGATAAAAGATTCTCCTTGAATGATAATTTAAAATCAAAAAATATTTAGTAAAAAGCCTACCGAACAATGGAAAATGCAATATAATAATTACCTGTTTTCTATTTTAGTACTTCGGACAAAGCAAGCAAGTCCTATGAAAATAGAAAGAAGTTAATATTGAGATTGAATGAAACGGTTAGATGAGAAGATTCGTATGAAACTGTATGAATCAACTTATTGCTAAATATCAAAAGAGATGATAAAAAATAATACCAAGTTGGCATAAAGTGAATTTTGATAGACTTCTCTTCAGTTTAGCATAGCGTTCTTTCGGTGTGTCGAACAATGTTGGCTCGAATGTATTACTCGTTGAAAGCCCTGTAAATTCACCATCAATAGCTACAAAAAGGGAAAAAAGATATTACACCTCCAGGCCATCGGAATGCGGGTACTAATCCTTTCGAAGCAAGAAGTCCTCTCTTTCGAGTAGAAAAAGAAATGAAAAATTGCAAAAGGAACTGTTACAAGACTTTATGAAAGGTTTCACAATTTAAATGGAAGAAAACATAATTTCGATAGACAATATCCGATATGATTATGATAAAAATCCTTCCAAGATTAAGAATTAAAACCTTTCACATATTATTATATTTCGCACGCAAGTAAAAGAAGAGTGACACGTTTAACGTTCAAAAACCTTGCATCCAATTTGTTTCAATTGAATGACTGTCCCCCATGTTGGATTGAGTTCTAGACTTAAATATCCTACAGATGGAACAATACTTCACGCCTATGGATCGAAATAATACTATGAAGAAGGCAACAAATTATAATAACAAAATCTTATTCCACTATCCATCAAATGACTATCTCTTACCAATAAACTCAGAATTTCGAATTGACCATTCTATTGTTGGAAAGATTCGATTGAAATTTTCTTTAGTGACGTCACACATCACAGCCAATCAGAATGGACCAAACAATTACGTATGTTATTCTTTTGTTATCTCATATTAGTTGACACATCCTTTGTCATTTGTGATTTCAAATTATTGTTATTAAAATCTAAAATGTAGAAATTTTAAAGTAGACTTAGTGGAATGAAATATGTGTTTTTTATTGAAGAAAAACTTGGGGACTCTTAAAGCATTTTACGTGAATAAAATAAAGATGCAAGAGCTGTCAGATTTCATAAGAGCCGCTTATTGGACTATGAATGAGTGTTATTCTAGTCTCTATATCATTTTTCATAAAAAGATAACATTGATATAAAATTAATTATGATATTCCTCATTTGGAGAATACACTAGCAACAAATACGTTATAATTTTACCAAATTTATCGAAATATATGATACTTTCTACTTTACAAAGTTTTGCTAATTTTATTGAACTCTAACTGAGATACACTCTTCTATAATATAAAATTCGACGTATTATGCATTATAAAATAACATATATAACATTATTATACGATTATTGTTATCAAAAATAATACCATATACAGAAATAATAATGAATTGACTAAAACAATCCTAAAATGTACATAATTTTATCAAACTCTAACATCGATTGGAGGCAGATAGATTGTACTGACGAGAAGTGTGTCAAAACAATAGAACTATCGAACATAGTCTTAGAAAACCTAAAAAAAGGAATTTTGAGATAATTTTAAAACTTCATGACAGAAAATATCAGAATAGTTTGTATGATTACAGACGCTTGACGTTATTAGCGAGTTTTGAGATAAATCGAGGGAGACGGTATGTCTCCAAAATCACCGTCCACTTTGCTCGACGACGGTAGAAACACCAAAATACCGTCGTCTGTTTAAGTGAGCAAAGGTGATATTGAGCCGTACATCAACTATCGACTTTGTTTTGTATCGATTTCACTTACCGTCGCCCTCGATATCCTCCGATACTTAAACTCGGTAATGTTTAGCCCTGCTGAGCTCGAAGCCAATATCCTTGTTTCCTTGATATGTTTTCTAGACACTGACATTTAGAACTGCCAGTAAGGAATATCCATATTGTCTGGGGAAACACTTGACAAATGAGAACCAGATACTTGATAAATGATATATTGATAACCAGGACTCAAAGCAACGCATCATTACCACCAATATCAACAAAGATCAAATTGATTCCATCCGGTGCTCATAACTTGAGCTTGGTGATGAACCTTTATCCTGAAAAGAGTCTTTTCGAATAAAAGATGGTCTTTTAGGTAAGAAAGCACTTTGGATGCCATAAGCATACATAGTTGGTATAACGATCTGCCCATCCACAGTATCGCTACTAACTATCTCATTTTTGATGGTATTTTCAAATAATGCTGTTCGACTCTGGTTGTTATCTGTTGTCTTTTTCACCCAGTGACCATACAAATTGAAAGAGCAACTATCCACTATTTTACGAACATCTTTAAAATTATACGGTTCTTTTAGTACACTACTATAAGTCTGCGGTATAAACCTCTCATGGAATGTATAATACAGTTTCTTCATTGTCATGATAGTGCAAACTAAAACCTGTAAAAAATAACAAAAAGCTTACTAAAAAGAAAAAAATATTTTGCTCTTCTTAGATACATCCATGCCCGTTTTCATGCCCTTTTAGAATCTAGTTATCGGATGCTGCCCCTACTGAAATCACTAAAACTTTGGTAAAAATAACATTTTTCGTGGAAAAACACTTAAAAAAACTGCCCCTTTTGGCCACTAACAGACACTGCCCTGTCTTTCCAAAATATGGCTTGACATTAAATCCAGTCGAACACAGTCGGTGTAATAAATATTTCAATTCAAAATGATGTTGGACACAAAAGTTACCTTAAATTTGATCCTTTGTCTCTTAGGTAAAGCTTGTTGAAGTTTCTAAGATTTGAAAGTAATGATGAATTAATCCATTGGGATAAATGAGGGAGTGTATCATTGTGAAAAATGGAAATATTAGTGCAATTCATGATATGCACCACTGCAATGACTTCGCGAAATTATGCAGCTTTTCTGTTTTTTTTCTCCACCCATTACGTCACTTTTTCTATTGTTTAAGTGATGTATTGGGTGGAAAATTCTCAGAAGACTCTCCAGTGACGCATATCATGAGTAGGTACAATAAACTAACGCAATCTGCACTGATCCTTAACAGGAGAAATCTTACAGCTTACTTATAAAATCTTTCAACAGCAAATTGTAGGGATCTAAAATTTATAATACCTCACACTTGTGACAAACAGATAAACCTTTGAACCAGGGATGGCATAATGCATCCATTGCATTGATGCGTTTGCTTGGATCAACAACCAGAAGCTGTGA
Organism: Clytia hemisphaerica; assembly: GCF_902728285.1. Classification (NCBI taxonomy): domain Eukaryota; kingdom Metazoa; phylum Cnidaria; class Hydrozoa; order Leptothecata; family Clytiidae; genus Clytia; species Clytia hemisphaerica. Next base: position 1,265,640 of record NW_027103282.1, read on the forward strand.
TATCTTTAAAAAAGAAAAAAGGCTGATTTATGATACATTGTTTTACAAAATGTTTAAAGGGGGGTGATTCAGAATTGAACTTTGATTATTTAAAAAAATTTAAGATCATGGTTACTAAACCCCAAATCGAAAATACTGAAAATGGAATTAGCATTCAAAGACAAAAAGCATACCCAAATCAAATTTGAAAAGTGAATAGTAAATTAGCAGACAAATACAAGAATTAAATAATAATTTGAGACACACCAGATCCTGAGGACATTCACCAATTCCCTCCCATTCAGCGCCTGCTAGACTATATTTTCCTTCCATGATTTTTCGATACATTATTGTGTCTTTCCGGTGCCAAAAAGGACCTTGTCCAACAAGCCTGAAATGATTTTTCAACTTTGTCATTGACGCATTTCAAGATGATTCATTTAAAACGATTAAAAGGTTTGAAAGAGTTGGAATATCAGTATCAAATTTTGTTGTTGCAAGTTGAAAAAATAATTATGAGATACAAATACTTAAAAACACCAGTTACTTACAGAGTGTAAAGAATGACACCACAAGCCCACCTAGTAAGAAATATTGTAAAATTAGCAACAGTTTTTTACAAGGCTTTATTTTAAGGAGACCCAGTAACACAAAAGGTTTTAAATTACTAAAATAATAAAAAGTAATTAAGAAGAAGAAGTATAAAGCTTACAAATCGACAGGCTTCCCATAACCAGTTGCGTTATCATAAACAACACATTTTAAAGTCTCCGGAGCAAAGTACGCTGGAGTACCTAAAACATCTGAAAAAAAAAAAATCACTCAAAATAAATCATCTAACATCTCAAAAATTGTTCCCCACAACAGGAAATCCGCATAAAATACTCTGTGACGCAAATCTCTCTTTAATTCGAAGAAAATTCATGGTCCATTGAAAAAGACCATTACAGAAGTTTCTACTTGCAAAAATCATGCTCACCAAAAAGCTGTTCATCTTTACGAATCTTGTGAGCAAATCCAAAATCAGACAATAAGACATTATTTTCACTGTCCAACAATACATTCTCTGGCTAAAAAAAGTCAAAAATGTTTAATGATAAATCATTTACACATTTTGTTTTGCCAAGAATGTACAAAAAGATAATAAAAAGCAAAATATTAATTAGGTTTGTAGCGAATAAATCTACCTTTTATATCAAAAAAGACCTTGCTCAAAAAAAATAGTCACTTATCAATAAGGTATTCAAAATCTACTAGTTAGCCCTGTCAACCAAACACAAGGTTTTTGGAAATGAAGAGATATGATACCTTCAAATCTCGATGAACATAACTATTTTCATGCATGTGGTATAAGGCATGGAACAATTGCCACATGATCCTCCTAAAATATAAAAATAACACTTTTAGAGTGAATTAAATACAAAAAAATATGTTCATTCTTATAAACAGTGCTCTAGAAAACACCAGCCATAATGTCCATAGACTTTGGAGTATCTAGTAGAGAGAGAGATTATTGAGAAAAAGGACTTAATAGGGAGGACAAGCTTTTAGTGACATTATGTGACCGAACTAATTATGGCAGAAGATGATTTTCTCAATTCCTCTAAATATTTCGAAGCTGTTTAATTTGACTTAGTAAGAAGCTGTTTCATTTGACTTTGGGATTTTGTTAGATGCTAGTACTGGGTTTGAGTGTGGTCTAAAGAATGGTAAAAATGAAAGGGGAAATGTGTTAACACTTTTTAGTTTCTACCTGGCAGTCCGCTCATGGATTGTCACTTCTTGTGTGAGCAGATCGAAAAGCTCTCCACCTTTTGCCCTGAAAAAATAAGTGTTTTGGAGTAATTGATATTGAACCTAAGAGATTTAAAAAGATGGCGAGGAATCAGGGTATGAGATATTTAGTATAAAAAACAATTCATTTATAAATTTTAAAATCTAAAAAAATTAAAAACAAAACTATATAAAAACCTCTGATTAAATATTTCTACTTACAATTCAAAAACCAAAAACATGAATGCTGAGCTATCATAGAAATCAACCAGTTTGACTGAAAGTAGAAATTGTCAAAATCATGAAAATAACAACTATTAAGTACTCTTGGGTAGCTAACAAACCAGGGGTTAGGAATAAGCGGGGTGGGTGGAGAAATTCTCAAAAGTTAATAAGTAGGGGGTTGGAATAAAAATGTCCCTGGGTAAAAATTTTCAAAAAATTAAATTGCGTGGGGGGACACTAGGTACCCAAGAGTATTATATGGAAGGCATCTGGACTTTATAGCAGAATAAATTCAATGTCAGCCTTGGAAAATGATAAGGTAATAAAGAAGGAAAAACAAGGAGTTTGCCTGTAGAAATCAGAAAATTAAAGAAAATTAAAGAATGATGGTAATTTTAGCCTACTAATTCCAGGATAGCCTTGAAGCTTTGATAAAACTTCAACTTCATTATGAATTTGTGTGACAATATCGATTCCTTTCACCACCTGTCCTTTTTTACTGAACTTGTCTATGATCTTGACCGCAAATTCTTCCCCATTTTCTTTGTTCCTGCATTTTCGAACCACACTTGATATGCCACTGTAAACAAACATAAACAAATGGTAAGAAAATTATACTTTACAAACATTCACCAGAGTCGAAATCAAAACCATTTTCATGCTTTAAATTAGATAAATAACAAGTTATAATACTGATTTTGTAATGTGATCTGATAGAGTTAATTAATTTTCTTCTACTGACAAAAGCAGAAATGTAACTTACTCTCCTAAGATATCTCCTGGTTCATATTTCGCATAGAAATCTCCCTTGACAGCTGTAACTTCAACATGGGGTGTTGTTGAAGCCACAGTAACCATTGATTAATTTATATTTTGTTTACGTTTTTAACTTCTAAAAGAAATCAACATATTAATGTTTTTTATAGTGCTATTACTTTCTGACAATAATATATGTGACCACTGAGGCAATTCAATGCTTAACTTTCAGATGATGTATTGGATTTTTTTTGGTTCGGATATCTCAGGGTATCTAGATGATCTTTCAAAATTTCTATTCCTGCTAACTTTAAATTACAGTTCTGAAGTAGCTCATCTGCCCGTTTTGATTGTCCCACGGCCCACAGCCCGCTTTTCCTTTTAAAATGTTGAGACCTCATTGCGTTGTTTTTACTTTTGTTTTTAAGGTGATATCAATTCAATGCGGGAAAGGAAAAAAACATTTTGAAATTTTAAAGACATTATACCGCAATGAAAGCTTAAAAGTGTGCGACGCCAGACACAAGGCCAGACAAGAAAGTGTTCAAAACAGATGATATGGTAGGTTTTTATATTTTGAAAGAAGAATAAAAAAATGTTCCATTTTTGGTCACCGACCGACCGACCCATTTTTTCTATTCTAGGACACAAACCAAACAATCAATAGGGGCCAGCCTTATTCATTCATGATATATCAGATATTCAAAGATTTAACCTAATACATGGTCAGTGCTTGTTTACTCCACAATTTGAACTTACTTCTCATTACATAAAATTACCAAATGCGGGTAATGTGGGAGAAAATCCTGAAAATGTGGGAAATTTGGGGGAATTTTATGCGGGAGTCTCCCACCCAATGCGGGAGAGTTGACAGCTATGCAAACGACATTTGACCTAATCGAACACAATTGAATACCGTGAAATCAGGTAACTTGCATCAGTAGAGGGAAACTTGCATAGCCATCAAATGCCTGACCAACCAAAGCAGCAAAATTTATGTTGTTTAATTCTTATGCAACTTGCAAAACTGGGAATTTAAAGTCTGTCCAGATATAATTGGCAGTGGAAACAAGAATGCCTGTAACTTTTGATAGTCAAATATAATTATGGAATTTTTTTTTGCTTGTTTTAGAGAGTCAAAGGTGCTGTATTTGAATGTATTTTTGGTTGAAAAAATCGCGATTTTTAGCGGTTAAATTTGCGATTTCAAAAATTGAGCTTTTTTTCTACTTATGCTATAACGTTCATTTTTACATGAGTGGTAGTTCAACCTTAGGTTAAGAAGTTTGTTAAATTTCAAGGCAAACAGAAAAGTCCTTCAGAAGATATGGGACCCGAAATACCCCTTCGTAGCACTCTTCTGTGAAATATCAAATCTCCAACTAATTACTAAAAACGGGGGTAATGTTATCTTTTTTGAACAGTGCAATTAAAAGTTCTTGTTTCCACTGCCAATTATATTTGGACAGACTTTAGTCACTTTTCTATTTGGTTGAGTTGCAGGAGGCTTTGAGGCCTTTCAATGAGCACCCCATCAGCACCTTGGACTGACTACCCAATTCCCCTCACATGGCATGGGTTGACCTGGGCAAAGGTTCATTCACTTGCCAAGTGAACCGCTGTGAGTGTGGGAATCAAACCTCAGTCGCCTGTGCAGCAACCAAGGTTAACGACCACTATACCACAGCGCAACAGATATTTAAAGTCAGTTAGGAACATTTGGCGAGTTCCTGTACGCGGTCGCAATCAAAAAAATCATAACATCACTCATTAAAAAATGGTGTTTGTGTCTTTTCGCACTTTTTTTAGCCTAGACGATAAAGCCACCATAGTAAGTATAACCAAACTGTGTTTTTAATTGGCTGAAATGTTTTTTTGTGTCGGAAAAACTTTTTCAAACTTTCAGCAATGATTGACCAAACTGTTACAATGAAAATTATCCATTTTTTATCTTCTTACCTTCTTCATTTTCAATGAAACACTCGAAATTTACTGAAGGTAAGCACATAAGATATTCTTATAATTAATGATATTCATTGAAACACGCTTCGCTGTGTGCTGCAGTGGAGTGCCGGAGTGCATGACGTAACTCTTGCGGAAGATCATATTGGGCGTTTTGGCGTTACCACACTTGACACAGCAGGCGCCTTTGTCTTTCCCCAACTCTTTCCACCTTTTTAGATGGCCTTACAGTAACAATAGATCCAAAAGGGCGCCATAACCTTGGAAGATAATTTGTTTTGGTCTCCAGCTTTGGGAAATAGCAATGTTTTTGGTTGTTTTTGATGGAAAATGGTAAGAAACTTAAGTTTGCAAGTGTCATTTTTAGTTTTTGCTGGCTTATAGCCAGACAATCTCAATCGAACGGAATCGACGATCGAACCAGTTGAACCAAATCGAACGCAATCGACCGATTGAAATTCAATTGTCAAATACAATTGAATCTCAATCGAACGTCAAAATTCTGGGTAATATTCGATTGGTTCGATTGTTGCTTGACTGCATTTTGATTGTCGTTCGACTACGTTAGATTGTCGTTTAATCGTCTTTCGACTGCGTTTGATTGCTCTATGCTCTAAAGAAGGCCGATTTTCAATCGTAAATCAGAGAAGAGTGTCTATCTATCTATCTATATATTTCATACTAAAAGGTCCTAGGACCCATTATCCGTACATTTGTTTGTTTAAAAAAATGAAAAATGAATAAATAAATGAAATGTTAAGAGCAATAAAATATTTTAAAATTTTAATTAATGCTTGATAATGAGCCCGGGGGGGGGCACTCGGTCTGAAAACGACCATACGTTCGGCCCAAAATTTGGCTTCTAAAATCGGACCCTTACAGTGCAGTGAATTTCCATGAGAAATCATACCCTTACAGTGCACTTTTCTAAAATTTCTCGCCCGTAGGGGCGAGAATTTTTGCAATTTTCCAAGAAAATGTTGAATTTTTCCTCCAAAATTGACCAATTTTATGCCAATTTTACCAAAAAATTGGCCTTTTATCACAATTTCCTACCCTTACAGTGCAGTTCAGTGCAATTTTGTAATTTCCTACCCTTACAGTGCACTAGCTGAACTATGAAAAACCTACCCTTAAGGGCCGAACGTCTGGTAGGTCATTTACCTTGAGTGCCCCCCCCCCCCGGGATAATGAGAAAAGAATGAATAGGATAAGTGGAAAACCAAGCATGCAGCCCTGTGTGCTGTGATAGATTGTGCTTGAGACTAGATTTAATATACAGTAGAGAAGTACTAAGAAGTATTAAAGCTAGCAGAAAGAATGTAACTTGAAGCATGGAGGTATAAAGAAAGACAGGAGATGAATTTGTCGGTAATTGGTCGTTAAAGTCTTTTGATTTCTTTTATGTAATAAATCAAAAGAAATTCTAGGCTCGCCCGATGAAATATGACTTTTTAGTAGAACTCAAGTTTTCTCTGAACATTCTTACTATCAGCATCGAAGATTTCTAGCCTTCTAATATACGAGAATAAAATAAAATCTAGCTCCACGAAATAAGTTTGCGTTCAATTTTGTCATCCATTAAATTTTGTTTTGAAAAGATATTTTCTCCAGCCAGAAAATAAAAAGTTCTTTATAAGCACACACAATTTCAGACGCAATTTGTAGACAAAAAGTCGCTGGAGAATTTTGGAGGAAAGTATTAAGCAATAGAGTTCACCTTGAAGAAAATGTTGATCGAAAAATCTTGTCATTTGATGAAGGATTGCAAAGTTTACAGGCCTTTTTTAATCCAAATATTTTCTTACACCAATGTCAGAAACAATGGATCTCGTCTCATCTAATTTCTACAACTGAAATAAGCCAATAAGATTTCACCTATCAACAAAAGAGCTCATTAAAAATGCACGATATATGAGATTATGAGCATGCATATACCTCATAATTTTTTTAATCGTAGGGCGAGCATGGTTACAATAGCATACTTCTCCTGTTTCTTTATACCTCTATGCTTGAAGTAGCCTCAGTGCTGGGGTAAGCATAGGAGCAGGCATAATGTGGTAGCAGACTACTAAATATTATAAATATTTAATAAATAATATAAAATTAAATAATTATTTTTACGATTAAGATATACAATTAAAATCGGATGAAAATTAAATATAAAATAATAATGACCTATCCAAAGTGGTCTTCAAGTTTGTTTTTAAAAGATGAATGTTCTTTAATTGTCGTAAGTCCACCAGGGAGATCATTCCAGAGTTTAGCTGTTGATGGAGCAAATGAGTTTTTGTAGGCAAGCACTCGCCCATGCATTTGTTTGAATCAAATACAATTAGAAAACCTAGCCCTGTTTGAAAATATAGTCTCAGGAATTGCATCTGCTCCGTGAATGATGTTGTGCATCATTGTAAGGTTGCGAATTTTCCTTTGAGTTTCTAAGGTTTTCCATTCAAGATCGTTCATCATTCTCGTTGGACTGGAGTGACGATTCCAGTCAGCATAAACAAAGCGAGCAGATTTCCTTTGTATCATTTCAATTCGGTCTCGCAGTCCTTGATTGCTCTCCCCGATAGGGTTCCAGACAGTAGATGCGGGCGATTTGCGCTAAATCTGTACCGTGTCCCGTCCGAAATCATGAAAAATAAAGTTCATTTTTTAAACATAACTCTACTTTTCTATGACAGTCTATAGCCTATTATTTCATGGAAATGTACCTTGACACCACCTTTTAAGGCCTAATAATAAAGATATAGGGGCTCATGGAGCTGTTAGAGCGTATGAAAATGGTAAATTGGTGGTAAAAAAAATCAAAACTAACTTGCACTGTAGAGAGTATCACATATTATAAGGGTTGTAACAGGTGATATTTAAGTATCACTAAACTTAGGTAAAATCCTTTTTTTGTTGCATTCTTTTGATTGGCATGTAGATATCGAAAATGATTTCGGATGGACAAAATTTGCAAAACTAAAGGCTAGAATAGAATACATCAGAAAAATGTATTGAGGAAGTAAGGAAGCTGTAGAACAGCCTGAAATTGTTTGTATAAAGGCCTTCCTCAAATTAGAATAGATCTTAAAAATCTGTATCACCTTTTTCATCTTTTTTCAGGGTGATTTGCACTAAATTTTTCCTGTCCCGTCCGAAATCATTTTCATAAAAATCTGTTTTATTTCAAGTTTTGCTAAACTTTTTCTTTCTACATATTATCCAGTAAGTATACAAGTAAATATACTAATATTCCAAATAGAAAATACTTGAGAATCTTCCACTCTTTTTGTTCCAGTAGTGGTTTTAATACAATACCTATTTTTACAGGAAAATTGTCCCATCCGAAATAAATTCCTATTTTCAAGGTTAAAATAAAGGTATAAAAACTTACTTCAATTGGCCTGTTTGAACATTTTTCTTACTAGGTCCTGCTAATAACTTCCTGAATGTTAAACATTTATTTTATTACAAATTGAAACATATTTGAAAAGATATGATTTCGGACAGGACAAATGATTTTGGACGGGACATTTTTTCTAGTACCCCTAGAATCAAATCTGAAGAGCTTTGGATCTTAGATTTACTTAAAATTAAAATATGCTCTATCCTAGATTACAATATTCAGCCATTCAAATCTTTCTACCCTGCAGAATTTCAGAAATATTGTCGATCTTATTGTGATTTCGGACGGGACATTTTTTGGTGTCACTTCCAATCACCAATGCACTGGGACCTATAGAATGTTAACCTAATGGTAAAATCATACTTTTTAACAGGTTTCTCAAACACATACAGATTGAGCTTACTCTCAAACTTAAAAAACCTTCAATAAACACTCTTAAAATAGGGGCAATGTGCAATGATTTCGGACAAGACACATTTCGGTGTCAAAATGGAAGTAAACAGAAAATCACTGCTAGAGCAAGATGGAAAAAAGGTTTCAAAACACTTTTTTTGTAGAAAAACACATGAATAAATTGCCTATATGGAAAATCAAAATTCCAGGTCAAATACCTTACTGGAAAGAAAGTGCTACCATAAAACTGAAGCACTTTTTTGCTAAAAATTGCCAAAACAAGGAAAAATTGACACAAAATTTATGATTGCGGACTAATGATAGACAGTTAAAACATGCAATTTTGTAGAAAGTGTACCATTACCAAGCTGTATCTGATGAAAAAAGAAAAAAATCATTAACACTTACCCTTAATGAGATATATGCAAAAAATGATTTCGGACGGGACGGTACAGATTTAGTGCAAATCGCCCATGCGTAGTTGAGGATTAGGTTTATGTACGTCTTGTAGGCTTTTGCTTTGGTGGCTTTGGTGCATCCTCTCAGATGCCCTCTGATGTCCCAAAAACATACAATCAACAAAAAAGACAACAACATTAGCTGGAGGCACGCAGTTTATGTCAATTTTCTCAGGATCTAGAAGGAAGTTTGAATAGAAATTTTAGTATCCAGACGGTGTCAATCGAACAACTTCGAACAAAAATCGCAATCGAACCAATCGAACGTAATCGAACGCGATCGAATAACTGCGATTCGATTGTCGAACGTAATCGAATCTTAATCGAACGGCCGATTCCTGGGTAATATTCGATTGTGTTTGATTGCGTTCGAGTAATGTTCGATTGATAGTTGACTATGTTCGATTGGTGTGATTGATTGTCAATTACACTGGATTAATGTTCGATTACGATTATGTTCGATGAGTTTGATTGCGATTAAATCAAAATGCATCACTCTGTCAGAGCTTTTTAGCGTGGGCGGCCGAGTGCTTAGTACCATACCAAAGCGAATAAAATCTAATACACAATTGAATCAATCGAACGTAATCGAATACAATCGAACGTAATCGAAGCAATCGAACAGTAAATCCTGGGTAATATTTGATTGCGATTCGATTGCCTTCGACAATCGAATTGCAATTATTCGATTGCGTTCAATTGCGCTCGATTGATTCGGCGTTCGATTCGTTCGATTGACACCGTCTGGTAAGTATGTTATCTAATAACTATATAGGATTCTTATACTAAAATTTCATGAAATTCTGATGAAGAGATTTTGAATAATAAAATCAAAACTGCCCTTTTCCAGCGAGCGCTTCGTGTTTTCTGCCTCTGAAAAACCGTAACTATTTTATGGCGCATGCGCATACAAACGCAAAAAATCAAAACATTGAAACGGGTCTATTAGAGGACACCCTGCCGACGCACCGGACTGTCCGATGTATTTGTCCGGTGGCAAAAAGTATCCTTTCGCTACACCGGACGCAATAAGTCCGGTGTCAGTCCGGTGTTGCATACAGGGAATTTTGGACGCCGGACATTTATGAAACAAAAAATTAAGAAACACCGGACGCACCGGACTGGTCATGTCCGGTGTTTTGATTGTCCGGTGGGAAAAAATATCCTTCTCCGACACCGGACATCCGACTTCCTTAAGTCCGGTGTAGAAATTGTCCGGTGGTAAAAAAAATTCTCATTTTACACCGGACTTTCGCGTGTCCGGTGTTCGTTAAGTCCGGTGCGTCGGCAGGGTCCTGTCTTATAGAATGGCAGAATATCCTGGATAGTTGCTAACTGAAAGTCACTTTTGTAAACAAACAAGTCCTCTTGCCTTAGAACACATCCCACTTTTCAGGAAATAAATTTTAAAATTTTCATGATATAGCTTGTTCTGTGCATTTAACCCCCCCCCCCCTCCTCGCTCCATCCAGTCAGGACCTCATTTCACTTTATCGATATTACGCAAACGGCAGTGTGCGCTAAATAATCTTGGTTTCACTTTCGATTTCAAGCAAAGGTCTTAGCAACAGGGCGCGCGTACATAGCAACGGGGCTGGGTAGAAAAATCTAAACATAGAATTCAAAAAAAATACCGATCATCGTATAGAGCACTAAAAAATACCCCCTTTCTATGTTTAGTTTGTTCTACCTTGGATTATAACTGAAAATATTTTCAAAAAAACCTTCATCCGCTATCAGCCGCGCGGTAATCTTTGCCCGCTTCAATTCTTAGATAATGAACAAGAGAGGTGCGCTTAGCTAAGCCGTGCTCGCGGGCGATAAATTTATGTTTACTTATCTTGTATATTTTAGTGGTATTTATCCAATGAAAAGGATGTTGACAAAATATGCACGGCGCTGACAAAATATTCACGGCATTGATTATGACATCATTAAATATGTCAATGTCAATTCAACGCCCGTTAAAAATAATAGTTCGTAGACAGTTCTTTTTATCTTGAAATTTAGAAATACAAGAAAAAAAAGATCAAATTTAATATTTGTTTCCTATCTAGATTATATTAGTGTTAGAATACGGTATATTTTCACGAAAAATATTTCGCGATGGCGGTGGTACGCCCAATCGCGCCCATGGGAAAGTTCCAATTTTTAATTATCGGGAAATCGGGGAAACCGGTTCACCACGTGGATAAAAAACGTACGGAATGAAACCTGACAAAAGGTTTTCAACCAGATTTATTCAGATAAAGCTATAAGAGGTTCATTACTTGTGGATTTTAAAACCTGCATAAGCAAAAACGAAAGTTGTTAGGAAGGAAAGAGTAAACGCAAGACAGAAGGTTTGGTTGTGTTGATCAGGTATGTTTTTATTCTATCCGAACTAATGTTAAAAAAGACCAAAGAGGTCCTGACTGGCTCCATCCATCCCCACTCACCACCCCAAAGCAAAAAAAAAAAACATTCAAAAACCCTCAGTTCACCTCAGCACTTATCTTAGGAGAGCCTAGTTTTAATGATACCGAACATCATCACCTTTCTACAACATTTAACTACAACTCTTGTGGGCTCGACTTCATCTGGTTTTGTGGTTTGCTGCGAAAAACAAAGAAAAATTGATGAAAACTGAAAAGTGTGAGGAGAATCCAAAGAAATTGAAAACTGACCCCTATCCAGTACACGCGTCCAAAACTACCGTCTTCCAAATCGAATCAAGGCGGTGGGTGGATTTATGGGCGGAAAGACAGAATACAGTTGAGTCCCGGGGGGGGGGGGGGGGCAGCTGAGACCCGGAATTCCCGAGTTATTTTTTCCGAGTTAAAAAAAAACCGAGTTATCCCGAGTTATGACGTCATTTTTGGAATTTAGTGACGTCATTTTTCATTTTTTAACTCGGGAATTTTTGCTTCCTTTAACTTTCCGAGTTATTTTCCATTTTTTAAAAACTCGGGAATTTTTGCTTCCTTTAACTTTCCGAGTTATTTTTCATTTTTTAACTCGGGAATTTTTTCTTCCTTTAACTTTCCGAGTTATTTTTCATTTTTTAACTCGGGAATTTTTTCTTCCTTTAGCTTTCCGAGTTATTTTTGAATTTTCAACTCGGGAATTTTTGCTTCCTTTAGCTTTCCGAGTTATTTTTCTTCATAAAAAAACACCAGCTTTAATCTATTGATCCCATACCAACCTAAATCAAAGACATAACCATCCATTACCAACTAGAAAAACCTTAACCTGCTTAATAAAATGAAAAATCAACAAAAAAGTGAATAATTGAAAAGCAAGAACTGAAGTTAAAACCTGCTAGATAAACAAAGTGTAAGCCTTTCATTAAAGAATACTGTAAGTGACATGACAAGATTCTCAAAAAAATTCACTCAGTCCTTCCCCCTTTGCTGTAAAAATTTTGAATGAATATAAATAAAACTGTCCAGAGTGCACACACTCACCAAATCAACTTACAGAAAAACATTCGAAAGTTTCCCGCGCGCGTGTGACCTTTGCAAAACATTCGAATTATGAATCGAATCTTTTTGTGTCATAAGGCTCTAATTAGACTTGCGGTTAAAAAACGTTCCGGGGGTCGTACGCTACTTTTTCAAAGTGGAAAGTCTTTAAATGTTGACCTGAGGGTATATTGTTATTCGAATGTTTGCCCCCCGTCTTTTTATAAAAACTATTCGAACGTCAAACCCCATTCTGCGCAATGTGAAGTGAAAGATACTGGACACTTGTTCGAAACTGAAAAACGTGCGATGCAAAAATAAGAAGAAAAAACGTGTTGTGTTCATTTCATAATCTTGACATAAAGTTTGTCGCCATTGCGCCATAAAAGTTTGCCATGTCGATTGAAAAGAAATTTAAAGAGAGATGAAAAATAACTCGGAAAGCTAAAGGAAGCAAAAATTCCCGAGTTTAAAAAATGAAAAATAACTCGGAAAGTTAAAGGAAGCAAAAATTCCCGAGTTAAAAAATGGAAAATAACTCGGAATGTTAAAGGAAGCAAAAATTCCCGAGTTAAAAAATGGAAAATAACTCGGAAAGTTAAAGGAAGCAAAAATTCCCAAGTTAAAAAATGGAAAATAACTCGGAAAGTTAAAGGAAGCAAAAATTCCCAAGTTAAAAAATGAACAATGACGTCACTAAATTCCAAAAATGACGTCATAACTCGGGATAACTCGGTTTTTTTTTAACTCGGTTTTTTTAACTCGGAAAAAATAACTCGGGAATTCCGGGCCTCGGGGCAGCTGGGCAAAAGGAACGACGGGTATGTGCGGGTCCTAAGGGTACCTTTTCCAATATGTTTAAAATGCACTGTAAGGGTCGGAAAAACTAGAGATGCACTGTAAGGATAGAAATTTCAGAAAATTCTTGAAAAATCTAGATATTTTGACCAAAAATGCTAGAATTTTGACCATTTTTTGCACGAAAGGGATCGAAAATTTGGGGGAAAATGCACTCTAAGGGTATGAATTTCACTGATTTTTGCTGCACTGTAAGGGTGCAATTTTAAAAGCCAATTTTTGGCCCGCACATACCGTCAGTCCGCAAACCCAGTGCCCCCCCCCCGGGAGTTGAGTCTAACTCCAGAAGCAGCCACCGACCTAAAATTCGCAAATATCTGTTCTGATTTGCCAGCTGGAAGGATTTCCCCCAAATTAAGAAAAGTTCCTCGTTTTCCATGGGAGAAATTTTTACTTCAGATAGAACAGCTATATTTTTCCAGCTAGGAGGTAAAAATACTTTCGGATGGAACCAAACAGGTACGAAATTACCGCGATTGATTTTATGCGAGTTAACTGTTAGTCTTATCTACTGGAAGAAAACTTGGCCTCTGGTACCCAGCTTCCGGGTGTTCGAGTTATCTTATATATAGAGACTCCATTTATTATGTATTACTATTGTGAGTATCACAGCTTTTTCTCTGTTGATGAAAACTTGGGCTCTGGTACCCAAGGTATTGTACAGGGTGGTGGTCTCCCGAAAAAAATTATCGAGTCGAAACACAACTATAAGTAGAAAGATTTTATGTGTGTATTCACAAAATTGTATTTTGAGCTCTCGCCCCCTCTTTTTTCTTTGTCATTACGTAACAATGGAATAGTAAAAAGGACAGTGGAGTACGTTCTCGTATTTTAGCAATAACACACACAAACTTTTCTACTCAATGGCTTGTTCAAACTTTTATTCGGGTCACCCTGTATTACCGAATGAGTTTCTTCCAAAAGAAATCTTCTAAATGATTCCCAAATCCGGGGGGGTACTAGGTCTGCAAGGTGACGGGAATGTCCGAGCCAAAAATCGAAAATTGACTTTTAGAGAGAAATTGGCATTTTGGGACCCTTAAAGAGATTTTGCTCAAAATTTGTGTCGAAATCTAGGGTTGAATTTTCAAACTCCAGCGGGCCGGTGGTATTATTTCAGGATTTTGAATGTTAACTTTTATGAAATTGTGATAAAGAAGGACAATATGTTGATTATGTTGAGAACAAACTTTTAATGGATCAACATTATCTGTTTACTCCTCTTTCCTGGTTTTAAACTCGTATCTCGTTTCAGGTAAAATTCCGCTCGTACTTACAGATAACTTTCCAAATGTTTGCCCAGCCTTCAAAGCAATTATGATTGGTCAATTCTAGATAAATCGTCCAGTCAGTGCTCAGAAAATTGGATATTAGCGTAGTTTCACGCTGTTGAAAGACGGTACAAACATTTTGACTCTACTTGTGAACAAATTTATGAGATTTCTCAGCAATGAAATATCCAATTGGGAGCTAAACTTAAGTATTTTCCCCTTGCTCCATCTTGCTTGAAAAAGCCACGTTGCTCTCAAACTCTGGATATTGTCAGGATTTGAAATCCTAGTAGAAGTGACGTCAAAACATATCGTATGAAAAGATGTAGTCGGAGCGCGTAGACGGTGCATTGGATGCGAGTTTTGTCCAAAAATAACACCTGTTTTATTCAACGATAATGGAAATTTTTATAATTCCTTAATTCATTTTCTGGCATTTTCCCATTTTCAAACATATCAACAAAAGAAGTTGCTACAAGAGAGAAGGGGAGATCATTAAAGGAATAGTAGGCTAAAGAGTAATTCTGCAAAAATTTGAGTTTCATAAAGACACATGCATGTAATAACATCTACTCATTAAGTATTATAGTTTACAGAATAAATGGATTTAAAAAGATATAACTTAATCATGGTCTGATGCCGAGTTCCACAGTCATGCGATGGATCAACTGACTGTTCGTTTCAACTTTCTGTTGCAAGTTTTCAACCAGTTTCCGCAACGATTTGTGTTCATTGACCGAACTTTCTCCATTTCCAATCTTCTGGTTATTTTCGACGTTTTTCAAAGAGTTTTCGAGAATACGGATATAAAGCTCTATTTTTGTTTGAAATTCCCGAACTATTCTCAGTGTGGTTGGCTTGTCATTTGTTTCAATGAGTTTCTTTAAAAGGGCTGAGACTAACTTGGTGACAAATTGTCAACTTGGTTGTGAAGGGCAACGGCAGATTGTTTACCAGTTAAGCGTGGTGGGGTTTTGATTATGGATCGATTTCGAGTGGAGTTGCCAACTTCATCGGCAACTGGAATCCATGCCATCTGGTTCATCTTCTTCGAGATCTTTAGTAAGATTGAATTGTCAGCGGAAGAGCTGGTATCATTTTTGTTCTTGCGTTTCATAAGGCGATCGAGTCTTTGGCTGATTGTCCAAAGCATTTCTCCCAATGATTCAGTGTTAGATTCCAGTTTTTGAATACGGTGAATCAACTCTGTAAATTTGAAAGGAAGATAATAAATTGTTTATCCGAACACATTCCTAAGAGCAAACACTTTTCACTTTTCCTGAAAACAAGAAAGTGAGGATAATAAGTCACACTGCTTTATTCCAAACCTCTTTTTCCAAATATATAAATACAAATCTCATTGGACCATTGGCCCAATGAGATTTGGCCATTGCATTAAATTTCTATACAAGGGGTATGGACGAACCTTTTCAGGTCAAAAGATATTTTCTTGAAAAAAGAAATTTACAAAAGAACCCTTGGAAAAATTTATTTTCATACCTTAAAGTGAGGGTGGACTGAAATCAGTCTTTCACCCCCTGGAAATTCTGCTACACCCCCTGTATAGATACGGTACAATGTTCACACCGACCGCGAATTCTCAAACTCTTTGAAATCAATCAAGTAAAAACAACTCACTTTTGATTATTTTTTCAACAATCTTTCTTTTCAATCCTTTGGGAATTCGAGGTGTGGTTCTGGTCGTTTTTGTCGGTTGTGTAGGTTGTGTGGTTTCTACTTCCCGTTTAGTGGTTTGCAGCTTTGTTTGAAATTCTGTAGTGCTTTCTCCAACAAAGAAGTCAGAGCTTGGACGATTTACACTCCAGAGATCAGAATTTCCATCTGAAGAAGGGCGTTTCCTTTCCATGCCATCAAATGTTGATTCATCATCGTCAGCAAGGTACAATGGAGCTTCGTCAGAGTTTTCAATTTCGTCAGCTTGCGAGCTTTCGAACGATTTGATGACTCTTGAATTACTTGCCCTATGGAAAAGATTGACATATTGTCATTGTTGTCTCCAGATTCAAATAAATAAACGATAACCATACCATTAGAGCAAAACGAAATGACACAAAGTCAGTAAAATTAGAATTTATTACAATCCTATCTTTTACCAAAAAGCTAATATCATTATCCATAAGCTATTACGTAGGTTTTTCGAACGGTTTTCTTACCTAGCATTGTAGAAGAATCAACGGAAAGAAAACTACTAAAGACTTTTGTAAATTTTGTAAACTTAAGGGCTCTGACCATAGTCCACAAATTGATTTTGGTATTTGAACATAAAAGTTATATTTCAGGTTCCCTAACACTTTTAACAAAAAATTGCCTTTATAAATTGCTTTTTAATCGAATCCCTTAAGAGCAATTAAGAGTTTAATTGCAAAAATGACGTTATGAATTTTAAAAAGATGTTAATAATATGTTGCATCACCCTCTTTTACAAAAAGTGCTTAGTTTTAATGGGTAATTAAATTTTTTGTTTCAAAATTTCTTTACACTGTCCGCAAAGAATTGAACTATTTCAAATTTTGCGGAAAATTTTTCTAAAAAGATGTGTCAAAAGTTATGACTGTTTTTTTAAGCAAAATCCAGATGAAAAATTGATGAAAAACCACTATTTTGAAGATTTCGAGAAAAAGAAGCATTTACAAAAATTTTCCGCAAAGATTTTTATTGTTCGGTAAAAGATACATCATCTACTGCGAAAAATTTTTCAAAATATTTTTTCTTCGCCGAAACTAAGCTCTTCAAAGTTGAAATACTCTTCCTCGCAAAAGTCTTCATTTTCTTTTTTATCAAATTTTTTCAATGCAATTTTTGAATTTTCAGATTCAGGAATAGTTTGTCTAACAGAAAATGTATTACATGCCATAGTTTTGTTCGTTACATCAGTCAGAAAACGCATTTTAAACACGGCAATTATGAAAAATTCACTATGGTCAGAGCCCTTAATATACAGCTTAACCTTTAACAGGAGAAAAACTGGATATCCAGACCGTAAACTATTTCACCGTCTAGCTTTTTATAATCTTGTCTCTGGTTTACGGTCTGGTCCAACTAGCTCATCTGCAGGGATATTTGTCCCTGCATATGCGAGTGTATCTAATTGGTCAGTACGCGCCCAGTCACTGAGCGGAATTTTCGTGGGGTTTTCGATATTTCTCGATGCGCGTGCATAATTTATGGAAAAAGCTGACATGGCAAAATAAGATAAACAAATGAAA
The DNA here is from genome assembly GCF_902728285.1 of Clytia hemisphaerica. NCBI lineage: Eukaryota > Metazoa > Cnidaria > Hydrozoa > Leptothecata > Clytiidae > Clytia > Clytia hemisphaerica. Next base: position 1,283,382 of record NW_027103282.1, read on the forward strand.
ATGAAAACACAGGTTCATTTCTAAACAAAATAGCTGATGGAAAGGAGCCTTTATGAATGTGGCTGACGTTTGGATATAGTTTAAAGTAGTTTTGAAAGTTTATTGAGTTTGTAAACGAGGTTTTATGGTAAGTAATTATGTGTGTCTGCATGGGTTTCCAAAGTTTTGAGATTCTGTCAACAAGGGTTTACTCACAGACTGTGTCATTCAAAACTGTATCAGACTTTTTTAGTTGCACCAGACTCTAAAATTTTAGAAACTTTGTATGTTGAGGTAAGAGTTTTTTTTCTGAAGTTTTGAGTCTGGATACCCAGGCTAGAGAAAAATTTACCTATCAAGACAAAAAGAATCCTGAAAGCCAAAATTCTCATCTTTTAGTATTGGTGTCTCTCTCCTCACTTGCTTGTGTTAGATGATTTATTATGTAGAGAGTCGATCCAATTTATAAGCGTTTGAGAATCTAATCAAACCATTTGAGAGTTCTTTACAAAAGGTGAATATTCCCAAGAGATGAAATACACGTTTTTTAATTAGAATAATAATAGGGCTCCGATGGCCAAAATATTAAGGACAAGTTATGGACATTTTAAGGCTTTATAGAGTCTAAAATACCCAATTTCTTATGAAATTGCACAAAAATACTCACAAAATTGTGAAACTAAGAAAATTTTAAGAATATTTTTAGGCTTAAAACTCAAAAATTTAAGAATTTCCGAAGGCTTTAAAAATTATAAAGGAACGAAAAGTAATCACAAGAAATTTAAATGATAATAAAAAATTAATGTTGTGATTAATGAATTCTCTCGGGATTAATATGACCATAATTACATGTTTTTCATAAGAACATTTTTATAAGAACACGATGTTGAAAATTAGAACTAGCCCATTTTAAACTAAGGCCAATCTCGACTTAGTTTTTTATTCGGACGGGTAAAAATAACATTATGGCATGGGTCGCGGCGCTCCTACAATCGGTCCCGAAATTGGGCTATTCCATTTCATATCGATACAGGGGTGGATGAACATTTCCAGAGTGTAATACGATAAAAATTTCCAAGATGTGTTAATTTTTCCAAGGGGTAAAGAGTTATTTCAAAATTTCCAGGAGTAAAAGACAGATTTTAGATCGCACCGTAAGGGTCGGTTTTTCGCCCAAATTTACTAAAATTTTGCTAGATTTTCTCTGCATTGGTCCAACTTCAAAAGGTCTAATCGCACGTACGGTCGTTAATCGAGTCCCCCCGGGTACATTTACTCAAACTTTTGATTGAAACAAGAGCTCTTTTTTTGAGTACTTTTGAATTGATAAAGCATACGGCATAAAACTTTGAATTGGATAAATTTTCTTCACCATGATGACTTATTCCAATTTCTTCAAGAAGTAAGATTTATTTTAAAGCACTAAATTTTGAAAGGTTGCGGCATGTTTCGTTTCCACTGCCGAATTTTGGGAGGGACGGACTTTAGCTCCCTTTTCAATCTCTGGATGATGACCCTAAACTCGCAAAAAAAAAATTTCAATGTTGGGAAATTAATAAATCAAATTTAATCCCCACTGGAATTAAACTTTAATTTTTCCTCGCTGAATTGTGAACGATGGATTTTGTATCCAGATTTGATGATTGATGCAAATTTTTTTTTTCATAAGCAACCAGGTTATTAAGGCTCAAGCCCTTACTCTTAAGGTTCCAAATAAATTAATTTTTCGAAAATATTTTTCCAACCCCCGCACCTTATTAGGACCCCCCCTCCATTTATTAATCTTTAAGAATTTTTTCAGCTTTCAAAGAAAAGGTCCCTTATTCTGCTCTAAATAGCCTGATTTTAGCCTATATTTACCTTATTTTTGGGTTTTCGTAATTAAAACTTCCAACCCCCCTGATAATTACGTCCTCCCCCGTTTATTAAAATTTTGGAATTTTTTTTCAGAAAAAGAGCTAGAATGCTAAGCAAAAAACTCATCTTGGTGAGCAGGTGAACTGAGAGTTCCCTTTCGTACCCAGAGTCACTTGCACTTTTATTTTATTGGTGGATGTGATACAATCGTGAGCGCTATAAGAATCATAAAGTGGACTAGAGGACTGGGTTCGAGTTTGGATGATTTAAAGAGAATTGATTGATACATCTCAACTACTTTTCTGTTTCAAAGCGATTATATACAAAAAAGCTCTTTACTATACTAAATTCTACAAAGGGTGCACTGTGAGTGCAATGTTAAATATAAAATGTCTAGAAAAATATTTATTTTCACGTCAATATTTAAATATTTTGATAGAAGTTATACAAATAAAAGTTATACAAGTAACGGAATAGTTACTGGTGAGGCTAAGCCTCGGTTTAGCTAGATAAAAGTTTGTAGACAGTTCTTTTTAACATTTTTACAAGATAGTTTATTCAGCACTGACGATTTTTGGAGCGTGAAAGGACTTTTTGATGATCAGGAGACAAGCGATCAATAAGAGTGTCGAACCGATCGTCGCAACCAAGATACCATTTGTCGTCTCCATAAATTGTTTAGATGCTTTGTTTGATGTTGGTTGGTTCCCTATGTAGAAAGGCGAAGAGAACTTATTAGCCAGGAAAAGACGTGACACATGAGTAAGCGTTAGTGAGAATAAAATAGCAAAATTACTAAAAGCTGTGTTAAAAAAAGGCATATAGAGACTCACTTATCAGTGAGTTTGACGAAAAAGTGTGAAAATGTGCTGCAGCAGACTGACTGTAATTTCGAATCTCAGTGTAATACTAATTCAAAGTAGCCACAAAACATACAGGTGACAAGATATTTTATTTCAAAAGAAAGAAGAGATTTTTTACCTTCGTTTTCCTCGACTATGAAATATTGTGGACTTTCAATCTGTACTTCAGACACTGGGTAATCAGGGACCTCATCAGCGGCTTCACGACGTCGACGAGCCGATACTTGATTGCATCTCTTACATTGTTGTGTGGTGTTGGCAAAATCTTTTACCGGACAGACCAATAGATCACAAGCAAATCGGACAGTGTTTGAGTTTCCATGGTAACGGAAAGCAATGTCTTGCCATTCGAAATATTTCTTGTCCGTGGGTGAAGTATTGATTTGTAAACTGTCCGTGAAAAGTGGGTTCGGACACCTAAGAAACGAACAAAATGTAAGTCAGTGGTTCATGTCACAGATATAATATTTATGTTATAGTTAAAGATTCTCTTGAAGAAAATTACCTGGCTTTAAATACACCTTTTACGCGCCTGACAGCGCGACTACGGTCGAAAAGATGTATTGCATATGAAAATAATTCATCACTTCCCTTTGCTTAAACTGTAAACATGAATACGCAAAGTTAAAAAATATTCTAAAACCAAAAAAAGGATCTTTTTGTACTAACCTGTCTTTGATGAGGGTGACCCTTCCCGTGCGGTCGCCACGTGTCGCGTAACAGTTCTGCGGCGACAATAAGACGTTATCGGCCAATGTGGTCAATCTCACTTTGAATGTTAATATTTCCCCAATGGAGATGAGGCCGGTGACTTCAGTGTTGTCTGCTTTGTACACTCCAAAATCGAAGTCAAATTCACCGATGCCAGCTAGAAAATGTTAAAAAAAATATGATTAAATTTAAAATTTGAATTAAAATCTTTCTTTATTTGAAATAAAATCTACAATACACCTGCATTGCCTGAAGATTGTACCGTAAGTTGGTCTAATGTCGACATCCTTCTTTAAAGATAGGAATAATAGGAAGGTCAGAATCGCGGATTGAAACTAATTTTCTTTGCTGAGCAATCAGTTGAGGGGTGCATCAGTGATTACGACCTTCCTATTATTCCTATCTTTAAAGAAGGATGTCGAAATTAGAAGAGGGATGTCGATATTAGACCAACTTACGGTACCAGCATGAAACAACGTGTAGCAAGTGTAAGTTAGTTCTTTATTTCTTAATATTTCGCTCGAATTCTTTTCGAATTTTCTTGGGCACTTTGTGATTCTATTTATTTCACTAAATTTGGAGTTCTCTTTTTACCATTCTTTACTTTATCATTCTAAACACTTACATTCGATGACATTCTCAGAGATGCGATTGAAAACATTGAAGGACAGTTCCGTTGTTTGATTGACATGAAAGAAACACGAAGCTTGAGTATCATGCTTGAAAGATCGATACACCAAGGTGGAGTTCATTGGATTCCCATAAATGATCTCCACCGTTTGGTTAAACTGGATGTATTCGTCGTATTGGTGGATGCTTATTCCGCAATCTAGATAGCTCGTTTCAATAAAAATTCCACCTTTTCCGTCCGTATTATTAACGGAACTGCCAGTGATTCCGGAACAGTTGGCGTTGTCTTCTTGTCCCTTGAAACGTATTTCGTAAGGGAATTCTTCAAGGGCGATGTCGGAGAGACTGAATGTGATTTTCATTCCGGAAAGTGTACATTCCAATTCGTGATCAGCGACCTCTGTTTAGTGGATAGGAAAAAGTGTTAGAAAGGATTATGAAAAGAGTCAAGCTTGCACTGAGTTTCGAAGCAGCGCCTATCAAAAATCCATAATATTTGGACAATTTTTTTAAGACATATTTTCCGGACATGTCCGGTTTTAAACTGTCCGAAAAAGTGGTTTCTCTTGTCCAGATTTCTACCTGACCATATGGCCAACTACGTTGGCCTTTACAAAGGCTTTCACAATTCCGGTTCTTCTTAGTGCCAAAAGTGATCGGTGATATTTCACAGCTGTTTAAGTTGTTAAGAATCTTTTTAGCTGATGATTGTCATCCATACGGACGACATGAAACTTTAGGTACCAACAAAGTCTCAAAACTTTCGATTTTTTCTACATCATATGTTATATTATGACAATAACCTATACTAGAACATCAGGCGAGGCTTCGATGTCCCAGATATTAAGAACAAATTAAGAACATTTTAAGGGTTCGCAGACTCACAAAATGGTAAAAACAAGAACATTTCAAGCCTAGAATATCCTTAAAATGTTCTTGCTTTTACCATTTTGTAAATAGTTTTTATTTTAAATAAAAAAACATGCATTTCATGTTGTTAACTTACTGTCTTCTTTGACCCAGACAGCGGTGATGTTATTGGCTGTCACGGAGAACGTTTGATTGGCTGGTTTGGTGACATCAAAGACCACAGTGTAGTTGGTACCATTGTGTGAAATACCGAGGTCTGTAAATGTCGCTACTCCATTTTTAAATTGCGCTACGGAGTTTCCGATAAGTTCTGCTTCAGCATCCCCGCCCTCGTTGATAATTAAACGGGAGGTAATCTCCCATGGATTGCCTGATCCGCCCACGTTTGAGACCCAATCTCCATTGGCGTCGACCAATCGGATTGCAGGTTGAGTAATAAAAGCCGAGCGTTCCTCATTGTTATGGTAACTAGGTTCTGTTTCGAATTCGGCTACCGTAGGGATGGCGAAAACAATGATGGAATTGTTCAGGTCAGCTTCGAACTGTTGCAATTGAAAATCTGACAGCAATGTACCACTCATTGCTTGAGCTGAAATATGAAAAAAATGAAAACAAGTCGGTTACTTTTCTCTACTGAAGATCGTTTTCGGAATGCACTTGCTTCCAACAAAGATGTTCTGGTCAAGACTCTACCAATTATTATTTCTTAACCGAATGAGTTAGAGTTTACATGTCAAAGGTTATACAAAGGGGCTAAGAATGTTCTCCTTTCCCACGAAAACCTACTAATGCACTACGCTCTTTTAATGTGATATTTATCGAATCTTACAAGTATTAAAACAATCAAACTTACTCCACTGAAAAGAGCAAAGATGGACTAAAACTTTGGGTCCAATAAAGCAGATTTGATAGAGTTGAATCAGAGTTTTCTTAAAAAAAGGATAATTTTGTAAAAACTTATATAACTTGAAAGATTTGATTTCAAAGTGAGTCAATTATGTCTGGCACACCCAGTAGTTCATGTAAATCAAGAGCAAGAGCGGTAATATTATTGTGGCTGACACACTTACTGGTGTTGCTAGTGGCGTGCGCAGGAGGTTCTGGTGGTGGCGGTTCTGGTTCTCGTGCAGCAAAATCCTCAACTGTAACGTTCAATTCGTCACTTAGCAACGAGGTCAATGATCCCGTTTGGAAGCTCGTCACAACATCTGCGTACGTCTTTGAAAGATCGTTGAATGACGTATTTGTTGCTGTGGGAGAATGAATGAAAATTAGTCAAAGTTCATCACGTTCATACATAAAGCTTTCTTTTCATTTCAAAAGTTTATGTTCAGACGTTATGGTTTCGCATTGTTCTAGCATGGTTTCCGTTACGGTGTTTATATTATGTTTCGGAACGATGCTTCTGAAGCCGTAACATCTAAACATGGTCTAAAATCCTTGCTTTGTCAGATTTCAGTTCCGATTTGTTCAAAATTAGTTAATTAGTACTTTTAATTAATTAATGTAAATGAATGTGAATTAATTAATAAATTAGCTTGCTACATTAGAGATGAAGTTTCACTTTTTCAAATCGTTGATTTCACAGAGTTACATGTTTTGCAGGGGTCAGTGCATTTTTTGAAATGGGGAATAATCTTGATGCTTACAGTTCGATGATGATGATGTTTGATTGGTTGAGGTTGTGTTGTTGGTTTCGCTTGGTGCTGGATCTCCGATGTCGATCTAATGACATTGAAAAGAAACCACAGGAAATTTATTAGATGTCAGCAGTAAGATTTAGATAAACAGCCTTTCAGAATCAGAGAATTCTTAATTATCTGAAAACTGAGCCCCCTATAAGAATTTTTCAAAAACAGAGTTCAACTTAGGTTTAATAAGACACCATTTTGGAAATTGAATTTCAAAAGCGCCAAAGCACGCTGTATTGCTCTCACCTCAACAGTAAAGGAGCCAGTGGCACGACGGCGTCTTCGGCCTTCACCGGCCGATACAACGTTCATACGGAAAATTTTCTTGGGATCAATCTTGAAGAAAGCAGCAATATTTTTGGCCAGATTGGGACCAAAGAACTCATCTTCATCAAGAGCTTTGGATGAAGAAAGTCCAATACGTAGCTGGTGAAAAGAAAACAGAGATCAGTGAAGTTGAGGCTTTTACTCAGACCACCAAGCAATTATCGTTACCGAGAGATTAAGATAGCATTTTAATGTTGCAGGCTGAGGTTTAGTGTCATCCAGGCCTACATGAATGGCCCTAGGAGGGAGGGATTTGGAAATTTAAGCTCAAAATGGCTGAAAAATGCACTCTAAAGAAAATTTTATTTTTGAGAAATAGAACGAAAAAAAGTAATCTATCAGAAAATTTATGAAAAACCATTTCTCAAAGGTTTACTTGGCCCTTACCCCCCCCGGTAGCTACAGCACTAAAACCATAAACTAAAACCACTGAATAAAATCTATTTATCATCTTACCTGAATGATAGGAACTGTTACAATGCGAACTGGTTCTTTCCCCTTCACAACAACATACAAAAGGTTCTTCTTCTCGTCAAACCAATTACCGGCTGCAAAACTCCGAGTATCGGGCAGGTATTTGTCCGGATCATCGGCCGGATAAGGTGCAAATGATAAATCTCCATTCTTCACCACAGCGTTGTTTGGACGGATGTATAAACCTGAATAAGAAAATGTATCAGCCGAAATTATGCATATAATGCAATGATGAAACAAAAAGTGTTCGCAATTAGCCGACATGACTCTATCACCTATAGGCTACCGTAATATTCACTTTAGCTCCATCAGAAACGTACAAGATCCATTTAAGTTTTTCTCAATTTTTGACAGGAAAACTTCAACAGATTTTATCATATTAAGTATTAATTTTCAATTCTTGTTGAGTTCTGGCCAGATACTGAAGTCATGACATGCCATGGTCTTGTATCCTTGTAATATTCTACCTTTAGACTAATGAAACTAACTTAGAGCCCAAAGCAGAAGACGCCATCTTACCTAATCGATAGATATCCAACCTCTGTGGTTTGGGGTAGTAAATAGCCAATCGGATGGCGTCCTCCTCCTCAGCGTTCAGGATCATTAGTCTTGTTTTTTGAGGGTTGTATGATGTCAGGTATAAATCATAGTGTCGGTGCATGTTCACAATCATTTGGAACATGGACACGCGTTCCTGACACGTATAGCCGTGGCACCATCCGTGATCTTGTGGTCCGTTGATCAGATCGATGTATCCATCACGCGTTGCAAGAGCGATCGGCGAAAGACGTCTGAAAAATATTTTGAATAGACATAATAACATCCCCTGATAAAATGGTCGCTAATTAGGTATGATGTTTGCAGCCCCTTTCACAAGTGTTAATATTTTTACGTAGGCCTTCCAAAATTTAACGTTTATCACTCAGGACAACTTAATAAAAAATAGCAAAAGACATTCTTTTCTTTTCACGCATTTACTTTATTAGCATGATTACTACAGAAGCTACAATCAAAGTCATAATATATGAGAAAAAAGGGAAATCCCCACCAAACCTTACAACCACAAAATTAGGTTAGACGGGTAGAGTTTTAACTCTGAGTTTTAACGCTAGACTTAAAAAAAATGAATTTACAAGAAAAACTGTACCTTATTTCTGTATCTTTATCCAAACTTTCGAAGACAAACATTCGGTATTTCATGTCCTTACACCGGTACATCCGCCAATCGGAGCGGAACACACAATTTCCGCCATGTCGATCGATACCTTTGTTTGGATAGGTGGCGTCGGCATTTAACCGCCCACCAGAGGGCGTAGCTAGAAGTGTTTTCGGGATTCGACGGTTATCTGAAAAGAAATAACACTTTTGTTAAAAAAATAGACTCACAAAATATTCCCATTCCCCTACCGAAAATTCCCCAACAGACCATTTCCCGACCGGGCAATATCCCGACAGACAACTCCCCAACCGGGCAATTCCCCGAGCAAATAATTCCCCGACAAACTATTCCCCGAACGGTCCCCGATCAACGAACGACTGACAGGAGAAATTGAAGATTAATTTCGATTTCGAAACCCATGAAAAATTATTGTGAACCAATAATCCATGAAGGTAAAAAATTCCTGAAGCACAATCTGCAATGAAAATGAATACAGAAAACCAATATCTGCAATTAACTTACTCAAACCCCATTTGCGATCACCTCCCCATCCGAATTCCGATTGGGATATTGCAGAGATTCCGTTTTCCCCGAAAAACGAACCATCGTCATTGGTTAGGAGAACTTTTCTTCTGGCATCACAATCCATGTCAACACAGTCTGATGGATTGATCCATCTCGTTGTCATTGCATGGTGGTATATCTGAAAATGAAATATGATGGAGATAAAATATACAGTTGACGCTCTCTGACGATGACGGAATATCTGAAAATGAAATATAATGGAGATAAAAAATACAGTTGACGCTCTCTAATGATGATGGAATATCTGAAAATGAATTATAGTGGATATAAAAATACAGTTGGCGCTCTCTAATCCGACATTCTCCTATTCGATACACTCCATTATTCGATAGTATTGAAAGTCACCATCAACAAGAAACTTTCATAAACGACGCTCTACTATTCGATATGTTCCCTTATTCGATGAAAATCCAATTCCCGATCGAATTAGAGGTCAACTGTACTGAATGTAGATACAGTTGATAGGTATAATGAATGTTATTATGTTAATCGAATGTTATTGTCCGGATGATTCTTAAGAAAAAAATTATTGGAATTTTATCTCGCTTTTTATGCTACCCGTTTGAAAAAGGCAGTACTGTACTTAGAATATTTTACCAGTACTCCGATCAACAGGAAACTGACAGCCATATTGTTTAAAAATATCAGTTTGAAAATATATAGATGAATATCTAAACCTTTAAATATTATGGGTTACATATAAATGGTTAGCCGGGATTGAAAGACTGTCTCCAGGATTTCTAAAATTCAGTTAACATCTATCTTAATCAATACCTTATTGACTTCCCCCACGTTTTCGAGAGTGATGTTTTTGAAATCCGTCGGATGGAGGATATCTCCGTAGACTGGTGACGTCATCCACACATAGTTGTTAGCGCCGTTACATCCCGAAGAAAAATCTTTAAATTTGACGTTCTGAAAGGTGGTTAGACCACTGATGGAAGGGTAGAACATCGGATCTTCCCAAGACATCTTAGGGCCGGTTGATGGGTTGTTTGAAAAGATACTGGCTTTCATACCAACGTTCCCTAAAGGGTGAAAATGTAAATGATTGAGGGTCCTTCGCTAAATGTTAAAGCCATAAAAGAAATAGCTACGCCTTGCTCTGGTAAACGTGTAAAGAATACAGTCGATAAAGTGCAACTATCACCGTCCAGGATTCTGGGGGCAATGTCTATAGACTTAAATTTTAAAAGCGAAAATTCGGTGACGTGAATCCGAGTGCTTTTTCTTTGACTTTCATACCAAACTCAGGTAGAAAAACATTTGAAGAAATACGGAGCCTCTTAACTAAAACTTCAAGTTTTGAATGACTAAATGTAAACGACAAGCAAGTCAACATACCTTTGCCGGGTGGAAGCGGGCGACGTCTGACTGGATATTTAGCTGCGTGATCCGGAATAATGGCATCCTGGGTACAATCAAAACTGCTTGATTGACCAATCAGAATCGAGTCTTTGACCGTGATTGTTTCTTTACCATATTGATGTCTTAAGACTTGTGGGCCGAACACATGTAGCGCTAAACTGACTTTGTTGTCGGCGAGTATAGAATTGGAAATGACGACACTCTTGTCGGGCCATGTGAAAATAAGTGTTCAATACAACATATCATGGAATGATCCTACTTGTGGACCAAGTGACAAATCCAATGAAACATATTTGATTTTGGAGGCTGGTTATTCTTCATGTGGAACTTGGGCTATTGACGCTGGAAATGATGTCACATTCAAAAATCAGGTTTCGGTCAACTTAAATACTACAAACGCATACAAAAACGATCTATTGGAAAGGATCGATACCTTTGCAACATATTCCGTTGAATGCAACGTCCCACAAGGAGTAAATGTAACGACACTCTTGTTAAGGCATAAACCTTAGTTTTAATCCATTTTTGGTCAATCAAACACTCTCACCTCTTTCAGTGTGCAGCCATTTTGTTTGTTTTTGTTTGGTCTGCATTTATTTCACTTTTCCCACCATTTTGGTTATTCTGCATTTTTCTGTGTTTGATAAGCATTTGGTCAGTATTTTATTCATTAATTTTATGTCAATTTGATATGCATTTCCTTTTGTTATAATTTATTTCAATTTTTCTCATAATTTATTTTGGTCTGTAAATTAGACTTTTTGATCTGCCTATAAATGCCACATCATCACTCAGACCTCACTTCAACAGAGACTTCAAGGAGTGAAGACCTCCTCTGACATGATGTCAACTCAAATCAAATGAAATCAATCAATAGTCTCTTTAGTTACTCACATATACAAGCACATTCAATTTTCATTTCACACAGTTGGTGTTAGTCTTGACACACCCTGTGTTCTGCTGCCTGCTTACAGCATTCTACCTCAGGCCAGCTGGTGAGTTTTTTGTTTCTTTTCTCTGTCTCTATTTGTGGCACCTAAGTTAAGTTAAGTTAGATTTTCTTTTACATTATATTAGTACTTCAATCATTCATTTATACATTTGCTGTTTTCTACTTCTACTTTTGTTCTCATAGACTTACATCCTTTTGTACCTAAGTTAGATTATTTTATTTTCATTCATTAGACTTAGTATCTTTCAATTTTTATTTTCAGTTTGAACACTACATTACTACACATCAATAAATTAATGCACTGAACAGTGTTACAAACACGGCGTTATTGTTTATCCAATCTCATCCTGACGCTACATTCAAACAGGACCGTTCAATCAACATCACTGCTGTTTGTGGGCGCGGTCAATGAACACGAGGAAGAAAGATCGTATTGACTATCGCATCCTTGCATCAACCGGAGAAAAGGTTATCGCTCATCCGTCGTCCGACACTTCAATTCATCCGTCGTCCGACACTTCAATTCATCCGTCGTCCGACACCTCAATTCATCCGTCGTCCGACACTTCAATTCGTCCGTTGTCCGACACCTCAACTCATCCGTCGCCCGACACTTCAACTTGTCCATCGTCCGACACTTCAATTCATCCGTCGTCTGACACTTCAATTCATCCGTCGTCCGACACTTCAATTCATCCGTCGTCCGACACCTCAATTCGTCCGTCGTCCGACACCTCAATTCGTCCGTCGTCCGACACTTCAATTCATCCGTCGTCCGACACTTCAATTCGTCCGTCGTCCGACACTTCAATTCGTCCGTCGTCCGACACCTCAATTCGTCCGTCGTCCGACACCTCAACTTGTCCGTCGTCCGACACTTCAATTCATCCGTCGTCCGACACTTCAATTCATCCGTCGTCCGACACTTCAATTCGTCCGTCGTCCGACACCTCAATTCGTCCGTCGTCCGACACCTCAATTCGTCCGTCGTCCGACACCTCAATTCGTCCGTCGTCCGACACCTCAATTCGTCCGTCGTCCGACACTTCAATTCGTCCGTCGTCCGACACTTCAATTCGTCCGTCGTCCGACACCTCAATTCGTCCGTCGTCCGACACCTCAATTCATCCGTCGTCCGACACTTCAATTCGTCTGTCGTCCGACACCTCAATTCGCTCAATGGCAGAGACAGAAATCAAAATCATTTTGTTCTCAGCCTCAGGTCTTGAGGATCAGATACTTGACATCATCCAAGACTATGCACCAGATGACATCAAAGAGTCGCCAGAACTCATCAAATCGTGTGCTACCAAAATTGAGACACTTCGTAACCAGTTCAGAGAGAAACATAGAGAACTTCGTTTTCATCTTCAAGATCAAGATGGTGTTTATGAGCAAAGTTATAGTAAACAATTGACATTAATTACATCAAAAGTCAGTGAATATGTGAGATGTCTCACAAAATATAACATCGCCATTTCTGCTACATCTCAAGCCACACAAGAGCACAAGTCAGAGTTTGCCATAGACGATCTCACTCAGTCAATGAAGCACTTGAAGACCACCATCACGTTCATTGCTGGAAAGTGCACCAATGAAGACCTCAAGCAACGTAAGAAAGATCTATCGTCCGTCAGCACAGAATTCAACAGTTTATCTCTAAAGATGAAGGAACTCCTCGATCTCAACATCAAACCAGACAAGTTTGCCAGCCTGAAGAAGGATTACGACATGTTGTTAGAACTTCGATTGTCATACCAGAGCAGTCTTCAAGAGGAAATCAAAACCAGAGAACTTGATAAACTTGATAACTTTAAAAAGAGTCAGCTCAATATCAAATTGCCTACGTTCACAGGCTATGACTCGCACATTGACATTTACACCTTCAACTCGGAGTTCAATAAACTGTTCTCAGACATTCCAAAATCGTACCAGTCTGACTTACTGAAAAAACAATCATCTCGGAAAACATGCCCTGGAGCTTGTCAAGAACGTGACCGACATCCAAGATATCTGGACAAGACTCAAGGATGCGTTTGGTGATAGACGTCTGCTCCTTTCCAACAAGCTGTCCAAACTCAATTCCATTGACTTGAAGCACAAGGACTCCATCAAAATCACTGAATCGTTAAGCAAGGTCATCAACGTCATGCGGGACTTAATGCATCTAGCATCCGACCACAACATCGAGAACGAGTTATACTATGGTGACGCCCTAACCCACCTGTCGAACAAACTTGGTCAAAGTCGAATGATGAGATGGCTGACATTGACCTGCGAAAGTCCAAGAGAGGGAAAATACAAATGGAAACAGATGATTGAATTTCTGGAGAAAGAAATCAAGGTACAGCAACAAGTCACTGTCATCCAGTCGAATACCAAGACATCCAACTCAACCAATGACAAGGAGAAAGACAAGAGGAAGTCTGGTTCGTCAACTTACTATGGCTCGTCAGATGGAAAACCCCAACACCAACAACACACCAAGAGCCAATATGCTTCATCTGTGGCGCAACCAATCATATCAAATCCAATGGTCCGAGAGGTACAAAGTTAATTCAGTATTTCTCATGCAAGAAGTTTGTCGACATGACAACCAGCCAACGTTTCAAGTTCCTCCAAGACAATGGACTCTGTTATCAATGCCTTTATCCCGGAGCACAAATGGATAGAGGCAAACACGCCGAAGGAAAATGTCAACGAGACTTTATCTGCAAGAATCCGGCTCACAACTCCGAAATCACGAAGAAACATGTACTGGTATGTGACGATCACAAGTTTGACCAGACCAACAAAGACGTGCTCGAACACTACAAGAGCCGATGCATCAGAAGACTCCCAGTCCCTACGTATTCCAAGGATATAAAGATCTTCCACACTTCATTCAAATCAAGCCATTCAACTCCAACAGACGACTCCAACAGTGCTATCTTCATGCTGCAGTCCATCCAAATCAACAAACGAACGTACACCATCTTTTACGACTCTGGCTGCAGCGATTTTATCAGTCGCTTCGAGGCAGTCAGGCATCTTGGATCCAACGCAATCAAGCAATTCTCTGGGGACATCTCAATGGGTGGTGTTGGTGGATCAGTCAACATCACATCTCACGGAGTATACACCATCTCCATTCCTCTCAGCCACGGAGTTAATGCCATGATGACTGGACCTTGCATGGATCGCATAACCGAGACTTTTCCAAGCTACCCACTCCAAGGAAGGGTCTACGAGGACATCAAGACTCAATACTTGAAAGAAGGTAATAAACTTCAATTTCTTCCTTCCGTTCCTAAATCCATTGGAGGAGACGTCGATTTTATGGTGGGCATCAGATATCAGCGATACTTCCCAGAACCCATCTTCCAACTTCCATCTGGACTGACGATATACCGATCTCAATTCATCAACGCAGACGGTTCCACTGGTGTCATCGGAGGACCTCATGAGGTCTTCAACAATGTTGGCTCAAGTCACCTCTCCACACACTTCATCTCCAATCAATTGGCTCTCTTTCGAAATGGCTATCAAGTCAACCCAGATGTGCGCATGCTCGGATATTCTGCAACCATCGGTGACGTCACTAGCAACAACACACTTGACGAAGACGATGATGTTGATGTTCAGAAGCTCATCACATTCAATGAAGCGGAACGTGCTGGCAGCGAATGGTCATTTCGCTGTGTTAATTGTAGAGGATGTGAGACGTGTCGCAACCAACCAAACGAAATCATGAGCATCAAGGAGGAAACAGAGCAGCAGATCATAAATGATTCCGTCACAGTCGATGTACAAAATCACCAATCAATTGCCACCCTCCCACTGATGGCTGACCCAACACACCGTTTGCAACCAAATCGACATATCGCACTGAAGGTCTACAACCAACAAGTTCATCGCCTCGCAAAGAACACCAAAGATAGAGAGAAGACATCCTCCATTCGGAACAAAAACTTCAGAAGCTTGGATATGTAGATTACGTCAAAAATCTATCAACAGAATCTCAAACAAATCCTCAAAGAATCACCTTACCAGAATTTCATACCATGGCGTGCCGTTTGGAAGGAGAGTTCGGTGTCAACGCCATGCAGAGTGGTATTCGACGACGCCTCAATGCCCACCGACACAGGATTCTCTCTGAATGACATCTTGGCAAAAGGACGCAACAGTATGAATCGATTGGTTGATATATTTGTGCGGTGGAGGTGCCACTCTGTGGTATTCCACACTGATGTACAAAAAATGTATAACTCCATCAAATTGGACCAATGTCACTGGGGACTCCAACGATATCTCTGGCAAGACTCACTGGACCCTTCACAGCCCCCAGAAGAGAAGGTCATAAAAACACTCATTTATGGAATCAAGTCAAGCGGCAACCAAGCGGAGAGAGGATTGCGAGAGACAGCCCGAATCCTCAAGGACCGATATCCTACCGTCCACAAAGATTGTTTCCGAAGATGTGTACGTGGACGATTGTTTGTCAGGTTCATCAGGCATGACAGAAGTCCAATCAATAGCAGACGACCTAGAAGTTGCTGTCAATCACGGTGGCTTTGGCCTCAAAGGCTTCACATTTTCATCAAGACCTCCTCAAGAGTCTCTATCTGCTGATGGTCAATCGGTTGGAGTGGCTGGACTCAAGTGGTTTCCACTCAAAGATCAAATCTCTCTCGATGTGCAAGAACTCAACTTCGCCAAAAAATCACGAGGTCGCAAACCAACACTTGTATCTACGGTACCTGAGAACCTAACTCGACGACAATGCGTGGCCAAGGTAGCTGAACTCTACGACATCACTGGTTTAATCACACCGATTGTTGCCACCATGAAACTAGATCTTCACGACCTTGTCACTCGGAAATTGGATTGGGATGATGCTCTTCCCGATAACATCCGGACCATTTGGCTTGACCATTTCGATATGATGAATGAAATCAAACAAATCAAGTATCAAAGAGCCGTTGTACCAGAAGATGCTGCAAGTTTGGACATTCAGACGCTTGACTTTGGGGATGCAAGCAAAAGCCTCATTTGTGTCGCTATATATGTTCGATTCAAGAAGAAGGATGGATCATTCACCTGTCAATTCATCTTTGGTAGATCCAAACTCATTTCAGATGAATACACTCAACCACGTGCAGAGCTATATGCAGCGATGATCAATGCACACTCTGGTCATACAATCAAACAAGCCCTGAAGGATAAACACAAGTCGAGCATCAAATTTACAGATTCTCAGATCAGTCTCTATTGGATTTGTAACCTTAACCTGAATTTAAAGCAATGGACAAGAAACAGAGTATCTGAAGTCCACAGATTTACAGACACATCCCAATGGAAATATGTCAGATCAGAGGACATGATTGCAGACTTGGGCACTAGAAGATGCACAGCCATCCAAGATGTCGACCAATATTCAAAGTGGATCAACGGATATGAATGGATGAGAAGCAACCCTTCGGACTTCCCAGCCAAGACTACTACTGACATCTCACTGACAGCGCAAGAGAAACAACATCTTAAGAAAGAGTCAAGAGAAGAAGTACACAAGGAAGGTATCGAATGCTACATATCCTCAACCAAGTCGATGATTCCAGAAGCCGTTTCAAATCACTACAAATACTCAAATTATTTGATCGACCCCAATTGGAGAAATTTCAACCATGTAATCAGAGTGATGGCTTACGTACTTAAATTCATCAATAGCTTCAAAAAATTTCACAAACCAAATCCCTCACCTTCTACCAAGGAAAGACACCTACTCCTAAATGATGCGGATATTGAACGAGCCAAATCCTACTACTTCAAAAAGGCAACCTCTGAAGTCAAACAATTCACCAACAAAACGAAGTACAACAAAATATCTGAAGAAAAGGATGGAATCCTTTTTTATACTGGAAGAATCCTCCCAACCGATCAGATCACCGCTATTGGAAAAGCTACCGCCATCATGAAGGATCTAACTGCGTTAACCTTCTGTGTGCCAATTATCGACAAAAATTCACCTTTGGCATATTCAATTGTACAAGAAGTTCACTGGAATCATCCTACAGCAATCCATTCTGGCATCGAAACCACTTGGCGCTATGTGCTTCAAACCTGCTACATACTTGAAGGAAGATCACTCGTAAAACAAGTTCGCTCCTCTTGTCCTCGATGTCGTTATCTATTAAAAAGGAAATTCCAAGTCATAATGGGACCACTCTCAGAAGACAACCTAAAGATTGCCCCTGCCTTCTTTGTCGCCCAGACTGATCTTGCTGGACCATTTCAGTCCTATTCAGAACATCACAAGCGCACCACTGTGAAGATCTGGCTACTCGTTTTCTGCTGCGCTACAACCACAGCTGTCAAAATCAAAGTCATGGACAGCTACAACACAACGTCATTTCTCCAAGCATTTACACGACTAGCCTGTGAGGTTGGTTACCCGAAAAAGCTTCTCGTTGATGAAGGAAGTCAGCTCGTAAAGGGTTGTGAAACAATGCAACTTAACTTCGTCGACCTACAACAGCACCTTCATTCAAAAATGAATATCGATTTTGAGACATGTCCTGTTGGTGGACATAATGTCAACGGACGTGTAGAAAGAAAGATTCAGGAGATCAAGAAGTCGATCGATAAAACTGCCGGAAATCAACGTTTGTCCATTCTTCATTGGGAGACACTGGCATCAACAATCTCGAACTCAATCAACAATCTGCCATTGGCCGTTGGCAACTTCAAGGAGTTCGAGATGTCAGATTTGATCACCCCGAACCGCCTACTCCTCGGCCGCAACAACGACCGCTCACCCTCAGAGCCCTTAACAGTCACAAATGACACCGACAAGATTCTACGAACCAACAAAAAGATCTTTGACTCGTGGTTTGAATGTTGGCTCACTTCACACGTACCAGCATTAATGGATCAGCCAAAGTGGTTCAAAAACGACAATGACATCAAGCCAGGAGACATCGTTCTTTTCACCAAGCAGGAGTCGAGCCTATCCGCAAACTATCAATTTGGAATCGTTAAGAGCATCAATAAAGGACGTGATGGAAAGATTCGGGATGTTATTGTGCAGTATCAAAATTCAACCGAGAAAGTCAAACGTGAGACCCATCGATCAGTTCGCTCGTTGGTTTTGATACGTGGTGTGGATGAAATAGATTTGATGAAACAATTGGATACTGTAACTCAAAAAATTAAAATTTTCTAATATATAAAAAAAAAAAAAAAAAAAAATCTTATTTTTCATTCTGTTGGGGGAGTGTTAAGGCATAAACCTTAGTTTTAATCCATTTTTGGTCAATCAAACACTCTCACCTCTTTCAGTGTGCAGCCATTTTGTTTGTTTTTGTTTGGTCTGCATTTATTTCACTTTTCCCACCATTTTGGTTATTCTGCATTTTTCTGTGTTTGATAAGCATTTGGTCAGTATTTTATTCATTAATTTTATGTCAATTTGATATATGCATTTCCTTTTGTTATAATTTATTTCAATTTTTCTCATAATTTATTTTGGTCTGTAAATTAGACTTTTTGATCTGCCTATAAATGCCACATCATCACTCAGACCTCACTTCAACAGAGACTTCAAGGAGTGAAGACCTCCTCTGACATGATGTCAACTCAAATCAAATGAAATCAATCAATAGTCTCTTTAGTTACTCACATATACAAGCACATTCAATTTTCATTTCACACAGTTGGTGTTAGTCTTGACACACCCTGTGTTCTGCTGCCTGCTTACAGCATTCTACCTCAGGCCAGCTGGTGAGTTTTTTGTTTCTTTTCTCTGTCTCTATTTGTGGCACCTAAGTTAAGTTAAGTTAGATTTTCTTTTACATTATATTAGTACTTCAATCATTCATTTATACATTTGCTGTTTTCTACTTCTACTTTTGTTCTCATAGACTTACATCCTTTTGTACCTAAGTTAGATTATTTTATTTTCATTCATTAGACTTAGTATCTTTCAATTTTTATTTTCAGTTTGAACACTACATTACTACACATCAATAAATTAATGCACTGAACAGTGTTACAAACACGGCGTTATTGTTTATCCAATCTCATCCTGACGCTACAGGGTGGAAGCGGGCGACGTCTGACTGGATATTTAGCTGCGTGATCCGGAATAATGGCATCCTGGGTACAATCAAAACTGCTTGATTGACCAATCAGAATCGAGTCTTTGACCGTGATTGTTTCTTTACCATATTGATGTCTTAAGACTTGTGGGCCGAACACATGTAGCGCTAAACTGACTTTGTTGTCGGCGAGTATAGAATTGGAAATGACGACACTCTTGTCGGGCCATGTGAAAATACCGTAATCTAAATTCTTCCAAATAAGGAAATTGTCGGCTTTCCAACAATGTGGTGAGCGAGCTTTGAAATGTAATCCGTGCAAATTAGAGTGCACCTGAAAGAGAAAAATGGTGATATTTGCTTTGAAAATGCTTTCAACAAGTGAGTCTGTTATATGAGGTAAAACAAGTACAAAAATGGGCCAAGTTCGCGTTTTCCAAGAATTACGCCCAATGATGCTTGAACGTCCATCTAATGACTTTACAACACCGTAAAGAATCTTTATTTGTAAAGAAATTTCTTGATCTGGAAAGTCTTATTCAGAATTTCTACAAGATTAGTTTCACCAATACTTAATACTCACTTCGTTACCATAGACACGTTGTGATTCTTCTTCGCAAGGGACGCCGGGAAATCGAATGCCGACTTTTTCCGATCCTGCAATACTGTTACCCACTACTGTGAAGTCTTTGGCTTTCTCAAGATTCAGAGCACCGTCCCAATTCAAATCCGCCGACGCGTAAACTTCTGACACCTAAAATAGAAAAATAGAAAACAATTTCAAGATTCCATCAAGTAATTTTTATCTAAAAGAAGTTTATACCGGGTGTGTCAAAAAAAACGCCCCTATTTTTCGATTTTTGACGTAAATTTCAAATCCTCCCTGAAAATTTCACTTGCCTATGTTGAATAGAAATTTGTACGTCAAAAATCGAAAAATAGGGACGTTTTTTTTGACACACCCGGTAATACTAATAACAAGCTAGAGTGCTTCTTTATTTCGTTCCCTATCTCTTCCTCTGAAATTTCAATGTAAAAAATTACACTCCAAAATCTCCACTGGATTTTTTGACCTGAGAACAATTGGGTTTTGATAGAAATTATAATCCCCACTGTGGGAAGAAGTTCCACTGGGACTGTGAGACAGGGGTGTAAGAAAGAAAGATTCGACATAACTTACTCTAAACGTTTGAATGGACAATGCGGTGGTCATCAAGTTATGAACCACTTTATTATTGCGTCCTTCCAGATCGATAGCTGGACCAACCGAGCGATATATGACGTTGTTTTCGATTGTCAGATTGTGAGTTCCGTATACACCAATGCCCACATTGTAACCATCGTTGAAAGAGCATCCGGATACGAACGAAGCATTACCGTCGATCTCACCGATGTTCATGAAAGCCAACGAATATCTGTGTGTGGAGATGCGAAAATTGAAAAGATATCAATCATGAATTTTTACCCTTAAGTATTACAAATGAAGTGAATACAGTCGCTCTCATGTTTTCTACCGTTAGTGTATAGTAGATGGCGGATTCCAACACACTAGCAATGTGGAGATAATTTTTTTTCAACTCACTGTCTCTGTTCAGTCAGTAGACAAGGATTCACTTCCAGCTCTACCCAGTGGCAATTGAGTCCTCGGGTTCCACATAGACCCGTAGCTCAATGGTAGAGCAAATGCCCGCGAATGGCATCGTTGTGATTTCGAGTCTCGCCGGATCCGTTGGTTTTCCAACGTTTCCGGTGGCTGATCAGAAGACAGCAACGACTATATTCACTTCATTGAATAGAAACGGTTTTACGGGCCACTTTTTAAACGAAATTCCGTTCAACTGATGCGAAAGTGATATTAACGGTCTCAGTTGACAAAATACAATTTGTTTAGATAGTTAAATATATCGTAAAGATCCGCGAATGAAATGTAACCGGGAAAACCATGGCCAACCTTAAGAGTTCATCTAATGTTTCCAGCTCACCCAAATATATACTTATACGCTTACATAATTTTACGTTCTTTCAAACCACACGTAGTTAATTTCCGTGACAAACAAAGAGGAATGGATCCGTGGGGGTGGAAACAGTCACTTTCGCTCGAGGTTGTGGACGGCCAAATATGTCACTCTTTGACATTTAGGGTTAGGGTTTGTCGTTCTTTTTGTCGCTTCCTAATAGTTATTTGTCGTTCTTTTAAGATGGTCTGGAAGCGTTAGATGAACAGTCTCTTATGTGAAAAACCTCTACAATAGGCTGATCTTACACTATTTTCCAGACTTTTGAACCCTGTTTCGAAAAATCCAACGAGAAAGAACTCACCTTGGGTCCCAGTTTTCATTGAAACCAAGTTGGCCACAATTACTGAACTGGACATCTCTTAGCTGAGCGTCACCACTGTAAGTGATACCTCCTTGAGTATACTTGCCAACTAAGACACGACAACCAAATGATTGATCGTCTAATGAACCAGATGGGTTATCGAGACCTTCAATACGGATGTTTCGAGTAATCAAGGCAACTTTGGCGCTCATTCGTTTGAAAGGTCCGAATCCTGTTGGAAGATTATGAGTAGAGTGACGGTACTGAGTTGCTGTGGTTGTAGTGATGGTTTTGCCACCATTGGTTACACCAGCAATGGTCAGTTTTTCAGTTTGTTTAGATTCAAAGGTGGTCGTTGTAATCAAAATGACGTCACCAATGGCCCAATCAACAGACTCGGTAAGAGTGATCGAGGTTTCTCCAACATTAACAGTGCTTGCCAAATAAGTCCAATATACATCATGCGACATTCCAAGAAGTTGTAATCGACCGAAAACTGCTAAAGCTTTAGCACCGACGTTAGGTCCATTATTGATGGGCATGTCAGGAGATTTTTGATTTCCAATAAGACCGATGAGAACATTGCTGACCATCGGTGTATCAGCATAACCCGCGATTAAAGATCCACCAAGACCTGAGATGAAGATGATTTTCGCTTTGATCACGTGATCAATACTAGGTTCCAGTTCCAAAACGCCAAAGATGTATAAGCGGTCCAGAAGGATTTCATCTGTTGAGTCTTGCACCATATACCAGTCAGCTTCGATGGTTACGTTTTGGTTGGCTGTCGGTACCACACCACTTGTCCAATCTGACTTCTCGCTCCACTTCTTGAAGGTGGCGGGGCGCCCATCAGGAATTGGCGGAGCGGTGGGTGCAACGCATTTGTCAAAGAAACATCGGTATACTCTGTAGGTGATTGGCTTCTCGTCCGGTTTGGTTTCGTTTCCAGTCCCCTTCACCAAGTACGTCATTTCTTGTTCTGCTTCGGTGTAGTACCAGTCTCCATGTTTATCACTTGAAGGGTTTGGTAATGAGACTGTTGAATTTCTACGACCGTTGCCTGTCGCAAAGGAGTCTGGGACTTGATAGAATGTGTGCTTGATGTAAGCATAATCAGTTGGTTTCATTTCAGTGATGGTCATTGAGTAAGAAATATTGGTCAAATGTTGTGAACGGTCAAAAGAGATATCAACCGGATCATTTGTATTCAATGGAAGAAATGCGGTATACCCGTTTGGATGGGAAATAGCTTTTTCACGGTACCGAACTTTATCTGTCCCTAATGAATTGTTGAAGAAAGCTGTTCGCTCGCTGATGGAGCTCGGTGTAACTTGATTAAACGCGACTTTTGCGAAGCGGCCGCTAGTACATGTCACGCCTGGTGTGATTCCGAAAGAAGCGCCAGGGTTATCTGTACACACTGCAGGGTCCAGGAATCCCATTTTGGGTACCAGACTTCCACCTTTGGTGCCCGTTAGGCTTCCATCTAAATCTTCAACAATGGTTGCGTGAGCATGAGGAAAATTGATCAAGTTTGATGTGTTCGTGTATCTGATACCTTTGGTAAGAAAAAGAAAAAACATAAGATTATTGCTAGCCTCGTTTCAAATTATCCGTGCTAAGATATTTCAATGCTATTAGACTATGGACGTCCTTTTGAAACAAAATTGATAAAAGTCTTTTGGAAAAAAATGTCAAATGTATAAATATCGTGTCTCCAAAGTTTGGTTATGTAGAGCAATATAAGGGTCTTTCATTTTTATTTTTAAAAATATTATATTTGTCTCAATGTTGTCCAGAGGTCGGTAAATTCGAAAAATGCGACGGTAAGCTTATTTCGCACGCGAGAGTACACATCGTTGACGAGAAGAAATCAAAAACTGATTATCGAAGAATTTTTCATTAACCAACGAATTAGAATATCTTTAATATTGGAGAATTAAAATAATAGAACCAGAGAAACTTTTTTTTTCATTCAAGTACCAAATCCACCTTTTCTAAACCGGTTCTAGGCGAATACACAGGTTGCAAAATGAATGTCTGAAGACAAATCACGCTTTTACTCGAAATTTTTATGTGCTTGTTACATGACAATTATTTCTGATTGGTTCGAATTTGTTGACACTAATAAAGTTATCAGTTGTAAGTTGTAAAGCAAGTAACATGGGAATATTCATGTGAACTTTTTCGAGTTATTCACATGTTTTGACTGCAATGATATAATTTTGCAACCCGTGTGTGTCAGGCATAAAAAAGACCAACGTAAAAAGTGTAAGGCAATAAAGTCGGCAATAAAACGTTAAATACCTTCAGCGCGTACGAAAGACGCACCATCATCGGGTTTGCAGTGGGCGCAAGTTCCAAAGGCGGTGCATTCGTCTTCATCAAAATTCACAAAATCCACATTGGAGATGGTCAATCGGCTTGTTCTTGGCAACCAGATACCATGCATGGTACAGCGCTGTTGATCAGAATGTCCAAGCTTGTATGCACCGATATCCCGCAGTTGAGAGTGACCGACAATGAGTGAATTTTGGACAGTTGCACCACCCCATGGTGAATCTTCAGCATTAGCCTCCACGTATTCCACACCAGAAATATCGTTGTCAAGGGATATCAAATCATCAAACCTAAGCAAAAAGAAGTTAGATAGAAAGTTATAAATAAACCCAAATCAGCTGAAATGTACAAAAATACGAAAAAGATTTCTTAGTGACTTTTTTAAAACTATTTAGCTACATTCAAAATAGACAATGCTATCGTCCGTTAGAGGGTCAGTAAACTCGGGGAAGTAGTGGCGGTAGAGTTTTGGAACAACACTGTAAATACCTCAGCCACTGTTTACTCCACCCCGAACTGAACTCCGTTTTTAAATTCATCCCACCTCCTGAATTATTCGCTTTTTTAGTGATAATGTGTGACGATGGGATCTTCTACATTCAAAACAGTGATTTTAGCCTGAAAATTGCATCCAGGCCAAGCACACTGTCTAATAATTTGTACTGCATGAGTTAGGTGAATGGGATTATGTATTCAAGAGCACTGGACTGAAATTCAAAAAAAAAATCGAACCAATTTACCTGATTGAACCACACTCTAAGCATTCAGCCGCCCTCAGGGCGTGCCAGATCGTCAATCCATGGAAATGGGCGGGCTCGTGAACCTTTGAATCACAACCACCTCCGGCCATCGGGTGATAGATCGGAAACACCCATAAACCGTAACGCCCAAGGGTGTGAGCTGTGTTGTTCTTGAACTCAAGCATTGGGACGTTTCTGAAATGAACAGACGTATTCTGGATATTCATAATTCAAGATGACGTCATATTTTCTAACGGAAGCATCCGAAAAGACCCGGATTTTTGACCACCATATTTCTATTTTTAGTAACAGAGCGGGGTCAAATCCCGACTTTTTTCGGGTGTTTTGCTAGAAAAATGACTTACGCATATCAAAAATAATATAAATATAAGATAATTCTTTTTAGTCTTTTTAATTTTCAAATGGAGGTAAACCGATTATTGTAAGGCAATCCCAATTTTACACAACATTAGGTAATGAAACGTCACGCAATGTGAAGACACGCAAGAAAAAGATATTAGCGTGGTATTAAATCTCAGAATCATGCAACTTAAAACAAAACTTCAAACATAAGAATATTGCAGATTTTAAGCTGAGGTAAATTATTTTTGTAGCTTATAGAAAGAGATCATGGATCAGAAATGGATACAATGGCGTTGTAACTATAATTAATTATCACTATTATCCTTTCCTACCTTGGACATATATTTGGGTCATAATTAGGTCCTTCCGGATGATGAAACATCTGATACCAGTAGCCGAAATGCGAACAACCAGCGGCTGCGTTGTGGCTGACAGTGTTGTTAGCATTGGTTACCCAGTAAGCGGCTGGCGTAAGATCGACATTCAAACCGGAGCTAGAGAGTGTTACCATGACAGCGAGATTGTAACGAATGAAATTACCTGTTTCTATACCATCTTCCATGAAGTAAGCGTTACCTAGGGAACGGAGAAATAATAATTTGACAAAATCAGTACAACTAGAGGTTTCCAGCTTTGTCATGAATTTGGAAAGTAATAATTTTTGCGAAAATTCTGGACATAATTCTGGAGAAACTCGATCTTCTAGAAGCACCTTAGCTATGCAGCTGTTCAAAAGCAATGTTTTGTAATTTTTGCACAGCGACTTACCCAAAATATCATAAATGACATTTCTCTCCACTCTCAAACCGTGAATACCGTGCATGGTGACTGCACGGTTATGGCTACGGTGAATGGCGCAACCCTCGACGTACGATCCCGTCACGTCACCGTCCATATGGAAATGAATTGGGTAACGTCCTAAACGGTACGCTTGTCCGGCGTTGTAGATCTCAATATGGTTGAAATGGGCTAACGCTAATCGCGAATCTTTTTGGTTGGAGTGGACCATGATTTGGACGCCGAATTGATCGGAGCCAAAAGGCCGACCATAGTTCCCTTCGAAACATTTTTGAGTAGCGAATTGATCAGGGTTGTAGTTTTTGGGACATGGAGGAATGGCGTCTTTCCAATTTTCGTTGGACGATCCTCTGATGACAACATTGCGTGTCAAAAGACCAACCTGGTAGCAAGTGAAGATAATAGCACAACATAAATATTGAATTCAGAGGATTGTTAGGATGCAAAGATGGATGGTTATTTAAGATGCAAAGGTTCTTTAATTGTTTTCTATCTTCTTTGTCACTGTAACTTTGAGATAAATTCAACAAGCAACATGCTAAATGGACCTACCTAATGATTAATATCAGATGAAAATAAGAAAAAAGTGACAATAATTGTACAAAAATTCAGAATGGAAAAATAAAGCTTGTGTGTTGAATAATGTAAAATGGTAAAAAGGAATTTCCCCAAATACGAAAATCACTTAAACCATTCAGGCCCAAAAACCCTATTTTTGGCAGTTTTTGGCCCAAATTTGCCCAAATATATTTTTTTTGTGAAAATCGGGCTCCGTCACATTTTAGGCATTGCCATTTTGCATCATTGTGCAAAAAATCAGAAAAAAATAATGAGTCAACTTTGAGAAAAGCTGGTAACAGACGGACGGACGGACGAACGAACGAACGAACGGACGAACGGACATGGGTTAATTTATAGAACCTCCACCGGGGTACCCGGAGGTAGGTCCAAAAATAAGATTTACATAGTGGAGTCCAGTTAACTCGAACACACATGGGGAACAAAAATTTGTTCGATTTAAGGTAATTTCGATTTATGGAATACGGTTTATAAGACATTGTTAACTGAAGGGGCCATAAAAGTTATAGAGGTTCGAGTTTGAGACACTCCACTGTAAAAAAAAAAAAACCTCAGCAGCAGTTTCAATAGTCCGTCCGGCAATTGTCTGTGTCAAAGCGATATGTTTGAAAGCTAACGGACGGTCAATTTCGATGGTATTTCCATCATTTGTTACACCCTTGATAAAAACAGCCTCGTTTTCGCGCAAACTTTTTGAAGTGGAGGCTATCACAATCTCGCTGCCAACTTTCCAATCAGGAACAGGTACGGTAACATATATTTCCGTTGCGCCAGCTTCCGCTGTTTTCGATAACCGGGTCCATGTGTTCAGAATATGTTGTCCGTGCAAGCCTAGGTATCCGGTACGCAATGAGATAGATTTTGCGCCATACACGGGCAGTTCTTGTGACGTCACATTACCGTGCAATGTAATAATAGCTTTATGTTCGAAGCGTTTTTCTTCCGTTCCGACCATCAAGGAGCCATTCTTAGCGATTAAAATGTGTTCTGCTTGTAGGTGAAGATCTTTGTCGTCGAAAATGACGGTACCACCGTCAATAAGTAGGAAAAAGAGAACAGGTGTGTCCATGTCTAATAATAATGTTTGTCCGGTAGAGATAACCACGTATGCTCCTAAAAATCACAGATTAAGAAAAATGCTTTAATAATACTAAATACACGACTATTAAACAGTGTAGAAAAACTGCTCCTTGAAGATGAGTGCCGATCTAAAGTTTTGATCGAAATCAAATTGAATTGGCTTTCTTGAAAGGTTTTGTTTTTAAATAAGAGTGATATCGTTTGCTTACTCATCAATTTCAATTTACAAGCTTTTTCACATTGAATCGACACATATGTCGATTGGTCAGAAAGAGGAAAAGAAAAACAACTTTTTGTTTATATCAGCATAATATAACAATAGGGAGACACTGTCCTAATATGAAACATGTGTCTGCTATGAAACGGGAACACTTATGTAAAAATAAACCTTTAAGTGGTCTTATCTGGTTATTGATCAAGGAGTGTCTCTAAACCTCCATAATTGTGAATAGACAGAGAGAGAGGGTAACAGTATATCTGGTGGATGATATCAAAGACAAAAGAAATAAAACGTCACTGACCTGCGGATGGTAAGGGACCACCACCCCACGTGAATGGTGAACTCCACACATCAACGTAATCGACCGATGCGTTCTGTGGGATGGCGTGGCCGGCAGCGGCGCTTGAAACAACAAGATCAATATCCATATGTGTTTTCTTGGACGGTTTAGTGATACATTCGATTTTTGTTGCCGTGACCGAGCGCAATTCACATTCGATACCGGCAATTGAGACCTCACTTCCGCCTTTAAAGTTGCTTCCACTGATGACGATCTTTTTCCCGCCACCTGTTCCAAAGCGACGTGGAGAGACATCCGTGATGTAAGACGTTAAAGATTCTTTGTACGTGAAAGAGTTCGACAACGTGACGGATTCACTTCCCTCTGTTATGATGACGTCACATGGAACGTCTCCCGATTGAGATTCGTAATCCGGCAGCATTGACGTTAAACATTGAAGAGTTGTTCCGTAAGTAACATCCTGGACGATGCAAGAAGCACCGCATATAGAGACGCCAGTTTCCATACTGAAGCCTTTACCTACGATCTCCACAAGGCGACCGCCTCCGTAACTACCCTCGTTTGAGGCGGGATTCGAAGCAGCAAGTTCGTAAGTTATTAACAATGGGTTTGAGAAACCTTTTCCTGCGACAAGGACTGACAAGTTGTACGTTCCAGCAGGGTAATGATCCAATGTACACGTAATTGACGTAGTGTCTACTTTGGTAACGTTGCAAAGATCTTTTCCATCAATGTAAATTTTGTAATCCTCCGTATCATTGGAGCCCGTATTCACGTAATCAATGGTCAACGTATCCCCGTAACCACCATTAACAGTTGAAACACTGCGTCGTTTACGGCCGTTCTGGTTGGTACCCATTCCCGTAATTTGAGGTGTTGACGCGTCTTCGTAAACATAATTCCCAGTAAGATGTCCACCCGGGTAGGTGATAAGGGATGTCCCGGCTACATTTCGTGGTGGTACCCGGCATAAAACGACGTATTGGTTGCGTTCGGTGATTTCACAATCGTCAAGAGCGTCTCTAAAAGTGATTTTAGCATTCATGGTGTACGAAGCACCGATCAATGTCAACTTCACAATATTTCCTCCGTAAATACTTCCACGGTTTGGGGAAATACCACGTAAACCACGGGAGTAACGTGTATATTTCTGAACACCCGGCGTCCACAGAGCTGCACCAACGCCGTCAACAAACAAACTGATATCGTAATTTCCAACAACTTGGTCTGGCAGTTGACATTGGAACACTGTCACGTTACCTCCCTGGTCATCACGTAGAAGGATAGGACATACCCTGGAACCGACGTTCAACGTCAGTTTTTCCGTCACAACACTTGGTGCAAGGTTGCCAATAGTAACGTTAAGCTTCATAAAAGGTTGCGTGATTGTTGTTGGAGTCAAGGATTGCAGGATGGGTGTAACTTCGTCCTTATAAAGATATTGTAGTGTTTGTGTGTGAACTCTTGTTTGCTCATCTTCTGAATAACTACTATCAAACACAGTGACTTGTTCAGTCGAAGCACTGGTGACGGAGGGAGCTTTACAGAAGATCTCAGTGTACGTCGAATTTATATGGCTGCAAGTTTTTGAACCAATTTTGACGACAAGATTATTTGAATCCAACCCGAAGCCAGTGACTTGTAAAATGTTGCCGGCACCTGAAGTAAACGAAGATTTACATTCACAAAAATGACCTTGCTTTGTGTTGTTACGATAAGTTATCAAGTATAGTTGCAGTGTGATGGTATAATAGCATAAGAGAGGCCCCCCCCCCAGCGGACCCTCAGTTCACGCAATCACGCAATTTTTTTTCGAAATTCACGCATTCACGCAAATTTTCCCCGAGTTTCACACAATAGCCCGATTTTTCAGAAAATCGGAAAATGTTCGGGACAAATCGGGGAAACATTGGAAAATCGGGAAAACTGCACAAAATCGGTGGGAAAAAAAGGGAAATTCACGTATTCACGCACAAAATAGCCCAGATTCACACATTCACGCAATGAAAAAGTTAATTTTCACGTTCACGCAAGTTTTTTCAATTCACGCATTCACGCATTTTTTTTTCAATTTTCACGGATTCACGCAACCCAAAATGCCCATTCACTAGACTGGAGTCGTTTATAATGCGTGTAATACTAATAATACCAATACTAATAATAATAATACTACGGGATTTAGTTTGTATAAACGACTGGAAGAATCCGGTGTTCCAGCCTTATATATACAGGAGCTAGCTACGCAGAAACTTGCGTAGCGAGAAAACAATTTATCAAGCAACAACAAACTCTCAAAACGAAATCAACTCAAATGAAAAACTTTCAATACACAAATCCACACATATTTTTTTTCTCAAGAATTATTTTGACCAGGAAAAAATTATAATTGCAATATTGACACTTTTCTTTTGTTTGGAGTTAGTGCACAAAGGTTTCTAGACGACTAAAATTGTTCCATTCATTACTTTTTGCTTTATTTCTACTATGTATAAATTAGTCGTCTAGCTTGCTAGACTACCCATTCACGCATTCACGCAAACCGCTGGGGGGGCCATAAGAATCTCTTCTTCCCTACCCCTTAATAACTAAACAATTCGAAATCAAGAAATGTTTATTTTTTATTCGTGAAGAATTGAGTTTTGAAAATATGAGTTTGTAAGTCAATTCGGACTGCCTAATACCTAAACAATTCGAAAATCAAGAAATGTTTCTTTATCATTTGTGACGAATTGAGTTTTGAAAATATGAGTTTGACGCCAATTTATACCAGGATGAAGGGGAGCCTGTTCTCACGAGCTTACTTCGAAAAGGTTTGACGACAAATCTATTTTACAGCACTTCAAATTACCTAAAGATCCTTGTCTTGGTGAAATATCTTCGACAACATGTTGGAAAACAATGGAATTATTATATTGTATTTGTGTTTTCAAGAGAGCTGTTCCATATGGCTGTCTGGTGAATTTCAGATGTAGCATGCTTCTGATAGGTGGTTGTGAATCTAAGTCCATCTTACAAGTCATTTCAGTGTTAGTTGCTGTATCACCTGCACAAAAGTATCCTCCGAACTCGGCTGACGTTTTACGAGCATTCGTTCCGAAGTTCGATCCTTTGATTGCGATGATATCGGTAAGGAGGACGTGAAATTCAGGGCGGACTACAGTAGTGACTTCGGAGGTAAGGGAGGTTTTGTAACGGAATTGGGCGGTAGATTTCGCTGGTACTCCTAAAAGAAAATCAGATAAAGAACGATGAAAATCGATAAAAATATGCATCAAAGAAACATGGATCGATAAAAAATTTATCAAAAAAGGATTTAAATAATGTCCGTTTTCCGGGACTTTTCGCGGACCCTTACTATTAATCAAACAAGACTGCTTGTAAAAACGACTTGTAAGCATATTTCGACTCCTTTCTTCAACTTTTTAATATTTACAACACAAAGCTAAGAGAGATAAGCAGGCAGGAACATTTCACAGGTATAAAAAATGGATACCTTTCACAGTGACCTCAACGTCAGTCACAAGTGTTGAGATTTTGGGTAAGACAATAATCCGACCACCAAACGCAATCTTTGTACTACCATACGTTCTTACAATACCACTTGAAAAGTAGTAGAAACCACTCTCATCGAAACGTCTTCTGCACACACCTTATAAAGGGAAAAGAAAGAGACATGGTTTCAATTTGAACACCACATGCACACCTTTCTTACATGAATGTCTATATACAAGGTTTTAAAGGTCAATGGGCTCTTCCAGAAAATGTTCGTAAATGGGGGTGCAAGATATATTGTCCGGGGGTAAATTTTCTCTGTCCGGGCATAATTTGGGTTGTCCGGGGAGTCAACCGATGCTTGTCCGGGGGGTAAAACCCGTTGTCCAGGGGCCAAAAGTCACTTTGTCCAGGGGTAAATCACTGAAAATTGTTATATATCCTCCACCCCCCATATTCAATTTTTTTCTTTAAAAGTCCAATCTAAGTAGGGATTGGAAATTGTACCACTAAATACAGTACCTCCAAAATAAGGATATTATAGACTAAACCCTGGCTATTTAGAGAAAAACAAGGGACTCTTCTTTTGACTGCTGAAAATATTTTCAAAAATTAATAAACGGGGGTAAGATAACAAGATCCGGGGGGGGGTCGTGGAGAAAAGGAGAACCTACCTTGAGGTTTTGGTTCACACCACACATTGTCTTGGTCAATATCCAAAGGGTCTACAGAGAGAGCTTTGTAAATTCCAACTTTGAGACCGGAATCAGGATT
This sequence comes from Clytia hemisphaerica, assembly GCF_902728285.1. Classification (NCBI taxonomy): domain Eukaryota; kingdom Metazoa; phylum Cnidaria; class Hydrozoa; order Leptothecata; family Clytiidae; genus Clytia; species Clytia hemisphaerica. The sequence goes on from NW_027103282.1 coordinate 1,315,932, forward strand.
GACGTACCACGACCACTAAAGAAAGAAGAATATGGAGAATTTCTTTTAGATTTACTCCAAACCAGTAAGCCCACAACGTTCATCTAGCGTTTTCTAAGTAAAGTTATATTGATGTTGCCTCCACGGTCAATGTCAGCAGGAAACAGTTATTCAACTTCCGCTTAATTTGTAAGGGTCTTCAGAAAGTCGTAAGAGGTTATAGAGGTGATAGACTACCTTCACTCATATGTCATTCCCTCTCAATCCGGATTATCAGCCAAACAAACTTATGCGTCAATTGAGGGTCTTCACCTCTATAACCTCTTACCACTTTCTGAAGACCCTTAATCCAAGTATCGATTGACGTCAAATGAGGTTAGTAAAGCTCAAATTGCAGATGTAAAACGACAAACTCGGTATACATTCACTCACCATCTGGATAAGGCTATCACTGTATCTCACTAACATTCTGCCGATTGGTAGTGTGAAGGTTTCGATCACAGACTTTCACCGCAATGGACTGTGTTCGAATCCCAAGCTCTTCCAGGCAGGGTGTTAGGGAAATATGGTGGTAGACTCTCTACTTTCACTCACATGTCGTAAGAGGTTGTTAACCTCGAAACTATTTTTAACATAAATGCATAGTTTCTGAGCAAATGAAAAGGTTGACATAACATTAGTATATCGTAGGGCATACTATTAATGATGGCTGTAAAACATGTATTGCAGACCAACCGCAGGGAAAAGAGACCTTACCTCGAGTGTATCACCGACAGTAGCGACAATGAAGTCTTCACTCCAAGCATATCCAGGTCCGTATTCTAATAAATAAAGCAAACTGGTGAATTATAACAAGGATAAACAAAGGTCTAGAAAGTTATCCAAAGCAAATTGGAATGGATGTTTACCTCAAGAACAAAATCTCAATAATAGTTTTTAGAAGAAGATAGTAAACTCTTGTACTGTACACTGACTTAAATAGTTTAAGGTTTTATTTTTACATAAGTGTTCCCGTTTCATATCAGGACAGTGTCTCCCTATTGTTATATTGTGCTGATGTAAGCAAAAGAATGTTTTTCTTTTTCCGACTAATCTTGCTCCACACCCGTGTCAATTCAAAATCAAAAAGCTTGCAAATTAAAATTGATGAGTAAGCAAACGATATCACTCTTATTTAAAAACCTTTAATCAATTTTAAATATGACTCAGAGTAACTTCTTACTGTCTGAAATTCCGTTATTATCAACGACGATTTTCTTCCCAGTCCCACCAGTCGTACATTCGATAACGCCTGTGCTCGTATCAATCGATTCCACGTCACAAGGGTATTTCCCTTCGAACGTTTTCATGAATACTTCATAATCACTCTTATTGGAACTTGTGAAACCAGCTCCAGTCACCCGTAATTCGGTACCGCCAATCATTGATCCGGAACCAGGCGAAATAGAGTTTACCGCAAGGTTGTAAGCAACTGGCGAGGACGAATCTGCGCTTCCTTTGTTTTGGACGAACACTTGAACAATGTAGGAGCCTGATTCAAGACGAGGCGCTTTACAGAGGATGGTTGTTTCGTTGAATTCGACATTTTCACAATGTTGCTCGTTGATGAGTACTCTCGGTTCTTTTCCGGTATCAGCGGCGAAGTTTGTTCCAGTTATGGTAAGGATAGTGTCGGAAACAGGACTTAGTGACGTCGGTGCGACTGACGTAATGGAAGGATTGAAAGCATCAGAGAATTCGATTGGAGTACTGAATTCGATTTCTTGCTCAGCTATGGAGACCTAGAGGAGTAGAACAAGCTTTCATAAAGTAAGTAAAAACTAATGAGCTATTATCAGTCACTTGTAAACCTGATCTTTTTGTTTTATAACCAGGGATTAATATAATTTGTAAATAAAAGGAATTTGTCTTACATGTATTAACCTCTTTTTTCAAACTAACCTATAGATAGACGATCAAATCATTGTTGACCTTAGGTTATTACACTCGGTGAAAATTATATACGGAAAATATATTGCGACTATAGAAAATCTGTTCCAAACTGAAGAATTTTGAAAGATGACTAGGAGCTTACTGTGACTTTTGATTGCGTATTATTAGGAGCAGATGGAGCCATCACTATGATTTGATTTTCATCAATTGACAATATCTTTCGGTGGACACTCAAACCGTTATGCGTGAAGTTCACTCTGACGTCATCAAGGGAATCACCAAAACCTGTTCCATTGATAGTGACAGGGAATCCTCCATTGCTTGCCCCTGATAGAGGGGATACTGAAGAAATGCTTGCGAGATATCTGAAAACGAGAATGAAATTTTGTTTAAAGATGTATAATCAATTGGTTCATTACGTACGACACTACTTTCAAAATCGAAATCTTATCAGAGAGATGCAATCTCGTCCTCGCGTATTCTTACGTTACACCTGAAAATGCAATTTTTCAAGAAAAACAAAAAAACAGTTGACTTCTGACTTTCGATGATATTGCTGGGATAAAGAATGTAAAGTACAAATGCTATCATAAAAACTGTAAAGCGAAACTCCGCATAAAAAGCATTAAAACAAGGAAGAACGTACTTGAAAGTAACATTGCCTGAAGAATCTCCAAACCCTTTCGAATGTAGAATGACGTCATATTCTCCCGCTTTCTGTGGACCTAAATCAACGAGTGTTAGTGATTATTTTTAAGAGCACTGAATTGCATTTTAAGGAGCTTAGTGATGGTCAACTTGATAAGCTACAATCATGGTCAGAATATGTTGACATTTCTGGGTATTTTAGCATTTTGAAGAATTAAGGTTAAGTTCGGGCGAAATGACATTTTCAGGCTTGGTACTTTATCTAATCGAATATTTCGATTTGGGATGGTACGCTGGCTTCCTGGATATATTCTCAGCCTGGTGAGACTATGCCCAAGCTTTTGGATCCTCAGATCCTAAGTCTTATGTTAGAACTCAGAGTTAAAACTCTACTTTCGAACCCTAAGTTAAGGCACTTAAATACTACTTGGGGGTTTTAAAATTTATAGCGAAATTATTTTTCTTGCCGTATATTCTATCGATGATTGTTGTTCCATAACATTTATTATACAGAGTATACTTAATAATTCAAAGAAACAAAAGTTTCAATTGTAATAATCTGACTGAGCACCATTCTTAGAAGGCACTGTACTGTAGCGAATTAACGCAGAAACAAGAAACTCACCGAGTGTGCAAATCACAGAGACTTGATCACCAGCAGATGTAGCTGATACAACTTCGCAAGGACTTCCACCGACCCTGACTTTCAAGTCATCTTTCTTTGATGAGCAGATGTCGCATAATAACGTCACTTGTGAATCCCTCACAGATTCGTTGGGCGTGATGTTGATGAGTTTGGGCGTCTTTTCGAGGGTGTAGTTGAACCCACAAGCCCGCCCTCTGCATGATGATGGAATATCGTTGATAGTGACCACAACCTATGTGAAAAGTTTGTTTCAGTTTAAGAACAATAGACCTAGATGACTCCACACATGAAGTGCAGACTCATTTACTGGTACAAACATCTGACGTCATTAACGGCCCTTGTAAAGTCGAATTTCAGGCTCGAAAAAGTCCTTATGAATTTGGAGTTGAAAGGTATATAATAGACCCTGTTCGAACGAACACTTTTGAAAACTGACCTTGAATGACAGCTGAGGAAAGATTTTCCAGTCCTGAGTACATCGACATTACTTTTAGAAAGATATTTTGGTATTATACAAGAATAGCCATTTAGAATAAGTAAGTAAGGTCAAAGTTCAAACCTGAACAATGGAAACATTTATAACTCAAGGACAATTTGCTAAAAAATCAAGAAAAAGTTATCAGAAAAATAAACATTACGTAATTAAATCTCTAACCTGTGGGGATTTTTCAGGGAGATAGAGGAATTCGCCGGTAAGTGGACCAAAGGTGATGCCACCGTCTTGCCGGGTGTTAAAATAAACAGTGGCATTGTTGCCCACTAAGCTGCTCTTTTTCAACGTGAGTTCCGATTTATCTCCACCTAGAACAGGAAAAAGAGTTGAATTGAGTAATCTTAAAGGTAAGGTTCATGCAACGTGTAAAACAAAATTACTTATATCCTTCCCTAACATACACGGCTAGAAATCTGGAGTAATAATTCGTGAATAAAAATAATAACAAAGTTACGAAATTTGTGGAGGAATCTTTTCAGAAAATCAGCTTACAATCAGGAGGGAATTGTACCTTGGTGAATAATCGAGTCGCTGATGAACTAAACTTACCTTTATTTTTCCAGGTAACAATATAATTGTAACTATGGCAATCTCCATGACGACGTACGTGTGTCGTCCCAGTGACGTCTTTGAGCGCAATGTCGAGATGTTCTTTCATTTCATCTTCAGTGGTGTTGTATGGGATGTCTGCAAAAATGGAAAGAAACAGATGGATGAGAGAAAGATTATGATGAGCATTTGTTCAACGGTCTAAGATCCTTAACCAGTATTTTGACTGCAAACAAATTGAAAAGCCTTGAGCATTTTAATATTGAAATATTTCTTAATAAATCCAGTTATTCAAGCAGAGAGGGAGACTAAATAATACTTTCACGGGTGGGAAAGCGAGAGAATCACTATTTTGTGTTTTTTGACCCATAATGCATCTTCTTCATCATACTCTAAACCTTAGTAAATTACGCGTTGTATACTTATCAACGCATTCGTATTACCTACAACTTCAAAGGTTTTTCCATCAGAATCTTCGTACTCTAAGTCGAAAGTTCCACTGATTCCAGATTCAATCTGTCGTACGGGGGTCACCTTGATGTTACTTCCACTTGTTGAATAAGTATTTCCGGACTTTGACCATCCATGAATTCCGAGTTCCGGAACGTCGACACCACAGTACAAACCATGGAAGGAAACGTGGAATTTGGTGGATGTTGAATTTTCAACATGAATGCTGTGGACCCAATTCTCACTTGGAAAGGTTTTCGGAGTCACTGCAAGATAGAACATATTCAATTTCAATTTCTTATTAAATTCAATACTTTTTCTTCTTAAATTCACCTCTCTTTTGTTATTCAATGATACCCTTTTGTGGAAGAATTCACGTATTCACCAAAGGAATTGAGCAGATTGATTAAAGCAATTGAAAGTCATAAGTATTCAATCAACTATTTTGACCAAAGTTTCGCGCAGTCACGCTACAAAACATGCATTTAAAGGACGTGCAGAGGGATGTATGAGAACGTAAAATACGAGAGTGAACCATGCCCGAGTCATAAAAGGTATAAAAGGCTTTAGCGCCATAAACCAAATGTTCTCAGTTCGAAATCCTACTCTTTTCCATGCTCAGTGCATAGATAGCAAATGCAACTGACTGTGGACCGCGTGAAAACAAACTACACTTGACGCTCTCTAATTCGACGTTCTACTACTCGATACGCGCCATTATTCGATGAAACTTAAGAAACAGTCAACAAGAAACTCTCATAAACGACGCTCCCTTATTCGATGAAAATCCAAACAAGGAAGATCGAATTAGAGAGCGTCAACTGTAAATACTATGAAGTTACCAGGCTATCCCGTAAACTATCGACTCAAAGCAGAAACCATATTTACCTGTCAATTGGGCAGAACCAATGTACAAGTTGTCCACATAAGGATTTGTCAGGGCATTACTCTCGCGAAGTAGGTAGATACGTTTGACTTTCAAAAAACTAGAAAAGTCAACTCTGTGGTGAGTTTTAGCCCAATAATTATCCTCCAAGATTTGCCGGATATCATAACAACGCGTTCGTCCGGTATTGATTTCTCCTTCGATCGCGGGATGAAAATCTCGAGTGTATGTATTACGGTTTAACTTGTTTTTGTAGGTTAATTTGATCCCAACATAGTTCCTTATAGGACCAAAAACAGCTAAACAAAGCTAAAAAGTAAATTACAATATCATGAACAAGTTAATTATCCCTCCCAACTCTGAAACAAGAACGGCAAAAGAACACAATATGTTAATTTTGGTCGGAATCTAACCCCAAATCAAAGTCAATCCCGACTTAATACTACTTAAAAAATAATAATTTTGACTGATCTTAAGGGAACAAAATTCAAAGAACATTCGAACCTATGAGCCTACAAATTTCGAAAAATAATAAAAATCTAAAAAAAAAAGCTATGTTCCAAAATATTATATACTGAATTTTCAATCATTGCCTAAACCTTCGATATAGGGGAAATCTGAAAGGAAGTTTTAAAGCCTAGGAAATATTATACTTATCAAGGTAGAGATAGATTTAAAGTGTTTTAAGGTATTAGGGTAAGGTCGAAAAAATAGCCACAAAAATTTGATAGACAATATTGAATTTACCCAGGGATAATTTTGTGCATCAAAGTCACTATCAGTGAGTGTTCCATCTTGATGATAAGTTCGGCCACCGTCATAAATGATGTTATTTGAGCTGAGTTTCAAGACGTTGCGTCCACATTCCGGTTCGATTTCTGAAGTCCGGGTTCCGTATTCAGTGCCTTGCGGAACACCCTCGTAAGACTCGTAAAAGACAACTTTGTTTGCTGCAAGAAAAGGGAATGATAGGGAATTAGTAGGTCGATAACAAATTTACCTTTTTTCGAATATTTTGATGCTCTCACAGGCTCCAAGAAAATAAATAGACATTGGCTCATTTAGTGCACCGTCTTTCGCAGTGCCATTTTCAACATATATCTTTATTACAGTATGCTATCATCCAGGGAAAATAATTCACTCTGTAATATGCTAGCTCGACGAGAATCAGCCCGTAAAAAAATGTAAAAATGTATATCTGAATGTATATATGAATATCTGAAAACCGGATTTCAACCATTACCCATCTAGAAAACTCTATCGTTTAAACTACCGCTGGCCGTATAATTCGTACAATTTCTGCTCAGGAAAAGAGTGTTGAAAATAAAGTTGATTTAAAGCGGATTTGTATCTTAAGCTTTTACATTATGCTTCGAAATTGAGTGTAAAAAACGTTTGCTAGGATACGTTTGCCAATAGAGGTTTTTCATGTGTTGTTTTTAAGTTACGTAATTTCCGTCATTATGGAAGCAAACGTTCGATTTGCGTAAGAGATCGCCTCTACAGATTGGAACGTTTGCTTCCATAATGGCGGAAGGCACGTACCTTAACAAAACATGAGAAATCTCTGTACCGAAAAAAATAATCACGATACAAAATAGGGAAACACTCTTACAAGTGGTATCCCCAATTGAGCAATCTTTCATCAACAGATCATTTAATGCTTCTTTTACATCGTTGGATGAAGAGTCTCTGTTGAGGTTGATTGCACTTCGTTTACTGTTCATGGACAGTTTGTAGTTCTTGTTGGGTGCTAGCCCACTGATGTCAACATCCTATAATAAAGTTATCTAACCAAAATGAAATGAACAAGCCGGAACGCTGATTGGACCTACCTGATGATTAACGTTTGAGCAAGTAAGGGAAGTTTAATATAGTCGAGTGCTGGAATATAGTCAAGTGCTGGAACGACAAGGGGATAATCAGTAATCGTTCGACGGAAATTAGAGTTATAGAGAGGCAGAATAGCCTAAGAATCTCCTCAGAAGACCGGAAGAATCGTTTGAGTTTATGGGGATAACCGAGTCGAGGAGGTTCGAGTTATGGAAAGTTGACTGTAGTTTAAAGCGAAAGATCGTGAAAAAAGAACGGACGAGCGAACGGTTTCCTTTTTCGGCTTTTCCGGTGATTTCTGAAGAATTCCAGATACTAGAATAATTAGTTCAATTGAAAATCAAAAATGCTACAAATATCATCGGGCATTATCATTGAAAAAAAACCAGCTATTTCCATCATAATTCCGTCATCTTCGGCCGGACAAAAACTACAGTTGACGCTCTCTAATTCGACGTTCTACTATTCGATAGGCTCCTTTATTCGATGAAATTTAAAGTCCCCGTCAACAAGAAACTCTCGTAAACGACACTCCATTATTCGATAAGTTCCCTTATTCGATGAAAATCCAATTCCCCTTGAAGATCGAATTAGAGAGCGTCAACTGTATCCTTTTTTCCTTTCTATATCCACTGGATATCCGGGCTGTTTGTTTATAAGTCAGACATCCAGAGGGCTGATGGATTCTAAAAATGGATATCCTCGGCAGGGGGGAATATAGAAAACATTGATATACCTGTTGGTTTGGCAGAGGAGTTGATGACACCGTGACAGTCTGTACCTCATCTTTGGCATACTTTGGCAAATCTGTTTGAGTGTGTTTAGTTCTTCGACCAAACAATCCTAATTTGAAGCCATAACCACCACCTCCATCAGCTAAGTAAGCTCGATAATAATATTCCTATGTGAGTGAAGATGAAAGTACTGTTTCATAACACGTCTATAGCGAGTTTATGTATTTGCGCTTTTGAGGACGGTAAAGTGACTGTAGCGATTTGGAATAACCCGCAGTTCTGACCCGCAAAATCGAGGACGGTAAAAGGGCTGATTTACCGTCGTCCTCAGTTGGTCATGATCTATAGTCAAATTAGAACCTTACCGTCTCCGTCGCTGAAAAACACACATACATAAACTCGGTTATTTTGTGAATAAAAGTGGTATATTGAGGCTATGCCCCAAACCCTGAACATACAGCTGTCACTAAAATAAAAAATGCCCTAATATTGAACTTCTCCTTAGAGGTATCGTGAAAGTAATTCAATATTTTTCCACTATTTTTGCGTCTAGACCTCTAGCAAGAAGTACCCTGTATATTTAACAATAAGGACTTTATTTTTCTTGCTATCAAAATCTAGCTGACTGAAAAAAATTGTGACCAGCGCTTTTTTACCGTGTTCTCAATCTTGCAGAACTTCCCACAGCATTTCACTCTCGGTCGACAAACTGTCTAAAAATATGTATTTGCTAAAACCTATAGTGAAAACTATTATTATAACAATAGGGCCAGGTTATACATACCTTATTCTCGTTGAGCCAAATTTTTCGTGAAGTTTGTTGAGGTTTTTGGTAGAAATCGGGGACGTGGTGTGGAGTGTAGGCAACTCTTTCCTGCGGTAAAAATTTGTCAAAGAAATATTTTAAGGGAAACTTATGCAAGTGTCAAACATGGACTAACCCTTTCTTTGCTATAATTTTTGGCGGTTTTTTGACAAGTTTTTTCTCTAAGTAAAAAAATCATGAAAAGTGCCATAGTTTTCAGTAACTAAAATGTCTCAGGTTCATATCATGTGTGACAAAGTCTGTCATGAAACACTGGGTTAGTTTTAAGGACTCTTCTGATTTAATGGACTCCAGTGTAATGTAATAACTTTGGAAAGGAAACATGAATTATTTTGGGTTGAGGCTTCATAGACAATACACTACCATTTAATGAAATGTAAGAAACCTTTTCCAGAAGAATTAGAAAAGCCTAAAAGAATATATTATTCCAGACAAAGGAAACAACCATACCATGCCAACATCAGAGCGATTGTGACTAAGCCAAAAGTCTAAGTAATCATCACCACTGATTAGAAGATTGAAATAACCAGAATAAGGTGGCTTCAAGAGTCCTTCATACCGAGCAGATAATTCATAATACCGCTCCTGGTAAGAACTGATGCCATTTTCCAAACGTTGTGTTCCGTATTCAAATGTTTTGGTTGAATTGAAGGGGAACGTACTTGTGTACTTCGTTCTCACTGCATTCACATCCGAGTTCCGAGCTCTTGGCCAAAGCTCCTGAATGAAACCTCTGCCACCTGTAAAAAAAGTAAAAGGCATTTTGTACTCTATACATTGCTAGGGAAAAAGGTATTCAAAATCTAATAATAATAATAACATATGTTTTAAGTAGAATGCTCCGAAAAATTCAAAAGCTTTTAGGCAGCTGGAGAATTGTTTCCACGAAGGGCCACTATGAACAGAACAAGAACAAATACTGAACCTGAAACAAGAACGACAGGCAACAAAGAATGAATTGAAGATTTTAAAGAATATATATTAGAAGAACCGTACATCCTGTGCCCAAGTTCAGGAGTTGCCATAAAGCCATTATGGTAATAACCGGGAGGGCACATTGCTATACATTGTATTAGAAGAATATATATCTGTATGATAATTGGAAAATAAGATTGGAAATAAATAAAGAAACCTTATCTTTCAAGAGATGGCATTTCATGAAGGGGAATCCGTTCCTTCACAGAAAATCTGAAGACTGAAAATACCCATAAATACAAAATCTGTATAAATAAATGAGTTAACATAACACTAACCTGTATAGTATTGATCTTCACTGTAACTTTCACCGTCTCTCTCAGGACCAGTTATGCAAGTGATTTCTTCACTTGTTGCTGATTGGACTGCACAGTCGATACCGCCAACTCTGACCATTGTTTTGCTGACATCAGCAGCAAAATATTGACCAGTGATGGTGAGAAGGGTTCCACCTTCTTTACTACCAGTTTGCGGAGAGACCGAAACGACATCTGCACAAAAAAGAGCCGAAATTGAAAGTAACGGAGCAACAACTTCAGTGGAAAAAACTCTAATATTAAACTTTGATTAAAAATTGAGAATACAGTTTTTCCTATAATTTACCTATCCCAATGATCCCTTAATTCAAATGCAAAAGCAAAAACAACTTGAAATGAAAAAAGTAAAACGCATTGTATCAGTCAAAACTTAATTTATTTATTTAACCAAGTTAAAGAAGGTATCTGTACTGACCTGCGTAGGTCTGATAATTGTAAAGTCTGTCATGTTTGTTGACTAACAATGAACTTGGTTTTCTTTCAGAACGCCCTGCATTGCCAGATACAATGAATGATGCCCGCCAAGAGCCTAAAGAAAATGTTTGAAGAGAATGTATAAAAAGCATATAAAAATACATCTCTCAACCATCCTTGTTAGAATTTACAATGTATTACTGACAGCAAATGTCTGAAGACATTACATTGATTTTCTCATAGACGCAAATTTTTGCTGGCATTTCTTCCTGGTAGCCTAGATCAATTGCCGAAAGCTTAAAAACCTCTATATGATATCCCTCTAGGATATTTTCCACTTCAGTGATAATTACTGGTGATTAATACCTGGAACTTTGATATAGGGTTGACATTGGAACCAACCATCGCAAGCACTGTTTGCGCAATATGATCCCAATCTAGAAAGAGGTTGGAAATCACGTTAAGAAACTGAAACTTTTTTTCCAAGGGTACTTGGGGGAGAGTATAATGGAGATGGTGATGGATTTAAAAAAAAATGTGGGAAATCCAGACGTGATTTATCAAAGGATTCCCTGATTTAAATAGTGCCCCAACTTGTTTTATAAGAGACCTTTCCAGATTTCTCTGCGTTTGTTTACATTTCGAGCAAACACACATATATATCCCGGTATTACTGAATTAAGTAATACTTACAGCTCATTGTTTTGGTCAAAAGGTTCACAAATATCAGCACCAACATAAATCCTGAATAAAAACAAAAAAACCTTTATCCAGCCAGGTTGCAGCAAAGGAAGAACGCATACTATAGAAATAATCCTAAGGAGTCTCCTGACCCTTAGTGATTATTTACTATTTGTCCTGTTCACAGGCAATTTCCCAAAATATTTCTATTCATCCGTATTTATAAAGAAAATTCAGTTCCTGTATTTTCGAAGGAAAATGGGTTTTTATGATATACACGTTTTCTTTTTATAAGAAGCTTAACTGAGCTCAAAGCCTGGATATTCCTTATTTTTACAGAGAATTTCAGCCTTGAAATTCCTTTTTTATGAAGTATGGTCACATCCCTTTTCTTATTTCTATGCAATCTTATTTATATAAAAAAGGAAGGTGAAAATAAAAATTAGCTAATATCACAGAAACCAATGAAGATTTTTTTGCATACTTGTTGATTTCAGGTCTGTCTGGGTCAAAGTTTGTTGACAAGCGACTGATTTGGTTGGTTTTAAGCAAACCTTCAACTTTAATGGTATCAACTAGAATTGAAAATAATGAAAAAAATTATGAAACTGATGAAAATAAAAGGTGAAAAAAACTAAATTATCAAATTCAAAAACAGTTAGTCTATGCACTATGGGTTGAATCAAGAAATTGTGAATCACAAAGCACTACCCTAAGTAAATGGATTTTTGCAACTTTTGCAAATTCTGGCCATTTCAGCGAAATTAGTCATCATGGAATATCTAAAATGGGAATTTTTGGCAAAAACCCTTGGGAGAGTGAAAGAAATTGGGCGAAAAAGAGTCTGACACACGAAATGTTAGATTCTCAATTCGCTTAAGGTATTAAACATTTTTGGTATTAATCTTGAGAATCAAAACTAATTTTTGCACCTTTTATAAAGACCCGCCAGACCCTGTGGTTATAAATTTGGTAGTTTATCTTATGTACAAACATACTTACATGGTAAGCCAGATTGTGGCGTGATTAATCTAATGTTTGGAGAAGCTGAACTTTTATACTGAAATGAAAATGAATATGTGAATACTTTATGTCATTTCCGATGGCAACATAGAAATATATATACAATACAATCTCTTAACCAACGATTGACCTGAGTTATAAGGAGACCATATTAAAAATTCACTGGCTTTTAACAAGCATATAGACCGGTCCTCATTAGTTATGGTTTATTTTTGTGATCTTGTTTTTAGTCTTGCACAAACATTCATTAATCTTGAAAAAAAACAAAACATGTTAAGAACATTTTTAGGCTTCAAAAAGTTAAGAACATTTGAAGGTTTCAAAATTGTTGGATGTTCTTATTAATAAAAAACGTGTGAGCAGCTATAAAGTCTTACCGCAAATCTGCAAACCCATCCACCACAGTATGTTTGTCTTCTTGGATCAAACTCCAATTCTTCACCACCCACTTTCACTTTGACTTCATATGTAACATATGTTTTCAAACTCCCCTCAGGGCTAAAAATTATTTAAAAAAAAAAGTTACTTATTAGATTAGGATGACAAATTGACTCTAATTTGAATGAAATTGAAAATTTTGTAAAGATTTCTTCAAAGTTTTGTGCTTTTGTAGTTTTGGACACGAGTTAAGATTTGCTATTTTCTCTAAAGGAGAACAATATTATGTAAAAAACAGCTGCTGATCATTCTAAAACTTGAATTGTCTTTTAATTTGTAGTGAAAGACTAGAGTAAAATAATAGTAATAATAAGTTCTGGTAATTAGCAGTATATAGCACACAGCAAACGCTGCAGTAAAAACTGATAAATAAGGTTATTTCTGTCGACAAAAATTTTTGACAAATGTTAAAATATTGACCTTCCTTTACATACATAATTCACTTAATTATTATTCACAAACCTTGTTTCACATGATATTCTTTCTGCATTTGTGTCGGTGACAATGACATTACAGGGAAGAACATTCGAACTTTCTGAGCTGATCAAATAAACTTCATTCTGCTTGTTGTATTGATCATCTGAGAAACCTAGAAAAAATATAAATGTTTTGAAACCTGTAAATATAGAAACATGTTGTAAGCAAGATATCAGGATGCATATGATTAAAAACTTAATATTAAAAACAAAAACACACTGATACATATTGCAAAGGTGTGTATTAAATATAATAAAAATTCATGTTGTCGTTTTGCAGATCCTTTTGATTCTTTTTTTTTAAATAACATAATTATAAGAAAACATCTTTTGAATCTGCCTTTACAGGAATTAAGTTTAATGACCCCTATACCTTGCCTGCCCTACCTCTTGCCTAAGTAGCTCCCTGGGATGGATACTAGATGATTAAGGTTGTGTATTGTGTCAGTGTTTTAGATAATCAAGAACAATGATCAAGAATACCAGCATCAAAACAATAAAAAGATAACATCAGTATATACACACTTAAAATAATTATGCTTCAATGTCTAATTGTTTTAATGCTAGAGTTCTTAATTATTCAACATGATAGTCTGATTTGCCAAATGTCTATAGCATGGTTTGGGCTATGAGTTTGAATCTCCCAGCTCCAAAGACAATTGAAAATACAGCCAGTCAAATTGTTATTATTTCATTGATCATACTTTCTTAGAAACTTTCTAAAGTTCTGTTCTAAATTTTGTAAGTAAGGACAGCGCTAAATTCAAGATGGGTTTCTTGTCTACCCAAAAGTATGGCCAGACCATATCCTGAACATAATATACCTTCAATCATGGTCGCAATATTTGACAAAATAGGGAAATTCCTATGAAATCTTATAACCACAAAGGATTTGGAAGCGCTCTAAATTAGGTTGGAAGGGTAGAGTTTTAACCCTGAGTTTTAACGCTAAACTTTTAAGACTTAAGCTTAGGATCTAAGGATCCAAAAGTTCAAGAATGGTCCAATATGGCTCTGAATATAGCCTGGAAGTCTATAAACCCCTCCCGAATTGAAGTACTGAAATAAATTTATCAGTTAGCCCAAAAGCCAATTTAACGCCCAAACTCCAAATTTCGAAAAACAAGGATAAGCTAAATTCTCAATGGATTTTGTCTATGATTGTAATCATGTTTGAGGCCAAAATTGCAAAACATTCCTTTGGCCCTTACATTTTCATTATACTGGTTAAAACCCCCGAAACATCTGCTGACCAGTTGGGAATGTGGGTCATCAGTCAGTCGTGCTTTGACGACTAGACTGCGAGACTATTGAGAAAAGCAGCCTAAACCTATAGTCGTTTGGGAGAACATGACTGTCTTTTGAATAACTAATCACTCTAATCCAGACGTAATTAATGAATTACCGAACTAATCGAACTTTGTCTAACTTAATCGAACGACAAAAGTTCGATTAAATTCTTTAATCAAACTTTTCAAAAGTTCCAAAATTGTGAGTATTTGATTAAGTTTGACAAAGTTCGACAACGAGAAATGTTCGACAAACTTGACAACATAAAATGTTTGACAATGTTCGCCAGTACAACAAATTGATGAAAGTTTCGTTCGACAACAGACAACTTTGACAGAATGTAGCTGCAATTGCACCTTTTGCTTGGGCTTTACTCATTTTTGATCGGAAAAAAGATTATGTCATAAAAATGTAGCGTGCGCTCAAAATGCTTCATTTTTCTTTTTTTCTTTTGACAAATATCGTGCAAGCTTTGCTCGAAAAAGTGTGATCGAATCATGCGCAAGTGGAGCGGCCTTCAGTTGCTCAGGTTTTCTCAAATTTTTGTTTGATTAAACTTGACAAAGTTCGATTAAGTTCAATATTAATGTAATCAAACTAATCAAACTAATCAAACTATCGAGGTCTCTTTAAAAAAAGTTCGATTAAGTTCGATTACTTAATCGAACCTTGTATTTTGAGAAATTTGTGAGTATTTCTGAGTATTTGATTAAAGTTCGACGACCGAACTTAGTCGAACATTAATCGGCCAACAAAGTTCGATTAAGTTCGACAAAGTTTCATTAAAAATACCGTTCGATTGGTTCAATTAATTACGGCTGGTCTAATACTAATTGATCTACTACTAATTGATTTTTTTCCTCTTTTCTAGATAGGTTTTGTAAAACCTCCTGTAAATTATTGAATCAGCACAGCAGTTTCCTATGTTTACCCAGTTACCTTGGACCCATTTATTGAAAAGCTAGGCTAAAGCCCAAGGGCCCAATTTTTATGGGAATTTCAAACTCATTTTAGGCCAAAACCAATTATAGAATCTGAAACCTCTTGAAAAACTATATAGAAGACTTTTAAGCGAGTATGGCCAATTTCTGTACTGAACACGGGAGTTATTTGATGTAGAAGTGTCATTTTAATATCAGTTAGTCACACTAGCGTCCCGCCAAAATGTGTATCAAAGATTAATGCTGCGAAAGCGCAATATATATCGTTTACTTGACTCTCATCTCAAGCAAAAAAATGTGCCGCAAAACTTCTAAAGGGATTCATGAAAAAATAACCCGGCGCTTTTTAATGAAATTTACATATTCAAAAACTTTGAGAAATTGCCTAAAATTTGAGCCATGTAGATGAAAAAATTTGAGCCAAGCCAACCTTGAAAACTAATTTGAAGATCAACTTCCCAAGAAAAAGATCCACGGGGGAGGCGGAACCAACCTAGATCCGCGCACCACCAGATAGGCTGTTTCCCGGAAATTTTTCCGGACCTCAAACAGTGACCCATTTACTTTAGCGTATAAATGAGGCCTTAAAATCGAAGCGCTGTCTCGGGAATTGAATGACAAATTTTGGTTGGTTGATTTTGGCTGCTGCACGTTTTATCTTGTTTCAAACTTTCAAGTTTTAATTAATTGTCTTGCGAACTTGATTCAGGTAACTCTCCTCCTTGTTGTGCAAATAGACCTTTTTTCAAAGAGGACGTCCTCTTGAATAATTAGGTAGTCCAGCCATAAAAACAATGATAGGGCCATGCATAATTACTGTATCATGCATATTGTAATAATTATGCATAGTTTTATCATTGTTTTTCTGCTGGACTACATAATTATTCAACAGGGTGGCCTCTTTGAAAAAAGGTCTATACATCCTGCTGTAGATGACTGATGTTGTTTTTTCTGAAAGCTAGATTTCCTATAGTCTGGACCCATACTAATTTTTACTCCATTTCACAAAGCTCACATGAAATAAAAATTAGTATGGTAGAATTGGAGATTTTGAATTTGCCACCAGAAAAAAACCGTTTGAAAACTGGCCAATCAGAATTTTGTTGCATAAATTTTTCAGGAGAACAATAGACATAATCGGCCAATCAGAAGCGTTTCTACAAGAAATTGTAGAAATTTTTGTCCAAAACTACCCGTCTACTATCGAGTTCAGAAAAAATTGTGAGTAGACGGGGCCCCATCTAGATTTCCTAGTGTGACTGTATATAAGCAATTGATGATCAAAATGAGGGGGAAACAGTTACATCAAAATGCCTCGAAAGTGTCAATATGAAAATTGCGTAATGAGAGAACGTATGTCTCGCTCATTATAAAAAGGCCGAGACAAACTTTCAATAATTGGATTGTAACATCGAGTTAAGTCTCTTTTGTTAAGTCACCAGGGGGTAAATAAAACAGACCTTGATACATTTATCGTTCGTTTCAACTTGACCATTTGTTTAAAACTCAGCCTCCTAAATATTTGGAGTAGGTAAAATATGTACAAAGAAATTCATACTTTTCCAACCCGGCCAATCTTTAAAAAAGAAGCGAACAATAAAATGTAATTACCCTTTCCAAATAAACCTCTTTGGTGGCGAGCGTAGTCTACTCTGACGTAATTGTAAAATTTATGTAATGGGAGTTTGACATAGTAATGTAATGTTGTTTGGGGAATTATGAAGTTCTCTGGGATTTCGATTGCATTTATTCAGGTTGATTTTTTATGACTTCTAATGGTACTTTTTCTAACGAGTTTGATTACTCTGTTCTCACACTTATGTCTTTTTTTTTTCGCGTCCTTTTCCGTGATTACTTTTATTTATATTTTTAAAGACAGGTAAGATTAAGTTAAGAAGGCATATTGATGTAACTGGGAAACCACCACTTCTTCATCAAATAGCTCCCGTTCATTTGTTCCAAATGTGCACGATAATTACACCGATTAGGCCTACTATCCTGCTTGTACCGTGAGTGGTCCTAAATCCAACAGTCCTGCGCCTATAATTTTTCTTGCTATTAGAATTTCAAGATTCTTTTCTCAAAAAAATCTTGAGTGATACGGAAATCCTGAAGTTTTTCAAAAGTAAGTTGTAACAGAAAATATCCTCTTACCAATCCCATTGATGACAAGTTTGGTTCCTCCTTCCAGACTTCCTTCATTTGGATAAATTGAAGTGACTTTGCCAGGATGCACAGCTGCAATAAAAATTTTTGGAAAGTGAAAGTGTGCAGTGAAAACGAAAGTAGAGCCGAGATCTCCATTAAAAGCGCGGGAATGTGAAAGGGCGGCAAAAACATAACAAAAACAAGAGCCGCAAACATTCAAATTATACAGTTGAGTCTCCTCGCCATAAACAACTCGAACGACCAGGGTGAGGAAATCGTTCGAAAGATAGAGACATTCGCGAGTTGTAGAAATTTAGACATTGTAGGATCAATATGATCAGAGTTTTCACTTTCGCTTTATGTACAAGAGTTCAGCATCGAGGGTTTGGATTGGGTCCTGTTCTACTTCACACTACTTGCTTTATTAAAACAGATCGTCATCATCGTTGATGGCTTTTTGGGCATCCTTTTGAGAAATTCCAGATTTTCGAAAACAGTTGGAGAACGTTTTGACGGCAACGATATCCCACGCTTTCCTAAGCATGAACATAGCAGCAATGCTGGAGAACTTGGGGTTCGACGTTTTCTCATCCACACTTTCATCATACGAACTGCTAAGAAATATACTTTGCTTTCAGCGCACGGATGATTTCTTGATTGAGTTTGACACGTAGTATTCGGGGGAAGGAAGATCAATTCTACCCATTCCAGGTTTTCAACATGAGGATGTGCGGTACAATATCAATTATCAAGGTAATTTTACGTTTGGGGACGTATCCACTCTTCGAACAGCTCTCCAGATATCCAGCCCTTCTTTTGGGAACGGTTTTGGCAGGGTAGTGAAAGGGTTTAACCCTTGAAGCAACGAGGTTTGGTGGAATTTTCGATTACAAACATTGGTAATCGCTCCCCTAAAGCATTACCAGCAGCTAAGCCAGTAAGTCCGACCTTACTGTGTTTCCCCCAGAATGCTTTTCACTTTTCATGTTTTATCGTCGGCATTAAATATATTTTCTAGGGGATAGCGGGACAGAATAGTAGGCAAGGTTGTCTCTGACCGTGGCGCTGTTTGGTTTTTGTTCAAAAGTAGGAGACATTCGAGTTATAGAGGTTCAAGTTGGAGTCTCTACTGTATTTTTATTTTTTCTGCCTCCCTCCACATTGCAATCGTCGTCACACTTACTGTCACTGAAGATTCATCGTACCAGTGGATACCCCTTAAAACCACATACCCCTTATAACCCACAATGTTGCATTTTTGGCTTTCATAACTACCAGATTTAATTTTATGTGGTATGTTTCACTTTTTTACAACCTCTTATAAATGTTCTTTCATAAAATACCAAATTTTAAGGATTTTAAAGATGCTAAAGTATCTTAAAATTCGAAGTTATTCAAAGGTTTTTTGGACCTAGAAATTACACAATTGAATTTAAGGTCATAAAACCTATACTTTTTAGATACCTATACTTATGGTAGGTATGAAAAAATCATTTTCATCTTCGTGAATAGACCCCAACGAAAATGACAGGCCCTTAAAATTCTACTTTAAAGCACTTTTATGGTGATGATCAATAAAATCTGAAAATCGACTTTCTCAAAACCTGGTCATGTTGCATACCAAAATGTCACAAATTTGATGGAGATTTAGAAAAACATTAGAACCATAGGTCAAAAATGAAGCGAATGAAGGTTTTGGCCTTTCGTAGCCGTTTTTGACGAAAAAAAACACACACAATTGCATTATGGGCATGAAATCCTGAAAAATGAAAATATTGTTGTGGGAATGAATTTCTAGCAAGTCTTTGAACCATTGAATCACGAAGCAACACCAAATTTGTATCCATCAGCTTGAGTATCCCGTTAGCAAGGGTCGGACTTTGTGGGTTTTAGCCTTATTTTTGTAGGTTTTAAGGGGTATTTTGATTTTAACACATATTTTTGAGATCATTTAGGTACTAATGGTATATTCATAACATTAGTAACTTTACAGTGAATCACTGTTCAAAATTTGAGGTCAAAAGAACTTTTTTGTAAAAAGTTATTCGAGAAAAACCATTTTGTAGGTTTTAAGGGGTAAAACTTTTTCACTTCCTCGTGAAAAACTGAAAACTGTTTTCTACAAAATATCACTGCTAGGGAAGACAATCATAGACAACGTACTTTCAACACAAAAAGTTTCAGCCTTACACTCCAACTAAACAATGAGATAGAGGGTACCACTTTTTATTGTGGGTTTTAAGGGGTATCCACTGGTAATTGCAAAACTACAATGTATTTTCAAGTGAATAGAAAGGATTCGTGATCTTTATATCCTCCATACTATTCGCGGTTTTGTAGAGGTTTGTGATTTAGACTAGTAGATACATAGTTTGTTTACAAACAAGCAGTGACAGACCAGACAAATTTTCAATAGCGGAAATTAAAATTGATCATACCTTCGTAGCAAGAAGTAAGGAGCAACAAACAAAAGCATAATCCAGTGAAAATATTCACCATATCGCCAGCGAATGGAAGAATAGTCTGAAAATTATCTCTTTAAATTGTTTTAACCATAAATATATCTTTATGATAATTCGCGCTGAAATCAAAGATAGAAAAATTAGTCAATCAGTGAGAAAACTTTTTAAATACTTAATGTATCCCATCTCTTCTACTGATGACCCATGTCCAAATGAGTCCAATATTTTTTCAATCCAAAATTTATACAATTATGTTTTTACCAAAAATATATAGGCTTCACACTGCATAATCTTGTGAAAAATGTCCGATACTCCACAGTGTTCAAAATTGCAACAAAATGGACAATCAGAGGAAACATGCCGTGTCTATGTATGTCAATACAATAAAATTTGAACTGATAATCTATGGGAAAGAAAAAGAGATTAACAAAAGTTTCTTAGCATGTCAATGCAAAACTGATAAAAGAATCTCTCACTGCTTTGACTATCACCGGCAAATTTAGCTACTTTAGTTTGTTTTGCATAAGGTATAAGTAACAGTCAAATTGCGTCAAAAAATGATTAGAAATTTCTTATGGATGGTGAGATTGTTTTTTATGTAACCTTTTCGTAAAGTGTTCTATCAACAAGCTGAGTTTACGCAACAAGCTAAACGTTTAAAGATATACCACCGTCAAATTCTAGTACCATTCCAGCTAGCAGAAATCAGTCCTATCCCAAGGAAAACATTCTAGATAGCCTACAATTTATCCTATTGCAAATAATGAAAAATGCACCAAAAAGTCTAAGAGTTGAAAAGTTCAAAAGTATCATGGGTCGGTTTGTTGTTTACGGTTTACCTTGTATATCAAAAAGGAAAATGATATAGAAACTATTGCTGGTATGACACAATTCCACTCAAAAATTTACTGCCTACGAAAAAAGACTTTCTTCTTTAGGACTGTCAACATCCTTACCTTTTTAGCAATGATCTCAAATATTTTGTTTTCGTAAGATTCTTCGATATAACCCAAGATGAGTATTTTTTTTAAATCTGCGGTTTTAAGATTTGCATTGACTTTACTTCCCACGCGGCTTTTGATTTGATTTGCGATTGCGCAGTATATCCCACTGTTGCTTTGTTTTCGCATCAACCCTTTGAGTGCCAGAAACACCGCCTCAAATCCATACATTGGTGGAATAATCTCTTGGCTCCTGTTTTAGGGCACCAAACATCAAGCAGCGATAGGTCCGCAAATGATCCATAATTTCAGAGATTTTCCAAAATGCGCAGACAAACAAACTTAGTGGCGTAGTGGTATAGTGGTTATCATCCTTGACTCCCGCCTGGGAGGCCCGAGTTCGATACCCACCGTGTCACTATGATTCACTTGGCAAGTGAATGTACCTTCGCCCGGGTCAACCCATGCCATGTGAGGGGAATTGGGTACCACTACTCTGATACAAGAGTGTGGGGAGATATATCAGGCAATGTGGTGTGGTGACGAAATTCATAGGGTCAGACTTGCGAGAACGCATGGTTCTCGCGTCCTGATCGAGTATCGTTGCTATACACCATCGGTTCTGTGTGTCGCGAACATAGGATCGGCAGAGTCTGATAAGCGCGATGATTTCCCTATCCTAAGATAGTGAATGCTGTCCTGGGGTTGGGCCAATTCCCCATGTGGGATGGTACATCTCTCTCTCTCTCTCTCTCAAACAAACTTTTCGAATGGGAAGTCAAGCCCACCTAATAAAGGGGTTTTTAGAGAGTGATTTCATGGAGGTTTTATTCTATGATTCCTATGTATCCAAATATCTAAATTTTATCTACAGCTGGAACGTTCTCCGCAAGTCCCAAAGAAAGTTATTCCCAAAAGAAAAGAGGATAGCTAACAACCAACTTAAAAAAAAAAGACGTAAGCTTAGTTTATTTCATGTATACGTTTATTTATAAAGAACATATCACAAATTTTGGAAGCCTTCGGACGTTCTTAACTTTTTGGGTTTTAAGCCTTGAAATTGTTTTAACATGTTCTCATTTTCGCCATATTTTGTGAGTAATTTTGTCTATTTTCAAGATATCAGGTGTTTTTGGGTCCGCAAAGCCTATGTTCTTAGTATTATGGTCATATCCAGGCCAATCGAAGCCTTATGTTCTTATTTAGTTTGTTTTTATAAAAAACGAGTACCATGGTTATTTGCATCAGAACTACCCTCCCCAGCGCTTCTGAGAAAGTTTAAACTTTAGACGGTGATTCTCTTATTCATACGTTCCAGTCTTTCCCAGGACAAACATTGCATACACAAAAACAGCGTGACTCAAAATGTATCAAATTCAAGATGTTTTGATGAAACATTAAAAAATGTTCAATTTGTGAGAATCCTTTTATTTCGAGATTCAAAATGGTTTCATTGTCAATGTTTTTTATAACTATTATAAATAAGCTCACCAACCTATTACAAAAATTGAATTATAGAAAAATTTGCGTAGGCTGCACAAAACGTTTAGATTACCCAGCGGAGTTCAATAATTTAAAACAACTTTTGATACTTCTGTCTTATGCAATTTGAAAATTGTTGTTACCGTATTTTGGGCGATCTTGACCATATATCCGTCCTCCCATACATGGCTTTTAAGATAAGATTCGTATCAAAAGTAAGCTTTATTATCAAAATAAAAAATGTCCTATGTCCTAAGAGGAAAAGACCTTGAACGGACTTGACATTCTTTTGGCGTTCATCTAACGCTATATGAAAGATATGGTCGCAAAATTGACCGTTTGTTATGTTATCCAAAATCTAAGTAGGATTTTGCATGAAGAAATGGAATTATAAAGTCGAAATGATACATGGATCACTGACCCGTTCAGCCTCACACCTTGTCGTAAGGAACTCTTTGTGAAAAATTGCCAAAACGGCCTAGTTTTAAGCCCTGGTAAGATAATTATCAAACCAGGTCGAAATTGATACACCCCCTTCTCATAGACCCGGTAGGATTTTTTCAGCCAGCGCGGGTAAAAATCACAGACTAAAACTCGAAGGAGATCGATATTCACATATACTTATGGCCGGTCAGAATTCGGAAATTTATTGTCTCAATTATTAATTGGTCAACCCATTTAAAAACGAAATAACACCATACTTGAAAGTAAGGCTAGAACGTGAATTGAGTTAAAAGTTCTCATCCCAGTGTTTTAAGATTTTCAATTGAAATCCAGTAAAACATATTTTTGAGCATTCAAAGTGAAAATAACTTCAAGGATTCCGCAAAGATTGTCTTTGTTTAGGAAGTTCAATATATATTCTGGTCCTTGATAAATAATTGAATGCCAAATGCTTAAAAAATGTGTATCTACAATATGTGAAACTCGAAAGGTTACAATTCAAATGCTATCTAAAGAAATATGAAAGAAAATTCAAAAATTATAAATCCTAAAAGTCATGAAAATGCACATTTGTGTCAGTTTTTGGGTAGAAGTATTGTATCACGGCTTCAAAGGCTCCAAACTTCATTGATGGTTCCATTTTTCCTTTCCACAAAGCCACCTTACAAAATCGAATTTATATGAATTTGGTCAATCTTTTGGTCTTGCTAATCGTTTCGTGTTGAAGAAAATATCTGATTTCTCGATTCGATCAAATGTTAAGTACGTCCTGAAAAAATAGAGTATAAAATATTTGTTTGATTTGGGTACATTTAACTTTGAAAAAATGCACGAGTAAATTATTTCTTAAAATCATTTCTTAAGATTTAACAACTCCAAACGATGCTAAAAATATTTTGAATTTTTACTATAATTACATCCCCCAATACAATCCCAATACAAATTTTATAAGCAACTCCAATTTTCGTGTCAGATGTGGGGTTGCTTAGAATTATTGTTCATTTTCTAAAAAAATTGCTTTGACCACTCTTGATATTATTTTATACTATTGTTTGCCTAGGTAGATTATCTAAAATGCTTTTACTATCAGAACCTCGAACCTTAGCAACCTGTATGTTTATAAAAAAGTGTATTTATTTGGGTCAACGAGACAGGGGAAGTTCTTATAAATACAAATACAATACTTTTTGTGAACATTATTAGACTCGTGGAAAGCCAAAAGGAGCTGGGTTCGAGTTTATGCGATAGCTATTACACTTGAAATTCTAAGTTATGCACCGAAACATCTTTCTTTGAAGGTGGTTGTAATAGATCTTATCGGAGTTTTTGATTTTTAAAGCGATGCATTGTGGGATTATTTCCGGTAGTATTATAATAAAAATCTCTTAGAAACTCCTCGTGGGAATTCTATTGTAATACCCCCGAAACAATCCCACAATGGAGCGAAACACTCTTTTCTTTGAAGGTGATAGCAATAGGATTGATTACCTTGAAGAAGGTACACCTTTAGCCAGCAATGCTTTAAAAACATCCGTTGAAATTTTGCTTTTCTGTTCATTGTTGATGAGGTCATCGGTAATGACGAACGAAGCGAGCGCACAAATCGCTTCTGAGCAACCGAAATACATACTTTGATTACCAAGTACTACGATCATCACATTCTAAAGTCAACAACAAAAGACATTGAAAAAAAAGTTAAACCCTAGTTAAAATGATTCAGACTCTTACCGATCATGGTTACATGTCTTCACTGTACTCTGAGTATCGTTCTCTGTTCATGTCACTATAGGTAGATGTTTCTTACTTCTAAAAAGCAATTTGTGCCATATGAGATGGGACTTGAAGTCAAATGGAAAAAGGTACCTTACAAGAAATTTAAAAAGAGTGTGCCAACTCAGATGAGGTATGGTCAAAGTTTTAAACTTTTATGCCACCCTGAATGGCTAATAATCTTTCCAAGCTAGTTAGCCTAGATAACGAGGGTGAAAACTTTTTTTATCAGATTTACAGGTTGTTACTCAATCAATTTACATTATGAAATCAAATTATGAGTACTTTTCGATTCAAGTATTGCTTGAAGCTAAACATTTTCCGACCCTGGGTTTACAAACATCTAGGTGGACCAAGCTATAATTAGTAGAATTATCAAAGTTAAAGAATATTTTAAAGCTTGGATATCCAGACCACAAATAAGCTGGCACAGAAATTTATCAGGGCAGCATAGGGGTAAAGATATGTTCATATTTGATTTGGTAGTTATAAACATCAACTCACACGAGCATCTATACCACAATGCATTGCAATATTTTCTCCCAAATCTCTGAAGAATCTTCTTTCGAATTTTGTTTGGTCAGCGTTAGTTTTGATGGTGAGGATTGGCATCTTGAAGCTTCCTTCTTTCAACCAGAAATCCATCAACAAACCAGTCTTATAATAATTGTAAGGTTATTTGCAAGTTCCTTTCTTTTTAAAGTCACACCATTATTTTTGTCCTACAATGAAAGCTAAAAAATATGATATCTAGAAGTATGATGCGGGTTTACAAGAACATCAACTTTGTCAACTTCCTCACTTTTTTCAATTTATTGGATGAGAGTAACTCTCAACAACGAAACTTCATCAGCGCGATAAGAGGTTTTAGAAGCAGCAGTATGTTTGCCATGCTGCACATAACTAAGAACAAGGCTTATTTACTTAAGAAACTTCAATATTCTGCAAATTCGATTTGATATCTCACGACACTGAACATCAGTAACCTACAAAATTCAATTCAACGTTGCAACTTTGCTTATTCCAAGTTCTAAAAGTATTATAACCATCTCTCAGTCAAAGTCAATGAACTTTTTTAACAAGAGCTTTCTCACTACAAGGAAGCCATCTTATCTTTTTGTTGAATTCATATTTGTAATCTAAAAGTTTATAAGCTATTAATTATGTCTGTTCATAAGAGTTATACCTGATCACTAATACCTCTTTTTAATACATCTCTTATCATTTATTAAAAAAACGCTACAATGGAGGGCTTAAAGTCTAAATATGGTGCGCAATAGATTAATGGACACTCTCCTTCAGATAGCATATATACCAAAATAATATCATAATACGGTAATGTTTTTAGACACGGGATCTTATCTCGTCGTGAAAGGATCTCGTTAGGGTGTCCATGGATACTTATGTTAATGTAAGGACAAGAAAACTGACACACTTCAGTTGGGTGCATAAAAGCAATTGTCTTATGCTAGCAGGACCTAAATTGAAATTTGTAGAAATGGATATTGTACACAGTGCATTGGAGTGGGCTGAGAAGGCTTAAGCTCACCTACATTTCCTAGCTAGAACTTCAATCTATCGGAACTTTCACTTTTTCTAGTTTTCAAGTTTGATTTTGCCAAAACAAGGACAAGGAGCTATTTACGACGATACTCACAATTCAATTTAACGGATTTTGTTTATTCGTCGATAAAGTGAATGGGCCATTCCATTTTATATCCATACAGGGGGGTGGACGAACATTTCCAGGGGGTAATCCAAGAAAAATTTCCAGGGGGTGTTTTCTCATTTTTCCAAGGGGGTAAAAAGTTATTATAAAATTTCCAGGGTGTAAAAGACTAATTTTGTTCGTCCACCCTCACTTTAAGGGGTGAAAAGAATTTTTCCAAGGGTATTTTTGCAAATTTAGCCATTTTCCAGGGGGGAATTACACATTTTCAATAAAATCTTTTCGGCTTGAAAAGGTTCGTCCACCCCACTGTATGGTTTTTTAATGGAATAGCCCAATAGAACATACATAATAACTATTAAAATATTTTCAACACAATCGCACTGTGGTAGGATAGCTAAACTTTCTCTTTCCTGGGGAAACATACTTGGCGCATTTCCGGGACCTTTCCGCTGGTATTTACGGGCTTACCGGCAAAATCATTTGTTGGTGCATACAACTACGCAACGACCCTAAGAATGATCGTCTAACAAGTTGAAGCTACCTTTCTACCTACCCAGAGTGTTGGTCTGTTGCCAAGTGACAGTAGGAAAGCTTTCCCGGGAATGAGAAAGTCTAGCCAGCCTACGGTAGCAATTTGCGGTGCATTTCAACCAACTCTTATCTTGATTTCTGCGTATTGCGGAGATAGGAGAGGTAGGAGTGACTTCAAGCAACAAGTGTACTCAACGATCAAATGTGCTTTACACTTCTTCAAGGTGTTTGGTTTATGGTCACTCCCCTGTTTTACTTTTTCTTTTAACCAAGCCATTAGTTTGAGACGTGTAAATGGGTCCATAAACATCTTGGTGATAATGTAAACAGGACTTAAATCTTTGATGGATGATTTTCCTATGGCGATGTCGTGTATTGCTTCGATTGGATCTGAAAAAAAGTCGTTAATATGCGTCATGCATGATCACTCAGCTTCTTTGACTGATATTGGTCAGTAACTAGTCCTAATTTAGTCAATAATTTAAGTCAGTAAGTCAATCAGTTTTTTTTCGACGTCATTGTCAATGATAACAACCCTGTGTCACAGACCCGCTGGAAAATTAAGCAAAAATCTTGTCCCCTGTTGGAAAATACCCTGAGACTTCAGCCCCACTGGGAAATTCACTTTGATTTCATCCCCATTGTTTAATAATTGCACTCCAATAGACCTTTTCATAAATTACGTCACGAGCATCACTTGCCTCGTTTTGAAATTATTGCCATGGTGATTAACTCCCAGCGGATTTTATTACAACTGTATTCTATTCATAAAAAAATCATTTAATGTCTCACGGGATATATTCACCATGGAAATTGTTTGAATACGAGGCAAGTTATGTTCGTGACGTAATTTATGAAAAGGACTATTGCACTGGATTTTTTAACCTTGGAACAAAACAATTTCTATCCCCATTGGGATTTCAATAGCAGTTTTTATCCCCACTGAGGAAAAAGATTCCACTGGGGCTGTGAGACAGGGGTGTATGATATATCAAATAGAGACAGAGGTGTACCTTAAAACCCCTGTTAGATTTCTTCATAGGCAAAAAAGTTTATCCCACCAAAATTTTAACAACATAAGAATCAAATACATACATTGATATTATCCCGTTCAGATGAGAATGAGTTAATTTCCTTTACTTTCAAAAATATAATTTTATGATATAAAAAAGAGGCGTGTCTCAATGCTGATAAAGCAGACTGCAAAATTCGCCTATCGAGCGGCGCGTTGTTTGAAAATGTGCTAGCCAATGGGAGGAGATAACTTAATAAATGATGTCATTCAAGACCTGTATTAGTGTTGTGTTGGCGAATGATTTCATCTTGAAGGTTAGCGAATGTGTTAAAACATTTTGACTTTGATGTGGAGTAATACGAATCTTCTTTGCCACCATTGTTTGCGATTTCCGATGTGACATATCGAGTGTTGTGAAACATGTTGCTGAAGCCATCCTCCTCCATCGTTCCGTCTAAAGTAAAAAATAACAAATTTCATCATCGGAATATGTTGGAGAATCCCACTGAAATCACAACCTAGATTTTCAAAGATGAGAGGTAGAAGATGGTCTACTTTGCAACGGCCAATTAAGTCTATACCTGTTTTGACAATTGTGTTTTTTTGGGTTCAAAGGGTCAAAAACATACGAAAGTCTATTCACTTTGAGACCACATTCACACGCTACGATTCTGTTTCACTCCCAAACGAAATTATTATCATTTTTATTATAAAGATTTACAAGCTAGGCTCACAGTGGGCCTCTAACCAAAATGAAACCATTTATTGGTTAAAATCAAGTTTCACGTCACCTTCTAACCAATAGAATGGCTTCGTTTCGTTTCGGAGCGAAACGGAGCCGGCATACACAACCACGATCTAAGTGTAGCCCTGTACCATAAATGAAGTTTCCAGCAATAAATTTTTTATTAT
Source organism: Clytia hemisphaerica (assembly GCF_902728285.1). Lineage (NCBI taxonomy): Eukaryota > Metazoa > Cnidaria > Hydrozoa > Leptothecata > Clytiidae > Clytia > Clytia hemisphaerica. The sequence continues at coordinate 1,344,840 of NW_027103282.1, forward strand.
TTTTTATTACATTTTTCATTTTTAAAAGTTTTTCGAATAATTTTTCTTTGAAATTTTAGTACTTTGAATTATCTTTTCAACGGTATATATTATGCTAGGATTAAAACATTCGTTGGTAAAATGACAACCAAAGCAAAAGATAAACGCACACTTAAAACGAATGGACTTTAGTCAAACTGTTCACAGATTATCGAGTTCGCATGTTTGCTTAACATAAGTCCTCTTAGAAACACTTTATCGTTAACCAACAACGAATAAAGACAGTAGCCTAGCGTTCAAAACATCCAAATGAAAATTGTGTAGTACAGAACATAAATGTTAAAACACCATCGCGACGTCACGGACCATACCTCTATGTGAATAAACGTCTCACTAGTAAATTTAGTGCTGATGGAAAAATACCCTTCGATTTAAGCCACACTAAGCAATCGACTTTGATTTAACCCCCATTGGGATTTTCCAAAGCGACTGTGAGAGGGGTGTTTCGTACGTAAAATTTCTTACTTCTTTTCATGAATTCATCCAGTACTTTCTTTGTTTCGTTGCTCTCTTTTAATAAAGTGACTGGAGAAATGAACACTTTGTCAATCTTCTTCTTCTTCAAGGAGATTTCTGTTGACTTCAGCATTCTTTTAAAGTTTGTTCTTCTCATAACACCATGTTGGCCAGCTTCAACTGAGAGAATAATAATACAAAACAAATAGAACGTGGAAAATGGAAAGACAATAACTCAAACATTTGGAATGGAAACCCAGCTGGCACAAAACGTTTTTTCAACGTTTTACTAACGTTCACAACGTTAGATGAACGTTGAAACAATGTTGTGTGCCAGCTGGATTTATCAGAATTTACTTGTATTAGTCCTTCATCGTACTTTTCAGCGTTTGGAAATACCACAGTTAAATGAAGTTTGTCTTCTTACCAGCAGCGAACATCAAGCTGACCAGCAATAAAGCCAAAAGCGTCCGTGCCATATCGCAGTCCACCAGGAAGATTAGATGGATGTATATTACGCTTCAATCGATCAGTAATTTTGCCAGCTACAGAATATAAGCTTCAACATTTCATTGGCTCTTGATATTATAAGTTTTTATTACAGTAGCTTCAATCTTTCGACCATTTGCACAATTAGAGTTTTTTTTAAAGAACAAACTATAAGAATAAATTAAGAAATAAATATTAAGACAAATTTAAGAAAATTTTATGGCTTTTTGGGCTCTAAAACATCAAATTTCTTCGAAAATTGCACAAAAACACTTACAAACTGGGTGATGAAAAAAGACAAACAATAGATGAACAAGACGATTTTAAAGGCTTAAAATTCAAAAAGTTAAGAATATCCAAAAGTTTCAAAAAATCTTAGATGCTCTTATAAAAAACGTATAGAAGCATTGAATTTTAGCGACCAGGCTTTATGAAAGAAGATGCTTTTCGCACAATTTTTGTTGAAAGTTCGACCTGTGATATGCCTAGCAACAACTTTCACACATTTGATTAGAAAAATTAGAGAAAAGGGCATTAGAAAAATGAGGGAGGCTTCACAATTCCGGAAAATAAAAATTAAAATGACTTTCGGATCAACAAAGATTATTTTTTTGACAATAAACTTAAAATAAATGAAAACTCTATTGCAACCAAACCAATTTATGAACAAATTTTAAAATATCGAATAATAAACTTTTACATCACAAAACGTATTAAATTTGAAATATTAGAATTTTAAGCAATCAACAAATTGATGCTAAAATATAATACATTTTAAATTATGGTAGTAATAAGCAGTAGGCTTATTAGAAAACAATTGTCCAGTCACAAAAAATAAGGAAGCGTGAAAAGTCAAGTGTCAGAAAATAGTAAAGATACGTCATAGTCAAACTTCAACTTCTTCGTCAATGCTAACCTGGCTAACTCCAGCGTGTAAAACGCAGGACCAGTTATTTTATTTGTCAAATTCACAAATTATTACAGTGTTACGAAATTTCACAGAAAATTGTTTTTTTGAAAATGATTTCTGTTCTTAACTAAGTCAAGCAAAACAATCCTGAAATTCTGGGTAAAAAAGCATATTATAACAAGTCTTGGTCTCAAACACACAAGAAGATGTGGTCATTTAAAGTTCGAAATCCTGTGGAGTCTTTTGCGTTTTAGAAAAAAATTGACGTCAATCGTACTCTAACTGACAGAATTTTAAACTTCAAAGCCTGTATTTCTTTATATGATTGAGTACAAGACTTGTTGTAGTATACTTTTTTATATACTTTATTTTCTCAGAATTTTCGATCATTTACGTTTAATTCAACTGAAAATCGTCAATTTTAATAATTTTCGTTGAATTTAATTTTGAAAAAATCGTTATTTTGCTCACTTTTGGCGTTAGGAGATTTGCCTACGACGTCAGTTTTTTGGCCAAAAAAATGTTTTCCAGGCCTTATTTGCGAGTTCCACGAAAGATGCTACGGATCCTAAGGGTTGGCCTTTTACTACAAAGAGATATGCAACAAGAGGAATTGTCCTGATTTAAACCCAGTAATAATACCGTCCTAGTCCACGATCCTGATCCAAAAATAAGTTGAATGACCATTGGTTGTCATTGTAAAGAAATGGTTAGAATTATCTTTTGTGTTCAAGGTGGGAGATGAATTCAAGTAACGAGTCGGCTACTGGATGTACAGTAAGAAGTAATTATTAATTATTTGCCCAGATTCAGTTTTAGCGTTTTGTTGACCATATTATTACTGATACATTTAGTGAGTGACATAATTTCAACAATTTATATATTTTAATAAATTGATCAGTTAATATATTTTTTATTTTACTTTTATTTTTCGTTTTTTTTTCATTAGAAAGCTTAAAAAGATGAGAAAAGAAGCAAGAGGGTAGAAAAAGATGATACGCGGAGGAGCACCACCAAGCTATCTTAGGACTTCCTGAAACCACTAACCGCCGTGACAAATTGTTCCAAAATTGGAGAAGGTTTCAACAAACGAGTAAGTTGAGCATACAAATGTCATGAGTAGAACCGTTTTTGTAAAATTCAAAGAACCAAGAGATGCTTCATCGGTCAGGTCGATCCACAAATAAATTATTTTCCAAACAATTAGGAGTTTGTTATCATCTTTGAGGAAGAAGAGATTTACAGGGTAATGCAATATCTCATTTAATAGTTAAAACATAATAAATTTACTGATTAGTGCCAATCAGGGAAAACAAATTGAAAGGCTACTATCAAATCTCACGATTGGCTATAATAATGGACAAAATTTTTATCCCAATCCACCTAAAAGTGAATGGCTCACATAACACAACAGAATAGAAGATTTCGAAGGACACGAGGTTAAATCTCACATGTGAAAGTAACCCTAACTGAACGGTATCTGCATTACTGTAATCGATAATGTTTTCAATATTTGTTTTCTTTTTTAAGGAAGAAAAAAGCGAACGAGAAAGAAGGCAAAGGTTGCATGTTTTTAGAGCGATGATAGAAGTCTTTTCAATATTTATTTTCTTTTTTAAGGAAGAGAAAAGCGAACGAGAAAGAAGGCAAAGGTTGGATAGCTTTAGAGCGATGATAGAAGTCTTTTCAATATTTATTTTCTTTTTTAAGGAAGAGAAAAGCGAACGAGAAAGAAGGCAAAGGTTGCATGGCTTTAGAGCGATGATAGAAGTCTTTTCAGTATTTATTTTCTTTTTTAAGGAAGAGAAAAGCGAACGAGAAAGAAGGAAAAGGTTGCATGGCTTTAGAGCGATGATAGAAGTCTTTTCAATATTTATTTTCTTTTTTAAGGAAGAGAAAAGCGAACGAGAAAGAAGGAAAGGGTTGGATAGCTTTAGAGCGATGATAGAAGTCTTTTCAATATTTGTTTTCTTTTTTAACCCTATTCAAACTAGGCTTTTAGGGGCGGTTCAGAACTAGGGGGGGGGGCTTTTCCTGTACCACCCCTTAACTTTTGATCTAGTGGGTCTTTTTGGATGAAATTTGGCACACAAGATCCTTGTCACGTAAGGTAACTTTTTACAAAAAATTTTTCTGATGACGTCACTCATCATGCCCAAAGTGAGCAAAAACCGAAATTTTCCATTGTTCTTATAAATAGCTATTGTATTCTAACAAAGGCTTTAGAAAAAAGTTGCCTGAGTTTAAAATGCTTATTTTATCCTAAATATTCAATAAATTACGGTTTAAACGATATATTTGACATTAAAAATAAATTTGTATTGGAAAAGTGTCAATTTTTGTGACAGCTTACTGTCAGAAATGTCATCATGCTCAAGGTGTGAAAATATTTAGGTGTCAATTTTTTTTTTTATTTGGAAGCAAAATGAAAGTTAGGAATTTACAGAAAATTTCACGGCAAAAGCTCTATTATTTCAGGAGCTATTACCAATAGTTTGACTTCCGAACAGAAGGAGCCCCCCCCCTAGTACGAATAGGGTTAAGGAAGAGAAAAGCCAACGAGAAAGAAGGAGAAGGTTGGATAGCTTCAGAGCGATGTTGTAAGTCTTTTCAATGTTTCTTTTCTTTTTTAAGGAAGAGAAAAGCGAACGGGAAAGGAGGAGAAGGTTGGATAGCTTCAGAGCGATGTTTGTAAGTCTTTTCAATGTTTCTTTTTTTTTTAAGGAAGAAGAGAAAAGCGAACGGGAAAGGAGGAGAAGGTTGGATAGCTTCAGAGCGATGTTGTAAGTCTTTTCAATGTTTCTTTTTTTTTTAAGGAAGAGAAAAGCGAAACGGGAAAGGAGGAGAAGGTTGGATAGCTTCAGAGCGATGTTGTAAGTCTTTTCAATGTTTCTTTTCTTTTTTAAGGAAGAGAAAAGCGAACGGGAAAGGAGGAGAAGGTTGGATAGCTTCAGAGCGATGTTGTAAGTCTTTTCAATGTTTCTTTTCTTTTTTAAGGAAGAAGAGAAAAGCGAACGGGAAAGGAGGAGAAGGTTGGATAGCTTCAGAGCGATGTTGTAAGTCTTTTCAATGTTTCTTTTCTTTTTTAAGGAAGAGAAAAGCGAACGGGAAAGGAGGAGAAGGTTGGATAGCTTCAGAGCGATGTTGTAAGTCTTTTCAATGTTTCTTTTCTTTTTTAAGGAAGAGAAAAGCGAACGGGAAAGGAGGAGAAGGTTGGATAGCTTCAGAGCGATGTGTTGTAAGTCTTTTCAATGTTTCTTTTCTTTTTTAAGGAAGAGAAAAGCGAACGGGAAAGGAGGAGAAGGTTGGATAGCTTCAGAGCGATGTTGTAAGTCTTTTCAATGTTTCTTTTCTTTTTTAAGGAAGAGAAAAGCGAACGGGAAAGGAGGAGAAGGTTGGATAGCTTCAGAGCGATGTTGTAAGTCTTTTCAATGTTTCTTTTCTTTTTTAAGGAAGAGAAAAGCGAACGAGAAAGAAGGCAAAGGTTGGATAGCTTTAGAGCGATGATGTAAGTCTATCTTATTGAAAAGGTAATAGAAGGTCTTTTGTGTCAGCTCACTTTGCTTTTAATCTTGGTCAGTGAGTGTTATCACTATTTTCCCTTGAAAATGATAAAGTTGGTTTAAGATATTTGGCCCCAATTAAAACTTTCAAACATTTTTCCCAAATTTAAATATAATTTGACAATTTGACAATTTGAGATGTGCTTGAATGTGTCAAGATGGTTTTTGAAGGGTTCTTACGATAAAATTATATTGTCTAAAAATAAGGAAATTGCTTAACCTAAATAACTTTATATTGGAAACTAGTAAGAGAAAAGGGTTTGAAGTTCGCGAAAGACCTTAAATCTGCTGGCAAATATCTCAAACGTAGTTTTTAGATTAGGCCTTTCTACAAGAGAATTCAATTGCCTTTTTATCCCTATTTCCTGTTTCTAGAGAAGAAAAAAGCCTTTTAAGACGTGAACAAAGCATGAGAAACGATATTCTCAAAGATAAGATAAAGAAGCTGGAAGTTGAAGGTGATGATCGAAGTGAGTCTATATTATTTCATCCTTATTTCCTGTTTCTAGTGAAGAAAAAAGCTTTCTAACACTGAACAAAGTATGAGAAACGATATTCTCAAAGATAAGATGAAGAAGCTGGAAGCTGAAGGTTATGATTGAAGTGAGTCGATATTATTTTATCCTTATTTACTGTTTCTAGAGAAGAAAAATGTTTCCTTCGAAGAGAGGATCACTCAAAACGTATGGCAACCTAACCAATGTTAAAAATAAAAATCAATTTCGACCATTTTCACAATAACGCGAATCAAAAGAATGTCACTTTTTGACTTTTTGTACATTCGTAAATCACGTATTACACTGTTAAACCCTTTAAATCATTTGGGTGACCTTCAGGCGTAGCTGGTTTTTCTATTATTTTGATTACTTAGATTATCACAGCTGAACAAATGGATGTGCCAAATATAGGGATATCATCAATTCAAAAGGTAAGAAACGAATATTTTGTAGGGATAATGATTTATAAACTTTTATTAAGTCGCACCGAGAAAGACGGCCGATAATTTATTAATTCTGATGAAACCCTTATCGGAACTTTGAAGGGGCAAAAGTCGGGTTTTCCCGTTTTATTTTCTTTCTTTGGAATAAAATCAAATTAATTTATTTTAAGACCCTATGAGGAATTTCGACGGCCTGACACTTGGCTGGGACATACTCTTATTCCCCTCCTTTGCCTAGATATCTCACACTCGCTTTTTATTGCACTTGCAGCTAGTAATCCAGTTGCTAAGCAAGCTAAATCGTTCTTTTAGAACGTCACTGATCATTCTTCAACAAACATTCCTCCCGACATAGGTCTATTCTTGTTATTCTTGCCATTTTTGAAGCTAGTCGATGAAAAGTGATGATATCTTCCCTGACGGAGGAACTTTTCTTGTCAAGTTCAACTGGCCTTTAAAATAGCCAAAAAAATCATTTAAAAGACAGCATGAAGTCTCGTACCTTTTTAAAATCTATTTTTCTGGAATAATAGTACTTTAGCTATTGAATTTGTCAATGATGAAATGTATGTGTTATTCTATTCATAGATGGCTACAAACAATGATGCAGACAATAAGGCATCAACACCAAAAGTAAGACTAACTTTTTCCCGTCAAAAGGTATATTCCCAGGAGGGAGCAGTCAGGGAAATTCAGCGACGAGTATGTGCGGCAGCGGCTGTCTTAAAAATTGTGATTTGTCGGCTCTAAAAGGGTTGAAAAGTTGAGGAAAATTCACTGTACTTGACTTATCTGCACACCTCTTTTCGAGGCTTCGGAAACTCGTTGTCTTTCTCACGCCATTTGACTCGATCACCTTTGTGTCATTCTACTGTTACGTAAGAAACGTTCTACCTCACTTTTCAAACATTTACAAGCCTTTTCTCTTGTAATCTGACGCCATGGCCGAACCAGTAGAATCGTCTTTTTTTAATGATGAGGGCAATCGGTGCTTGAAGTTTTGCTGGTCTACTAAGTTGAATTAACGATACAGGATCCTGTATCCGATTCCTGTAACCAAATTTCCGCACCGTAGGGTGGATTTGGAAAATGAATGCTTTGTAAAAATAGAATTTTCAAAGTGATAGAAACATCTCTCCTCGACGTAAAATACTACTGTTTAAAATCATTTAAACTATTTAAAAAAATCGTCTTAGAACCATCCATGTCACTTTTTGCCGATAGAATTTTTACCGATAAGGCCAAACATGGCCTTGGCCTCACTGGGTCAAAAAAGTTATGAAGTTAAGCTTTTATTCAAGTTCATGATTTTATAAACCAATGAGATTGTTTCATTTGAAGAATAATTTTGAGTTACAGGTTTTTTTTTTAATAAGGAACCTTAACTTTGCTCTGAGCCTGGAGTTCCTTATTTTTACAGAGAATTTCAGGATCAAAGTTCCTTATCAAGTTCCTTATTTACATAGCTGCTAAGTTTGGATAACCATCTCTTACTGTTCCTTAAAACTTGTTTTCTTATTCTCAGCCTGAGCAGTTCCTAAACAATTCCTTATTTTTTGGACCATTTTCAGCCTCGAGTTCCTTATTAACGTGTTCCTTATATAAAAAAAAAGTGTATTGTAAGTTAATCTTCCAAATTTGATATTTCAGTTGAAGTTGTTCCACCTTTAGAATAAAGAGAAAGCAGTCAAATGCATCAATAAATGGAGTTTAACCTTTTACCAACTAATTAATTTTTATCATTTTATACAGTATGGAAATCGTTTGAAGACTTGGAATGTACATTTGAAAGTGTTTTTGCCAAAACCAGCGAGGTACATATCGATTGTCAGTTAATTTTTCACTTTTCTTTATCAAGTCGAGTTTCTTTAGATAGCTTTTACAAACTTTAAACCAGTAACGGATATTTCCTATGACTGACTAAGGCTGGCCAAGCAAGGCTGGTCTTTCCCTCCTTTTTTCCAAGAAATAACACTCCAATATTCTTGGAAGAGTGTACGGCAGGTTATTATTTTCTTATTTTAACTTGTTTAACATTTTTTTAACTTTTTTAAAGCATCAGACTGAATTCCACCTTCGCACTCACTGTCAAACCTTCTTAAAGGAGAACCCCAGTGGACCCAATCAACTAATAAATAGTTCCTAATTTACATGGTTGCTATCATTTCTGTGACACAATTTTGATATTTTCCTCCACTAGAGCGAAGAAACCAAGAAAAGAATAAATTTTTATTTGTTAATTAGATTATTTATTTGTTTATTTATTAATTATTTTTTTTACTGTAAAGTACTGCTATTATAATGATTATCAAAAAACATTACAACACGCTTACCTAGTTTCTAATCTTAAAATTAATGGCTGTTTATATCTAATAAATATCTCCTAATTTAGATGGTTGCTATCATTTCTGTGACACAATTTTAATATTTTTCACCACTAGAGCGAAGAAACCAAGAAAAGAATAAATTTTTATTTGTTAATTAGATTATTTATTTGTTTATTTATTAATTAATTTTTTTACTGTTAAGTACTGCTATTATAATGATTATCAAAAAACTTTACAACACGCTTACCTAGTTTCTAATCTTAAAATTAATGGCTGTTTATATCTAATAACTATCTCCTAATTTAGATGGTTGCTATCATTTCTGTGACACAATTTTAATATTTTTCACCACTAGAGCGAAGAAACCAAGAAAAGAATAAATTTTTATTTGTTAATTAGATTATTTATTTGTTTATTTATTAATTAATTTTTTTACTGTTAAGTACTGCTATTATAATGATTATCAAAAAACTTTACAACACGCTTACTTACCTAGTTTGTAATCTTAAAATTAATGGCTGTTTATATCTAATAAATATCTCCTAATTTAGATGGTTGCTATCATTTCTGTGACACAATTTTAATATTTTTCACCACTAGAGCGAAGAAACCAAGAAAAGAATAAATTTTTATTTGTTAATTAGATTATTTATTTGTTTATTTATTAATTAATTTTTTTACTGTAAAGTACTGCTATTATAATGATTATCAAAAAACTTTACAACACACTTACCTAGTTTTTAATCTTAAAATTAATGGCTGTTTATATCTAATAAATAGCTCCTAATTTACATAGTTGCTATCATTTCTGTGACACAAAAATGTCAAGACAAGTTAAGTTTAAAAATTTCATAATTAATTTCTACCATCTTTTTGCAGCTTATAAACTTAGCTTATAAATGGTAATCATGACAATAAAGATGACGAAACTATACTGTTCAAGTCCCCCTCAATTCGACTAATAATTTATTTTTTGAATTTTAGGACTAAAAGAAGCAAAAGAAGGTGACCTGGAAGACAAAAAATCGAGAAAAGACCCTCAGGGCAAGGTGCCATTCACCATCATAAGCAGATATAAGGACGTAAGTTTTTGTTTTAGATAGATTAACAAATCAGATTCAGGGGACAATATATGTTTTTCATACTAGTGATTATTTGAATTCGTTTTAGTGCAAACTAACTCCTCTAAATTCGTTTGAAGCCATTTCTAACTAGGAACAGAGGAATCTGAAAGTTTCAAATCTTGAGACCAACAACAAAGTTAACAAACTGCACTGCAGTATCGTGGAAAATCGTTAGATTGACCGGTGAACTCCAACGATCTGCTATGAAATTGAAACCAACAAATTGTAAACCAAGACATTGTAAGCCTTCCATTGATTTAAAAAAAAATTTGCTTATTTTCAAAGTATAATACTGAAAAGATAAAAGATAAAAGTTAAAAAGTTTTATTTTTAATTTTTACCATCTTTATGGAGCTTATGAACCAAAGTAAAGAATGGTGAACATGACAATAATAAGATAAAACTATTTTGCTAAGACCCCCTCAATTCGACTTTTAAATTATTTTTTGAATTTTAGGACTAGATGAAATGCACTACAAGGAAACCTGCAAGACCAAAAAGACTAAAGGATGCACAACAAGGAAATTTGCAAGACCATAAAGACAAATGAGTACACTAGAAGAAAAACTACAAAAATAAAAGACAGAAAAGATGCACAACAAGGTTACCTTGAAGACCAAAAAGATAGAAAAGGTGCCCAACAAGCAAACCTGGAAGACCAAAAATTTTAATGACCTTAAGGAATTTAAAAACAAAATTAAGCATTGGAAACCAACGTTTTCTCCTTGTAGAATATGTAAAGTGTACATTGATGGTGTCGGCTTCATTTAAGAACTATATAAATTGTAAATAGGTCGACTTGTATTAGCCCAGTAGCTATTTGTTTTCATGTCAACGATAAATAACAATTACAAACAAACAAACAATTCTGTGAAATACAAAAATCACCATTTTCAAATATGCAGAACTTGATAATCTGAATGCTGAATGCAAGATGAAGAGATGAATATAAAAAGACTATAAAAGACAGTTATCCTAAGTCATGGAGTGAAAGGAACACCTGAAGTCTTTAAAGATTTTCATGGAAGCATTGAAATAAAGCGCACTTATACAATTTTGCAAAATATCTAGGGACAGTTATTTTGGGCTGTTTGTTGATATTTTTTCCATCTGCCCACCATTCAACTCTGTCTTACCATTACCTCCAGGCTCTCTAATTTACTTCTATAAGGAGTTTAAAAATCACAAAACAAACGTTTTAGACTATAACTTAACAAAATAGACATTTTTTTTTCACTTGTAGTAAATTTTAGGAAAATTCAACTGTTTCTAATAGTCAAAAGAATTTGTCAAAGATGAAATGCATAATGTATCATTCTTTTCATAGATGGCTGCAAACAATACCGATATCCATGCATCGACACCAAAAATTCTGACAGGAACGACGGGTTTACCTTTTCTAGGAATATCATCAATCCAAGATACGGCTCAATCCAAGCAACGGATTAGAATAGGTGGATTAAGAACTCATAGAAAACACTCCTCGTTAGGTTATCAAACTTTTTTACGAGTTTGCTAGCAATTAAAACTTGATAAGTTGTAAAAAAGTTGTAAAAAATCATTACTTTCAACATTTTCATTGGTCATTACGTATCACGTGGTACATTTTAAATAAGAAAATGCACTTTTTTAGCCCTTTCTATCCAATGCAGAAATTAGCCAAATAATTTGAAATTTATTTTCCTAATTCTAAATACAGTCTTCTTTCACCAGTATGCAACCCATTCGTGACCCATCGATAGTTTCTTAGTTATAGACCATACGTTAATTTTCACTTATCTGAAGATTGCCATTGACAAAAGATTAAAAATTTACATTAAAACTGGTCTAGCGTTTGTTGATGCTAACACTTAAGTGCAGGATTTAAAATATTTGCAAAATCATCAAAATTGATCGAATCATAGGACAAATTCGTTTTCGAAACTGTATAAATTGGAAAATTGTTCTTATAAAAACAATGAAAAAACTAAACGAGGAGTGCGCAGAGTCATTTACAGATTTTTCTTGTAACAATGAGAAGACAATGGATCTCTCTTGGGAGCAACGAGAGAAGTTAATCCACCTATTCTAATCCGTTGATCCAAGAGACGAGTATTTTGTACGGATAATGATGTATATACTTTTATTTACATCAAACCGAGAAAAAGGCTGATAATTAATCAATTCTGGGGCAAAAGAGGCAAAAATCAGGTTTATCACGTTGTTTCTTTCTTTCCTAAGAGGAATTTGGAAGGTCTCACACGAGCCTTGGACATAACCATATTCCCCTCCTTTACCTAGATATCTCACACTTGCTTTTAATTGCACTTGCAGCTTGTAATCCAGTTGCTAAGCAGGCAGTCTAGGTCATTTTCTTAACCATCACTGTTCATTCTTCAACAAACGTTCTCCCGACATAGCTCTATTCTTGCCATGTTTGAAGCTAGTCGATGAAAAGTGATGATGTCTTCCCTGACGAGAAACTTTTCTAGTCAAGTTCAACTAGCCTTTAAGATAGCCAAAAAAATCATTTAAAAGACTGTATACAGCATGAAGTCTCGTACTTTTCTAGCATCTATTTTTCTGGAATAATAGTACTTTAGCTATCGAATTTGTCAATGATGAAATGTATGTGTTATTCTTTTCATAGACGACTGCAAACAATGATGCAGACAATAAGGCATCAACACCAAAAATTCAAACAAGTGGTGAAAAATATCAAAATTGTAATAAGGCATCAGCACCAAAAGTAAGACTAACTTTTTCCCGTCAAAAGGTATATTCCCAGGAGGGAGCAGTCAGGGAAATTCAGCGACGAGTATGTGCGGCAGCGGCTGTCTTAAAAATTGTGATTTGTCTGCTCTAAAAGGGTTGAAAAATTGAGGAAAATTCACTGTACTTGACTTATCTGCACACCTCTTTTCGAGGCTTCGGAAACTAGTTGTCTTTCTCACGCCATTTGACTCGATCACCTTTGTGCCATTCTACCGTTACGTAAGAAACGTTCTACCTCACTTTTCAAACATTTACAAGCCTTTTCTCTTGTAATCTGACGCCATGGCCGAACCAGTAGAATCGTCTTTTTTTTAATGATGAGGGCGATCGGTGCTTGAAGTTTTGCTGGTCTACTAAGTTGAATTAATGATACAGGATCCTGTATCCGATTCCTGTAACCAAATTTCCGCACCGTAGATGACAATTTGGAAAATGAATGCTTTGTAAAAATAGAATTTTCAAAGTGATAGAAACATCTCTCCTCGACGTAAAATACTAATGTTTAAAATCATTTCAACTATTTAAAAAATCGTCTTAGAACCATCCATGTCACTTTTTGCCGATAGAATTTTTACCGATAAGGCCTAACATGGTCTGGGCCTCACTGGGTCAAAAAAGATTTTTTAAACCAATGAGATTGTTTCATTTGAAGAATAATTTTGAGTTATTGTAAGTTAATCTTCCAAATTTGATATTTCAGTTGAAAGTTGTTCCACCTTTAAAATATAGAGAAAGCAGTCAAATGCATCAATAAATGGTGTTTAACCTTTTACCAACTAATTAATTTTTATCATTTTATACAGTATGGACATCGTTTGAAGACTTGGAATGTACATTTGAAAGTGTTTTTGCCAAAACCAGCAAAGTACATATCGATTGTAAGTTAATTTTTCACTTTTCTTTATCAAGTCGAGTTTCTTTAGATAGCTTTTACAATATTTAAACCAGTAACGGATATTTCCTATGACTGGCTAAGGCTGGCCAAGCAAGGCTGGTCTTTCCCTTCTTTTTTCCATGAAATAACATTCCAGTATTCTTGGAAGAGTGTACAGCAGGTTATTATTTTCTTATTTTAACTTGTTTATCATTTTTTTAAATTTTTTAAAGCATCAGACTGAATTCCACCTTCGCACTCATTGTCAAACCTACTTAAAGGAGGACCCCAGTGGACCCAATCAACTAATAAATAGTTCCTAATTTACATGGTTGCTATCATTTCTGTGACACAATTTTAATATTTTTCACCACTAGATCAAGGAAACCAAGAAAAGAATAATTTTTATTTGTTAATTAGATTATTTATTTGTTTATTTATTAATTAATTTTTTTACTGTAAAGTACTGCTTTTAATGATTATCAAAAAACTTTACAACACGCTTACCTAGTTTTTAATCTTAAAATTAATGGCTGTTTATATCTAATAAATAGCTTCTAGTTTACATGGTTGCTATCATTTCTGTGACACAATTTTGATATTTTTCAACACTAGATCAAGGAAACCAAGAAAAGAATAATTTTTATTTGTTAATTAGATTATTTATTTGTTTATTTATTAATTAATTTTTTTACTGTAAAGTACTGCTATTTTAATGATTATCAAAAAACTTTACAACACGCTTACCTAGTTTTTAATCTTAAAATTAATGGCTGTTTATATCTAATAAATAGCTCCTAATTTACATGGTTGCTATCATTTCTGTGACACAATTTTTATATTTTTCACCACTAGATCAAGGAAACCAAGAAAAGAATTGTAAATTTTTATTTGTTTATTAGATTATTTATTTGTTTATTTATTAATTAATTTTTTTACTGTAAAGTACTGCTATTATAATGATTATCAAAAAACTTTACAACACGCTTACCTAGTTTTTAATCTTAAAATTAATGGCTGTTTATATCTAATAAATAGCTCCTAATTTACATGGTTGCTATCATTTCTGTGACACAAAAATGTCAAGACAAGTTAAGTTTAAAAACTTCATAATTAATTTCTACAATCTTTTTGCAGCTTATAAACCAAAGTAAAGAATGGTAATCATGACAATAAAGATGACGAAACTATACTGTTCAAGTCCCCCTCAATTCGACTAATAATTTATTTTTTGAATTTTAGGACTAAAAGAAGCAAAAGAAGGTGACCTGGAAGACAAAAATTCGAGAAAAGACCCTCAGGGCAAGGTGCCATTCACCACCACAAGCAGATATAAGGACGTAAGTTTTTGTTTTAGATAGATTAACAAATCAGATTCAGGGGACAATATATGTTTTTCATGATAGTGATTACTTGAATTCGTTTTAGTGCAAACTAACTCCTCTAAATTCGTTTGAAGCCATTTCTAACTAGGAACAGAGAAATCTGAAAGTTTCAAATCTTGAGACCAACCAGCCAACGACAAACTTAACAAACTGCACTGCAGTATCGTGGAAAATCGTTATATTGACCGGTGACCTCCAATGATCTGCTATGAAATTAAAACCAACAAATTGTAAACCAAGACATTGTAAACCTTCCATTTTTTTGAAAAAGGAAATTTTTCATTTAACTTCATGGCCATCCCCATCAAAAACTGACCAGACCATTAATAGTAATAGCTAACTTTTAGAAGAAGTGGTACATTCGAAACATTCCAGTCATGGTTGTTTTTTTTATTTTAGAAAGTGAACGAAGAATTTGATATGTGGGGAATGAGGTGTGATGGGATGGAGAGGGAGGTGGATAGGCTGGGGAGAAAGTTGAGAGAAAGGGAGAAAATTATTCCAAAAGAAAGAAAAGATAAAAGTTAAAAGTTTTAATAATTTTTACCATCTTTATACAGCCTATGAACCAAAGTAAAGAATGGTGATCATGACAATAATAAGATGAAAATATTTTGCTAAGACCCCCTCAATTCGACTTTTAAATTATTTTTTGAATTTTAGGACTAGATGAAATGCACTACAAGGAAACCCGCAAGACCAAAAAGACTAAAGGATGCACAACAAGGAAACTTGCAAGACCATAAAGACAAATGAGTACACTAGAAGAAAAACTACAAAAAAAAAAGACAGAAAAGGTGCCCAACAAGCAAACCTGGAAGACCAAAAATCTTAATGACCTTAGGAATTTAAAAACAAAATTAATCATTGGAAACCAACGTTTTCTCCTTGTAGAATATGTAAAGTGTACATTGATGGTGTCGGCTTCATTTAAGAACTATATAAATTGTAAATAGGTCGACTTGTATTAGCCCAGTAGCTATTTGTTTTTATGTCAACGATAAATAACAATTACAAACAAACAAACAATTCTGTGTAATACAAAAATCACCATTTTCAAATATGCAAAACTTGATAATCTGAATGCTGAATGCAAGATGAAGAGTTGAATATAAAAAGACTATAAAAGACAGTTATTCTAAGTCATGGAGTGAAAGGGAACACCTGAGTTTTAAGATTTTCATGGAAGCATTGAATAAAGCGCACTTTACAATTTTGCAAAATATCTAGGGCATTATTTTGGGCTGTTTGTTGATATTTTTTCCATCTGCCCACCATTCAAGTCTTTCTTACCATTACCTCCAGGCTCTCTAATTTACTTCTATAAGGAGTTTAAAAATCACAAAACAAACGTTTTAGACTATAACTTAACAAAATAGACATTTTTTTTTCACTTGTAGTAAATTTTAGGAAAATTCAACTGTTTCTAATAGTCAAAAGAATTTGTCAACGATGAAATGTATAATGTATCATTCTTTTCATAGATGGCTGCAAACAATGCCGATGCCAATGTCCATGCATCAGCACCAAAAGTAAGCACTTGATTTAAAAACGGCTAGCTAACTTTGTCGTTAAAAGGTACATTCCCGGGATGGAGCAGTCAGGCAAATTTAGCGACGAGCATGTGCGGCGGTTGAAAGTATGTTTTCAAGGAAGCGGTAGCGCACTGTTAAGGTGGACTTCTTGATAAATGCACAGTAAAGGTGGAAAACGACAAATATATATGCCCAGAAGTTTTTTAAAAAAACCAAAAGAGAAAAGTGCATTGTAAGGGTATGGATTTCCCCGATTATTTGATACACTGTGATTTAAAAAGCCATTTTTTTCGCTGCAAATACCGTCCGTTCGCAAATTCGATTTACTTCTTAACTTCATTTTCAATATTCTTTAAAAGTTATGTATTTATACTCGAGGGTGTTGTTTTGATGATTGAGAATTTCATTCACTTCTACTACGACTGGCTTGCAATGTTAAAAATATTGAAGATAATCAATCCATGTTCAACACTTTTGACTTTAGTTTTGCTAGATGTTTCTCTTCAAATTATATAATACAGTTTTGTCATATTTACTTTCTTTTCTTTTTGCTTCTCAGATTGTGACAGGCACGATGGGTTTACCCTTTTTAGGGATTTCATCAATTCAAGAAACGACTGGTCAATCCAAGAGACGAGTATTTTGTACGGATAATGATGTATATACTTTTATTTACATCAAACCGAGAAAAAGGGCTGATATTTTATCAATTCTGGGGCAAAAGAGGCAAAAGTCAGGGTTTTCCCGTTTTTTCTTTATTTGGAACAAAATCAGATTTTCTTTATTTGACGACCCTAAGAGGAATTTCGAAGGTCTGACACAGAGCCTTGGACATTTTATAGCCCATTTGGACGTCGATTACTTTTAGCAGGTTTTAGAAAAATAATTAGTGCAAATAATTGGTGTGCTGTTTGTCACCTAAATATGTGAGACTTAATTTTGTTTTTTCATCTGCAAGAAAAGTCTCTTATACCATCTCTCACCTCAACCCGAACAGCCCCACCACCTTAGTTTATGCACAATATGTGAATCATGTTGAAAAGAAAGAAGTGTGCAGAATTAATCGATCTTCTCCTTGTTGTAGGATTTCGACTGTGTATGTGGCAAAAACTATTTGAACAAAAAAAATTTGAACAAGCATATTACTGCCAAAGGCAATAATGCAGATCATTTCAAAAAAAGTAAGTCTAATTTGATTTATTTTGTTTCGAAAGTATTACTTTTTAACACCCCTGTCTCAGTGACCCGGTGGCTTTTAAAATTTCACCGGGGATAAAAAAATATTTCTTTGGAAAGCCAGTGGGGATTTTTCAAAGACAGAAAATACCAGTGGGGACACAGAATTAGAATAAAAATTTCAGTTGGGATTTCGAAATTTTTTTTTTTTCCAAGTTTGTTGAAACAGTACAGTAAGTGTGATAAGCAAGAATTTTATGATTTATAAGCCATATTCCCCTCCTTTCCCACACTTGCTTTTAATTGCACTTGCAGCTTGTAATCCAGTTGTTATGCAGTCTAGATCATTTTTTAACCATCACTGTTCATTCCTCAACAAACATTCCTCCCAACATAGCTCTATTCTTGCCATTTTTTAAGCTAGTCGATGAAAAGTGAAGATGTCTTCCCTGACGAGAAACTTTTCTAGTCAAGTTCAACTGGCCTTTAAGACTTTAAGATAGCCAAAAAATCATTTAAGTTTATAAGAGTTTATACAGCATGAAGTCTCGTACTTTTCTAGCATCTATAATTTTCTGGAATAAATAGAACTGTAACTATCAAATTTGTCAATGATGAAATGTATGTGTTATTCTATTTATAGATGGCTGCAAACAATGATGCAGTACATGCATCAACACTAAAAATTCAAACAAGTGGTGAAAAATATCAAAATTGTAATAAGGCATCAACACCAAAAATAAGACTAAAATTGTCCTGTCAAAGGGTATATTCCTGGGAGGGAGCGGAGCAGCAGTCATGCAAATTTAGCGACGGTTATGTGCGGCGGCGGCTAACCGAGGTTTTTGAATCGCTCGTTGACCAAAAATGGTTAAAAACGGTAAATATCTCAAAAAATGGATTTGTGTCAAATTTTTGCGGTTTTTTTTACTATTTCGCTTCGCAGGAAAGACTCTTTTGAAATCATAATTGTTAGACCAAAGATAAAGATTTCTAACTCAAACTAGGCTGGCTTCGCCGTCTTCCTATATGGTCCATGTCCAATAAACTCTACATTGGCACTTATAGGGTTAAAACCTATTAAAAATAATTTATGCTTGTTGTGCTTCCTATAGTAACTTCATCAACGAAAAGCATTTAAAAATGTACCCGGTTCAAAATTCACTTTCAAAGTCTAATTCAATTCTTGCGTTCGATCTTATTTGCCCTTGTCTAATAGGTTTGGGACCCACTAATCAATCATCTTCGAAACATGATTTGGGAAGGAGAACCGTCCCGACACGATCAAGGAGAACAGTCCCTCCACATGCAAGGTGTGCAGTTTCTCCCTTATCAAAAAGAGTGGTCGCACCCTCAGCAAAGAGGGCGGCATAAGTGACATTCTACTGTGTGTTTTCTTTTTTTTTTACAGCAGCCGAAAAGAAAACGGGGGAGGCCAGCATATGGTGATAAAAAGCCGAGATATACAAGTACGCTACACATTACTACAACACGTTTTATTTCATTCACTATTACAAAACCCGCTGTACTTTTAATTTCAATGTTGTTATGGCTTTGATTTAATTTTATTTGCCTATCATACTGTCCGTTTCTATCAGTCGGATTCCTTTTTTATGCGATTAGCTTTTACATTGAGTCTCTTAGTTGCTTTATTTTTCCTTTTTATCAAATGTGTACGTTTGGCAGATGGGATTGACAATACCAACCTTTGAAATTATGGAGCTTTAATTTATCTTTTTCACATTTTTGTTAGTCTGAAATCTCACGTGTAACTCACTTAGTCATACGATCTAGTCTTAAGAATGAGCTAAGGAAATTAGTATTACTCGATTACTATTGGCCATTATTCGACTTGCACAAACTGATCCCTTCATTATCAAATGGTGGGATTTTCCGTTAAGCCAAGCCTGGAAGACTACGTCTTTCTGGTGTAATTTTCAATTACGGAAAATCTTTTCTTTTTGTCATCCTAAGTTTTAACTTAGAAACTTAGCAACTCTTGCCCTGGAGCACAAAATTTATCTTGTCCATAAAAAATATGCAATCCGAAAGGGATATTGCTATAGGGCGAAACAGAAAAAGGCAGTACATCGTGGAGTATGCAGATCGTAGTATCTGAGCTCATACAGGCTTTTTTCGTTTGTTTCCATCAGAAAGCTGAAAAAGATGAGAGAAGGAAGAAAAGGAAAGAAGAAGACGAGAAATGGAGGAAAGAAAATCCGGGCCTCTCTCCTCCAAAGAGCAGGGAGGCCCTCAAAACAAGAGGTTGCAGAACGTGAAAAGATCAAAACACTGGAAGAGGAGCGCAATAATAGAACGGTATATTTCAGCATTTTTCATTTTCATTCTTTTCGTCAGGTTGCAGAACGTGAAAGAATTAAAATAATGGAAGAGAAGCACAATAGAACGGTAGATTTCAGCATTTTGCATTCTTTCATTCTTTTCTTCAGGTGGCAGAACGTGAAAGAATTAAAAGAATGGAAGAGGAGCACAATAGAACGGTATATTTCAGCATTTTGCATTGCACGGTAGGTAATTTTCTCATTTTAACTTACTTAAATTTTATTTTTACTTTAAGAATTACCCCACAAAATTTTATTTTAGCATCAGTTTGAATATATTCTTCGAATCCATCAATTCCATTTTCACACTCATTATCGAAACTTCCTAAAGGTAAAGGAAAACCCCAGCGGACCCAAAATTCATGCTACCAAGCCACGAAAAACCCTCTATCACATCATCTAACTAATAGCCCCTAATGCACATAGTTGCTATTATTTCTGTGACACAATTTTGATACTATTCACCACTAGATCGAAGAAATCACGAAAGGACTAAATATATTCAATTTTTTCATTGTTTTACATCATGCTACTGTATTTCAATAGTTATTAAAAAGCTTTTAACTTTACAACACGGTTGTATAAAAACCCTGGTCTGAAATTGTTGTAGTTCTTTGTTAGCTTTTTCCTTTATAAAAGAGAGACAAAAAAGCTTCTAGACCTAGGTTTTTATACGGACTGTGATAAGCTTGAATGGTCTAAAATCATTTTTGCTGTACATTCACTTGGTTGAAAATTCACAGTAATTAGATGCTAATGGGTGTTTTCCCATTGAAAGATTAAACAAATAAAATTAAAGTGAGAAAAGGCTAGAAGGGGTTCTATTTTTGCTATTTTAAAAGAATGATGACGTCATCCGATGCAAATTCATATTTGACGCAAACTTGTGAAATTCAAGTCAATTGGATAAAGATTTCAAAAGTTGAAAAGAATTTCATGCAGTGGATACTATTAACATCAGTTTTCTCACTGAACAGGAAGAGCCCACCCCTTCAGTACGAATATAGTTCAGATGAACAAAGAGGATTTGTTTTGAATTTTAGGACTAAAAAGTGCAGAAGCAAGCCTGGTAGACCAAAAGGGCTAAAAAGTGCAAAAGGAAGCCAGGTAGACCAAAACTGTCTATGTTTTTCAATTGAAAAAGAGCGATTAAATGCCATTATGGCGAGTAAAAATTTACAACATACAAAAAAGTCGGACACAAAAAAATATGTCTTTCCAGTATACTCGTGAAGCTATAAAAGCCACCTACGCTAGCAAGCTCGCTACGGTCATTAAAATATTGTCTTCAACGAAGATAATGAAATATAGTGAGAAGTCGTCTTTGACGACTTTGCCACCGCTAGTATTTTTAATTGGTCATTACCACGAATGCTCTATCTGCCCTTGTATACCCTCCGAAAACAATATGTATGGCCTATGTATAGGTGAAGTTTCAAATTCTCCTTTAAGTTTCTTCATGCTATTTTAATGTACACACAGAGCTAAGCAAGGCACTTTTACACCTTGAGCATGATCATTTTAGGCATACCCAAGAATAATTTTTCAAAAGCCATTTAATTCTTTTTTTAGATTCATCGGTCAAATCTATCCAAGAGTTGTTAAGGCTTTTGATTGTGGCCGTTCTGGAAGTAAGTGTAATTCACAAATAAATTATTTTCCAAGCAAACGAAAACAACTTTCAGTCTTGGTCAGTATCTTTCTCACGCTGAAAAATGCGATGAAGAACTCATAAATTATATAATTTTGTTAGACTTTTTTAAGCAGCTCTGCTCTCGCGTAACATGAGAGTTTTATAACAAAATCTGTTTAAAAGGAATTCCAACGTCTGCTTAAGTTGTCATTCACCTACCTGGGGTAATATATCATACTTAAGGGCTTAAACTGAAAATTGAATTAATAACTAATGAATAAATCTCTCATAAAATCCATGCTTCTTCTCAACCTCTAATAAATTAAAATTAATATTCTTCTAAAATCCTCTTAATCCTTACTTAAAATTAAAT